>NC_041816.1:21986899-22294130 GCF_900964775.1 Scleropages formosus
AACTCTTAATTAGTCCAATTGGCCACACCTGGTGCTCATTTCTTGCCCTGGATCATCCCTGATAGGTGGCAGGGCAAGGAATGGATGTTCCAGGTTCCAGCCTAACACAGCTAGAGTGGAAATTTACATGATTTATTGTAGAAACTATCGCCCATCCCAACCCACCGATTTTGGCTTTTTGAATAGGTATCCCGATCAGGACGACCCTGGACAACTCCACCACCGTTCAGTATGCAGCGCAGTTACATCATCTCACCATGCTGTCCAGAAGTGCAGTCAGAGAACTCGATCCTCAGAATGACCTCACATTCCTTCGCATTAAATCAAAAAAGCATGAGATCATGGTAGCACCAGGTAAGGTGGAAGAAAAGCCAAGTTATATTTAAAATTGTCAAATGAGAAACGCATTCATTCAGTGGTCTGTAAGCACTGTAAATGTCAAACCTGAAATGAACTCACAGTATTCATGTTTTTGTTCTGTGTTTCAGGCTAAGACCAGCTTTAGTTGATTTTTTCTATCCGTGGCACCTAACAAGGTCTTTTCCCTTCTCTTTTTTTCAGAGAAAGACTATCTCTTGGTTGTAATCCAGAACCCAAGCGAATAGGGTTTCTTTACTCAACCTGAAGTCCCCTGATTGCAAGTCAAGAATCCTTATTTCTCGTACACATTCCAAAGGGCTCTTCCCTAGCTGTTGTTTCATTAGTCAGTTCCATTCTACAAATGGCTTGTTTAATTCATTTACCCTTATTAGTTTAGCTGATGCCTTTTTCCAAAGCGATTTACAATGTTAAACTACTTGCAATTATTTACCCATTTACACAGCTGGGTAATTTTACTGGAGCAATCTATGCTAAGTACCTTGCTCAAGGGTACGTCTCATTTAGTAGCCTATATTCAACTATGCATCGCAAATGTCCAATAAAAAGAAAATAAAATTTAAGGGGAGTGAATGCATACAGCCATTTTTCACACTTTCATCTTATGTTTCCTTAGTTTTCCTTTACTGTTTGATACCTGGATTTCTTAGTGGATCCAGGTGTTTCTGGAGCCCGCTCAAAGTTCACGTCTCTTTGGCCAGTGCATTATTTCAGACCAGCTGACAAAGTGTTAAATCCTTAAAAATGTAACACTGCATGTTTTGTTACAGAAAAGATGTTTTTCAATAAATTTGATCACCTCTTTACCACCATCAGAGGTAGGATAAAGGGTTCTATCAAGTCTGTTCGTTATTGGAGTGTCTCCACAGATTTATGGCTTCCGCTTGTGGTCCCAAGATTGAAAGTGGTGCATCTCCATTGTAGTCGTTGCAAGTCCATCCAGCTGATTGCTGGCTATCGTCCCCTTCTTTTTCTTTCATCTGTTCCAAGCCTTAATGTCTTTTTGAGAGAATCCAGTCTAAGCATGACATGTCCAAAGTATGATAACCTCACCCTTATCACTTGTGCTTCCAAAGAGAGTTCTGGCTCGGTTTGAGCCAAGATCCATCTGTTTGCGTTCCCGCTATCCTTACAAGTCCCCTACTGCACCACAGTTAAAAGAAGTCTCTTTTCCTTGTCCTGCTTTTCAGTGCTAACTTTTCACATCAATATAGTGTCCTTGAACATATCATTATTTATAGCTATAATCTTCGCTCTGGTGGATATAGCAAGTGAGGATCTTTTCAAGATTTTCAGTGTTAGGTACATCGTTACTAGATCCTTTAGTGCTGACCATTAATCTCCATAGGTGGAAGATGTCAACTACTACTATGTCTTCACCATCAATGAAATTTGCTGCTGCAAAATTGCCGAAGTTACTCTAGCTTTTTGAGATATAAATGAGGTTTCTTTTTTTAACTGTCCAAGTTGAAGTGACTTGGTTAAGTTTTGAGCGCTGGGCACTTTTGTGTTGAAAGGGGGGGGGGGGGGGGGGACTCTAAATAAAAATGGTAAACTAATTGTTAAATATAGGAATTGTAAGTCCCTATTCACAAGTCAGAAACACAAGTAAGTAGGTAACAGAGGCTTAGCTGACTTCGAGCAGACTTGGGTAGATATCAAAAATGACATGTTCATTTTGGCAGCTGATCACATAGTGCTGCTGCCTTTGGATCTGAAGGCTGGCTGTTCAGATCTCGCTACTGTAGTACCCCTGAGTAAGGTACTTATCCTAAATTGCTCCCGTAAAATTACCCAGCTGCATGAATGGGTAAATAGTTGTAAGTAGCTTGACACTAAGTGGCTTTGGAGAAAAGTCTCAGCTAAATGAATACATGTAAAAAAAAAAATACACAAAGTTGATACATTAAGTGGAATGGGCTAAACTGGCTACCCCAGCAAAATTTGTGAAATGTAAGTGTGGTTGTAGGTTCGTGATGTGACAGATGATCTTTTCAGCAATGATCAAGACAGCAATTGAAATGAGGAAGTGAAGTAACTTCCTTGTAATGTCTCCTTAGCTCCTTGTTCTTTGTTCCTCCGCCACATGGGATGACAGGAAATATTCCGTCTCCCGCCATGGATAATTGTTTCTTCAAAAGCGTTTCCATGCTCTGCCTCATGGTAGCTGGCAGTGCAACCACAAGGAGCTTGGAAAGAGGGGAGGACTTTGCAGGGACTGAGCCATTTTGTGCATCTGCCAGGAGAAAGTGTATGACTTCACAACAACACGATCCAACATGACGCTATCCGCAGGAACCTCTAAAATATCGGTAGCTGCACCTGATTTCCAGATTTCATTTGTGCCAGTTTCAACTGCCACGGAGTAATTTTTCTAACTCGCATTTCTCCTGTTATAAATCAAAATTTGACCTCAGTGGGGGCAGCTGGTTGCATAGTGGTTTGATCTACTGCCTTAGGACCCAGCAGTTGCAGGTTTGAATCCCACCTCCAACTGTAGTACCCTTGGGCAAGGTACTTACACTAAATTGCTCCAATATAAAATTACCCAGCTGCATAAATAAGTAAATAATTAAGTAGCATAACATGGTAAGTCGCTGTGAGGAGAACATCAGTTAAATGAATAAATTCAGCCACTGCTCCGGCATTGCTTTTGTTTGCTTGTGTATCTTATAATATTGTATAAAAAAATAATAAAATTTGGTAGGAGGGTATCAGGATTTGTCTATCCTGTGTTTTATGCACCTACTCGAAGGATGAACCTCGGTGCAGCAAGTGGTAGGTAACAAACTGGGTTTGCTTGAGACTTACATGTCTGCAGCTATGTCTCCTACTCTCAATGTAATGCATAAATTGTACTTTTGCATGCGTCGCTTTGGACAAAAGCGTCTGCTAAATGAATAAATGTAAACGTAAATAGACAAACCGTGGTCGCCACATGTATTAGTACTAAAGCATCCCAAAATAAATTTTCCTTTTACATGTTGTACAAAGGGTGAAATCTTAAGCCACGGACTATATACTCATACAAAAATTGTGTGATATGTGCTCATAATGCAAAATTTATTATGATCACTTGCCTCCCAGGGTGAAGTGGTGTACTGGGTTTGGGCCCCGCTCTCTGGTGGGCCAACAGTCACTGGAATACCGGCACACGGCGAGAGGCCACTCCCGCGCAACCACTCCCACGACTATCGCGATCAGATTGCTTATCATAACACATTTGTTGACAATGTCCCATGGGAGAAAGTATGGCTGTTGACTCACAAATACTTCTTGACTAACAAGGTTAGGGAAACCTCTTTGAAGATTGTACACAAATTCTACCCTGTCAAGCATTTTCTTAGAAGATTCAAGGATGGGATTGATGTAAGTTGTTCTTTTTGTAACCAGCAACCAGAAACGGTGCCTCACCTCTTGGCACTGCCGTTATACCAAAAAGCTATGGAGAGATGTCTCGAAATTTATTATTGATAAACTCTATAAACATTTTGCTTTGTACTATGAATATGCACTGTTTGGGTTCTTTCGTTTTGATATGATAGACGTACAGGGAAACAAGCATATATCACACACACACACACACATCTTCAGAACCGCTTGTCCCATATGGGGTCACGGGGAACTGGAGCCTACCCAGTAACACAGGGCGTAAGGCCGGAGGGGGAGGGGACACACCCAGGACGGGACGCCAGTCCGTCGCAAGGCACCCCAAGCGGGACTCGAACCCCAGACCCACTGGAGAGCAGGACCCGGTCCAACCCACTGCACCACCGCACCCCCCCAAGCATATATCACACACACACACACATTTTCAGAACCGCTTGTCCCATACGGGGTGGCGGGGAACCGGAGCCTACCCGGTGACACAGGGCATAAGGCCGGAGGGGGAGGGGACATACCCAGGACGGGACGCCAGTCCGTCGCAAGGCACCCCAAGCGGGACTCGAACCCCAGACCCACTGGAGAGCAGGACCCGGTCCAACCCACTGCACCACCGCACCCCCCCAAGCATATATCACACACACACACACATTTTCAGAACCACTTGTCCCATACGGGGTGGCGGGGAACCGGAGCCTACCCGGTGACACAGGGCGTAAGGCCGGAGGGGGAGGGGACACACCCAGGACGGGACGCCAGTCCGTCGCAAGGCACCCCAAGCGGGACTCGAACCCCAGACCCACTGGAGAGCAGGACCCGGTCCAACCCACTGCACCACCGCACCCCCCCAAGCATATATCACACACACACACACATTTTCAGAACCGCTTGTCCCATACGGGGTGGCGGGGAACCGGAGCCTACCCGGTGACACAGGGCGTAAGGCCGGAGGGGGAGGGGACACACCCAGGACGGGACGCCAGTCCGTCGCAAGGCACCCCAAGCGGGACTCGAACCCCAGACCCACTGGAGAGCAGGACCCGGTCCAACCCACTGCACCACCGCACCCCCCCAAGCATATATCACACACACACACACATTTTCAGAACCGCTTGTCCCATACGGGGTGGCGGGGAACCGGAGCCTACCCGGTGACACAGGGCGTAAGGCCGGAGGGGGAGGGGACACACCCAGGACGGGACGCCAGTCCGTCGCAAGGCACCCCAAGCGGGACTCGAACCCCAGACCCACTGGAGAGCAGGACCCGGTCCAACCCACTGCACCACCGCACCCCCCCAAGCATATATCATTAATTTATTAATAATTTTGGCTAAATATTATATACACAGGTCAACATTTGCTGATAAAAACCTGTATTTTCAGTTTTTTTTTTCTTTTTTAAAGAAGTTAAGCAGTACATAAACACTGTCGAGGAGTGTGATTAAGAAGGCCGTTAAGACTGTTTACTATTTGTAATATTTTTAAGGTCTTGATGTAATGTCTGGTTATTGGGAGTGTTTTTTTTTTATTTGATTCCCCCTGGCTAGGTTGATTGTTCTGAGTTAATGTTCCTGTAATATGTGTAATTTGCGATTTGTTCAATAAAAAAAAAAAAAGACTGTCGCGACTATAGCGCTCGCGATCAACTGTCGCGACTATCATAATCGCGATCGACTCTCCCGACCACTGTTGCCACTATCGCGATAGTCGCGACAGTTGCTCGCAAGAGTCCAAGGCGCGCGTGAAGCTGCTTGGTCGCTTTGAAGTTGCTCCCGCGCACACGAAAAACAACAACAAAAAAAAAAAAGGACTCGCAGAAGGCAGAGATAAAAAATATGTGAGGAATGAACTTGATATTTCTTGAATACAACCTAAATACATGGGCAGCGTTCCAGCAGAAGTCCGTCTTCTAATTTTTTCCCATAGAAATGAAGCTGATAAGCCGGAAACACGCATTCGCAGTTCAGACTCGGGATGCTGAAGCCAACATTTTCTGTCTTGTTTTTATCATCTCGAAAAGAAGTTGAGGTTTTCTCCTTTTCTCGAGAAAACAAGACAGAAAAAAAAAAAAAAACATTTTTCCTATGTAATCTGCATAACATTATTAATTATATTTCTTATTAATTACGCATCATTCATATATTTAATAAAGTGATAGACTGTTAAACTATATAATAAATTATAACTATATATAATACAGGGGGTGCGGTGGCGCAGTGGGTTGGACCACAGTCCTGCTCTTCGGTGGGTCTGGGGTTCGAGTCCCGCTTGGGGTGCCTTGTGATGGACTGGCGTCCCGTCCTGGGTGTGTCCCCTCCGGCCTTACGCCCTGTGTTGCCGGGTAGGCTCCGGTTCCCCGTGACCCCATTTGGGACAAGCGGTTCTGAAAATGTGTGTGTGTGTGTATATATAATACAATCTTTTATATAAACAGAGATATATTTTTAATAGAGCCTCCCTCTTTCAGTTCAGTTTCAGCAATAGTGACCCAACTATTATTATTCACATAGTCCCAAGAGAACTGGATTAAGTAAACGTAAATGGATTGTACAGAATGAAATTGAGACAAAATGCAAAAGAATCGTGTTCCATTAACTAATTTTATTTAAGTAAGTTGAACAAGCAGTAAAAATCATGTTGAGGGAACACCGTCTGTTAGAAGTCTAAACAGATGGGAACATTTTATTGCAGCGTGATCATATCACTTTTTGATGACTGTGTTGAATTTCACTTGAACGTTATGCAATATAATTATGTTCTCATCTCAAACATACATGTATTAAATTGATTGTAAACGTATTGTTTTAGTATTGTCAGCAGAGCTACTTTCCATTTTTTTTTCGGCGTGGGGTTCAAGTCCCGCTTGGGGTGCCTTGTGACAGACTGGCGTCCCGTCCTGTGTGTGTCCCCTCCTCCTCCAGCCCTGCGCCTCGTGTTTCTGGCTTAGACTCCGGTTCGCCGCGACCACACTCGGGACAGGTGGTTTCAGCCGGTGTGTGTGCTTGGCTCCTGCACTTATCCAAGGCAACTTAAAAAGTTAGGTTTGTACAGTAGGTGTGTTCACCTGGCTGTATAAATGGTTAAAATTATAAGTCGCTAAGAGGTGGATAAGAAACTAAATGCGGTGACACCCATGGATTAGGAGGTATTGCGTAATCTGATACCTTAATGGCCACGTGCATTATTGCTGTTTGACGTATTATTTATTCACAATGGATGGATGGATGATGTGGATGGGAAGGGATGAGATTCCATTAGAAATGCAGGAGGGATATTATGGTCTTTGTTGTATTTTGGTAGCGGTGTGGGTGCTCTCTTTATGGAGCATTACTGCTTAGAGTAATTCTTCTGTTTTCTGATGTGTCTTTGCAGGTTCTGATGCGCGTTTCCATGCTGTTGCCCGGTGTTTCTGCCTGCCGTGTTTACAGTTTAACAGGAACTCGTCTGTAGAGCTTCTGTGTTCTTGTGCGCACAAGTGGGCGTTTCCTGTTGGTGTTTACTCACCGCCGTTACCACAGGCCTGCTCTCATTAAAGATACAGAATGAGTCTGTTCCGAGGTCGACTTGTAGGTCGCAAGAGGTTTGTCTGTCACATCAGCTGAAAAGAGAGAGGACACCCAGTAAAAAACAGCAGGCCTGCATGTGCTGGTAGCACCGACTGGAAGGAAACAATGGCGTACCCTTGATGCCATAGGCAGTGGTCATCCATCCATCCATCCATCCATCCATCCATCTGTCCATCCGTCCATCGATTTTCTTACCCGCTTGTCCTACTAGGGTCGCGGTGGCAATAGGGAAACCAGAGGAGCCCAGACACCCCCGTCCCCCCGCAACTTCTTCCAGCTCAACCTGGGGGATCCCCAGCTGCTCCCAGGCCAACTGGGAGATATAATCCCTCCAGCAGTTCTGGGCCAACCTCGAGGTCTCGTCCCAGTTGGCCGTGCCTGGTATACCCCCAAAGGGAGGCGCCCAGGGGGCATCCTTACCAGATGCCCGAACCACCTCAACTGGCTCCTCTCAATGTGGAGGCATAGCGGCTCTACTCCGAGTTCCTCCCGGATGGCGGTACAATACAATATTAATTACCCCTTCCTTTCGAAGCCTTGTGACGTTCATAAATCGGAAGATAAAGCCATCTAAGCTTTGTAACCCCTGGGAAATGGGACGAAGGTGGTTTTTCCCTGAGTACACATGGCTTTAAAGAGAGAAGCAGTTTTGCGGTAGGCTGTGTGGGAGAGCTTCACTTCATCCAGCTTTTGTGAGGCTTTCTAAATAGAAACACTTGAAAAGCAAAAAGAAAAAATACAAGATGTTCATGTTCAGGGCACTGAGCATCTCAAGTACTATTAGAAGAGGCGGATTATTTTGGGGGCAGTTGCTGCTTCAAAGCTCCCTTACTGCTGTAACGCCCTTGAGCGAAGAATTTACCCTAAATTACTCCACTAAAATTGCCCAGCTGCGTAAACAGGTAAATAAGTTTAGGTAGCTTAGCGCTGTAAGTCACTCGAGAGAAAGTGTCGGCTAAGTGAATAAACGTAATGACGTTTTCGCTGGTTTTAAGTATACAGCTTTATGTCTATGAAAGAGTGCAGCTAATTTACATCCAAAATGGAGATTATTTTTACAGGAGGAACAATATGAAGTGAACAACCAAAATACCAAGAGCATGTCAACACTGCATGGCCCTTCTCCCACTCCTCACAGTGATTTTTAAACTGTCTCAGAAATATATGCAGCATTCTGCAATTAAAGGTGAGGGCAAATCAATCAATTTATCAATAAATCATCAATCAATCAATCACTTTTTCCTTTTTTCTTTTCACTTTCCACACCCTCAGTTTTTGTGGTGGGTTTGGCCGGTGCCCGCTGTGTGGCTGGTCTGGGGTATGAGCCCTGCCTGGGGTGCCCTCCGACAGACTGGCATTCCATCCTGGGTGTGTCCCCTCCCCCCTCGGCCCTGCCCCCGCGCTGCCAGGCTAGGCTCTGGCTCGCCGCGACCCCGCTCAGGACAAGCGGTTATTGACATTGGTTGGTGTCCTATCCCCTGGCCTTATCCTTCTCCTCTGTTGAAACTGTATTTTCTATGGCATGGAATGCAGCTCCATTTAAAATGCTACTGACCTCACTAAATTCTAGATAAATGCAGGGCATGTTGAGCCCCAGGGACATTCAAACAAAGTGTGATCTCTATTATTGTAGCTCCTTGGAGAAGAAAGGAGGTCATGGCCATAAGTCCATCTGTGTAAGAGTTTTATAACATAAAACTGGCGTGAGATTAATAACAGTTTCCTGTTTTGTTTTTTCAGTTTTTGTTGGCCACTTCCTGGTGAGGGTGGCAGTGATAACAAGCTAGGCAGGCAAGCCCAGACCTTCCTATTCCCAGCAACACTCCCCAGCTCCACCTGATAGATCTCCAGGTGTTTCCAGTCCAACTGAGATATACAAACCCTCTAATGTGTCCCGAGTCTGCCTCAGCACCACCTCCCAGTTGCACATATCCAGTATAGTTCCCGCAGGAGCTGACCTGGGTGCATTCCTATGACATGTCCAAACCACTTCAACAGACTCCTCTCAAACCTGGGGGGCAACACCTTTATTCTAAGGCTATCTCAGATCACCAAGCTCTTCCATCATGTAAACTCAATGACCCTGGTGAGAACCTCATTTCAGCTGCTTGTAACTGTGCTCTCAGTCTTTTGGTCACGACCCTAAACTCCTGACCATTGGACGGAGGATTGACATAGACTGAGTGGTAAAATTAGAGCTTTGTCTAAAGTCTCAGATGCCACGTTACCATCACACCTGAGTACAGTGACCGTGTAACTGTTGATGCTTCTCAATAATCTATCTCCTGTTCCACTTTTTATTCACTCATGGACAAGACCTTGAGATATTTGAACTCCTGCACTGGGACAGTTGTTCTTCCTTCACTCGGAGAGAGCAGCTCACTCTTCTCCAAGAGAGGACATGATCTCAGACTTGAAGATATATATTTTCATTCCAGCTGCTTCAGACTGTGAGGGAAAACATTTGAATTTCAATTTATTTTGCAGACACCTTTTTGTCTAAAACAGTTGAATAAAAATGGAAAAAAAACCCTTGTATTGAAATATTCTAATTATCTTCTCAGTCAAATACACAACAAATATAACAAAGTACATCAACTGTAAACTAGAAGATAACTAAAGAAATTCAGCAGTGAGCTAGTGTCACCATAGTAGATGTACAAAATGAAAACTTGAAAAATAGTTCAGTGTGCAGATTATTTTGGGGTTCCGGTGTCAGAAACAGTTTGGTGAGGTGGATTTTCAGTTTTTTTCTAGAAAGATGCGAAGAGTCTTCAAAGGTCTTGCAGGTAGGAGGTCATTTAAACAATGGGGGCCAAAGCTTGAGAAACCTTGCTGACAAAGTTGCTTCTGCAATGGGAAATCTAGCACCTAAAGCATAGTGAGATTGTCTGTGGGGATTAGGAGATTGTTGATTAACCATCCAACTCCAATTTGGACCCACTGCTGTGGTCCAGAATTCAGCAATGATGCAGAGAAAAGTCCAGCTACGAAGGAATTGCAGTCCCCCGACCTTGAGATTACGAGTGCCTGCACTAGGAGCTGTATACAATAAACAGGAAGATAAGAAATAATTTTTCAAATGTTTTAGAGGAGGAAACTACATGACCATGCAAAGTTTATTTGAAAAGAACGTCATTTTTGTTTTCGTCCAGATTCTTCACAGTTTCAGAGTTGGTGGCTGCTGAGGTTCCATGGCTTACAATTAGGTTGCATCACAGAGCATTTTAGTGTTTGAGAGATTAAGCTGGAAGAGATGTGATAAGTACTTTATTATCAGACTTCTCTGATTTTTTTTTCCATCATAGCAGCTTTATCTATCAACAATGACATATTATTACACATGGAGGGCAAAACCACAAAGATGTAGTGGAAAAAATAAATAAGTTCATAAATAAATAAACACAATACTACTTAAATGAAAATACACAGTAAATACAAAATATCACAATACACTGGCTAGAATACTGACTGCTCAGACTGTTATATGCAGAATACTGCAGAACTATTACAGATGTTCAGTATTATGTTTGGCATTATGATTTTCATTCATCTGAAATGACTTATAATTTTTAGTCATCGTGGGGTCCAAGATAGAAAAGGAGAAGAGCACATAGAGCTCTGCAGGATGCCAGTTGAGAGGCTCTTTGCTGCATCCTTGCCATGAAACTCTGTAGGACCAACCCACAAGGTATCATTTACACCAGCTCAAAACAGTATAAGTAACATCAAGTCGGAGATGGCAATCAGGTGATACCCACCCTGAAAAGCCTCAGAAAGGCTCAGGAGGAGCAGGGATTCTACACTCACTCTGTATTGAAGAAGGAGCTGAGCTTGCTGGGTTCTCTCACGGTCAGCAATTTCTGAACAGGCTCCCAAAACATCATATAGCTTGATTATCTAACTGTTTGCCTAAAACTAATCCAGAAAACAAGTACAACCTGGCAGATTTTGCAGCCAGGCTTCAAGAAGAAGTCAGTGACAGGAATCGTGCATTTACAGTTATCTGACACTTTTCTCCAAAGCAACTTACAAGTAGTATAATTTACACAGCTGGGGAATTTTAGTGGAGCAATTTAGGGTAAGTACCTTGCTTAAGGGTACTACAGTCAGAAATGGGGATCAACTGTAATCTTTGGATCCAAGGATAGTAGCTCTAACCACTACACTACCAGCTGTCTCATTTACTCCCCCCATTTACTGTTGGGAATAAGAACACAGCAGATCCAATGGAATGGGATGGGAGTTCTGTACAACCGACCAGCATAAATGCTTTTATTTTACACGGCACTCACAGAGGTTACAAAGACTGTTTGAAAGAGAAGAGTGTCACTTGTCTACTTAAACTAACAATCAGAACCACACAGAAGGCCATACACCTAATAATTTCTGTACATACTCAACATACACTTCTTTAGACCAAGGATCTTTGAACTTGTAGAGAAATGTATGAGAAACAGACGGAGACGGAGACGTACATTTGCAATACAATGCGACCTTAAGAAGTCCTACTAGGTGTCAGTTGACAAGCACCGGAGAACGCTGCATGAACAGGACACTACAGTCTGGAATTTTGGAGGTATTTTATTGTAGCTGTTCCAAAGGCTCTACAAAACTTCTGCTTAAGGTTGCTCAACAGAACTCCCAAAATCTACACTATGAAGACATACAATGGTTTTAGACTGCACTAGAGTATAGATATACTCAGAACAAAGTATCTGGTCTTTCAGATCTTCTGACCTGTACAACCTAACTTTAATTATTCAGTTCTGGGGCCTAGGTGACCACACCGACACAACGAAAGTCCCCAGTGATACAAGTGCCTGTGCAATGTGCGAGTGGAACATCTATTCACCTTGATAGAAAGTGTGTTTCTTGATCCATGTGGGAGGTTCCTGGGGCTGTACTTGGTTATAGTGGACTCTGAGGGGCCATCACCTTATCTGTGTGCTTAGTCATGTCCAGCACCTAGAGATCCATTACAATGTAGAACTGCTGTAGTAAGTAGAACTTCTAAAATATTCCCAAACTGCAAGCATGTGTAGAAGCTGCTTTGCCATTTTTGAACCACACTCAGACACCCTGGATTCAAAAACCAATGAATTCATTCATTCCAATTAATCCAATGAAATTAGTTATAAAGCAGCAGTTAATTCCAAAACATCATGGCAGCTTTCTAATTACTCAGTTGAGCACAAACACTTCAGTTGTTTTCAATACTTATTTAATTTATTTGGGACTTTTTAAGGACTTCTGCTACTTGGTCCTGACTTTGGTCCAGTCCAGTCAGACTGAACATTTCTCTGCTTAAACCAGGACACACTCACTATTAGTGGAGTTTACATGACTGGATTATATCAGAGCTGACAACTGGAGACCAACTAGGCATCTTTGAATGGCAAGTTGTTGAAGGTGTGTTTGGACTTCATGGGGAACTGTTTTGCTTCCTATACTTTTCCAACAGCATGCTTAGAATGAGCAGCAAGATCATTCAGGAAGAGGTAATACCTATGTTACCCTCCTTTTTTGACAGCTACATATGTGATGCACATATTTAAGGGGCAGCTGTACAAAACTCTTGATGTATAATTGGAAATTCTTACAGCAGGAATTAGGAACTACTTCAAAGAGTGAAAATCGGGAATTGGTTCCTACTGCATTTGTCTGCTTTAATTGGGTGATCAGGATTGAGAGAAATTTCACTCTTCCCTCAACTCATCTGGCCACAGGACCAAACCACTGAATAAAACACAAGTCAGATCTGTAATTTCAGAACGACGGCAACGTCGGGAGACCCCCTCCGTGAGCAGGGAATCTCCTCGAACAGCCCTGCTCGTCCACTTTTATTTACTGTACTCATACATATTCATACATGAACATTTCAGCATACGGTTTCACTGTGCTTCTCCACTCTGGTCTTTATCTTATCCCTTGCATACAGAACAATCAACAGTCGACAGTCCTTGTGCAGGACATGATGTTCTCTTGTGTGGACTTTTTGCCCTCAAACAAATCACGACCCACTGTAGTTCACATTCTCAAGCACACAAAACACCAGTTTATTGCATAGTACCAGATTTATATACCACACAGGGGAATGTAGATTATTTCTAAGATTTTTTTTTTTTGGCTATAGAATATGTTGTATACCACTATTATACCTTGTTCACATTTCATAAGTTTTTCAATTCATAACTGATTCATATCCCCCATTCATATGCTCATTCTTATATGCTGCATTACAGTGAAATTCCTTTTCTGATGAAGTTATATGAACAAACTGTTCAGCTGAAAAATCTTTCTGTGGCATAAAAATCACATTTCACATTATAAACACTAACTTTTGCAATGTTAACTTACCTTATTTGTTTTCTGTATGATTAGTTACATGTTCTTCTTTCACAATTTAGATTTGTGCCATTCTTACAAATATAATTATATTAATTATTGTCACAATTATAATCCGCGATGGACTGGTGTCCTGGCCATGTTGTAGCTCCACTCTGGAATAGACTCCAGACACCCACATCATTGATGAGAACAGGGAGTTAATGAAAACTGATGGAGGGATGAGATTATATATATTTTTTTTGTGAATTTAAGCATTTTTAATGCTTCAGGCCATCTTTTCTTTTTAAAAAGTACATTTTGAAAAAATATGGTTCCTTAAGAACCATCTTAGAGTCTTCCACCTATGTTGTAGGGGGTTGTGTCAATGATTTACAGAGGCAGAACAACTTGTCAGGTATTAGGAAACAAAAAACACATTGCGTCTGCTCCTGCCCATTTTCAAAAGCTTGTTTATTGCAGAGAAACTCTTCACCTCATTCCATGCACAGCTGTTAGTTGGAAGTAAAACACACTCAAATAGAATAAGAATAAGAAGGTGGGACTAAATTAATTCAACATACTTTCACGGTGTTTATAGCTTGTGCTGCATGTTTCTGAGTGTCGGTGATCAAAAACAACAAATGTTTATGTGATAAATTATATGATTTTGTGGAGCTAATGTAATTTGATTTTCAGTGATTTTAAATCTGTTTTAATTTTACTGTAGCTCTAAGTAAACAAACATGTATTTTTTATTTATCACAGCTATATTAATATATTATAGCAAGCGTGTTACATTTAAGTGACTTTGAACATGTGGGCTTTAAGCCTGGATTTAAAGTTGTCCAGAACAGTTCCAATATTCTGGACTTGGTTTTCCATTCTATTTTCTCTGTTTAAACAAATAGTCAGGGATTTTGCATGTTTGGTGAGTAAATGTGGAACAGGACACTTTTATTGCTCTGTAAGGCAAATACCCTTCTTCCTTTGACAATGCATGCATCACACATCACAGATGCAACAGCACAGTGGCTGGAGTTCTAGTTACAGGTAAAGCTTTTGTAGCTCAGCACAGTGCCTATTTTTTAATGGTTATGAAGATTTCTTTTTACAATAATTCACTTTACAAGCAGATCAGGAACAAATTATACTTGTTAAAAGAGGGCTGAAGTCAGAGAGTGGTTGGAATGGAGATCAACAGCAACTCAACGGCACCTTAGGGGCCCCAATCTGCTGTCCCAATGGTGTCCCAATGGAGACCCAATGTCCCCTCAAAATGAATAACCAACCAAGACCACGCAAGACCAAGGGAACCCTCATCTACCCTCCTCCAGCCAACCGCCATCTACCACCGGCCACCAACTTCTCACCCCCAAGGTGTTGAGCCACACACACTCAAATTGAGGAGTGAACTCCACGGTAATACAGGACACGCAACGCGTGTCACCATTTGCTAATGATAAAGAGCCAGGTGGTGAGAGGGAAACCTGTATTTACATTTTTGGCTGCTATGTTTATATCACTGCTGTAATCCCAAAGAGCCTTGAAATATTGCTTAAAGATTTTTAATCACACGACAGGTGGTCCCCAACTTACAATGAGGTTACGTTCCGCGAAACCCATTGTAAGTTGAAAATATCGTAAGTCGAAAATGCATTTAATACACCTAAGCAACCAAACATCAGAGCCTAGCATACCTGTGATGGCCATTATGGGCTTGCAGCCTTCATGCTGGGAAATTATCTTGAGTTTCTCCTCAAGAGTAATTTCCCTCCTCTCCTTCCCACCAGTAGCAGAAGGCAGAGATGGGTGTCTCTGTGACATTATGGATGCACAAAACACAAACGCGTGGCAGACTGGGAGATGCGGATCGCTGCCACTGCCTAGCTGCCCAGCATTACGAGAGAGTATCATACCGCATATCACTTGCGGGGAAAAAAAAAAATCAAAGTTCAAAATCTGAAGTACAGTTTCCACTGAATGTCTATCGCCAGCTCGCCATCGTAAAGTCAAAAAATTGTAAGTCGGCCCATTCTTAAGTTGAGGAGCATCTGTATTTGGAGTATAATGGGTTGCAACAGTTTTCTATAAAAAATTTTTGCTGGAATTCAACTCATAACAAAGCAAAGTTTTTTTTGTTTCCTCAGAGTTCATTTCTCCCACTGTGAATGAACTAGGTTGTAAATCATCACAGCATGAAACAGTCATCTCTGACTGCTCAGTACTAGATTGATTGGTCAACTCTAAAGTCTGATTGGTCTCACTGCAGAGACAAATGTTTATATTACCAATGCACTGTTGAAATGTTGGTTATTAATATGAAATAATCTCACTATATGCAATTGGTAATGGTTCACAATAAAAATTTCTGTGACTGACAGCTGATATTGACCAGTGAAATGTAAAGAAGACACTTGACAGTTGATAGTAGATACCACTAAGTGACTTGGGTTTGAAACACCAAGTGTCTGGCAGAAATGTTTCATTCAAGCCATTGTAGAGAATAAAATACTTGCAACGGAAATAAAATGACAGTTTAGTGAGAAAAATGCTGCTGTTCGGAATAATAAAGTGAAAAAAGGGTGAGTATTTTCAAACAATGCTGTAGCAGTTTTTTCTTTTTCAGGACCCAGCTGTGAGGAATGAATGTACAGCTCATCCCCTGTAAGGAACTTAATCCTATATTTCATTTCTGCTCATTCACTTGTCACATTCTGAAACTGGACAACTCCCTCATCTCATCCTCTTCACGGGTCAACAGTTTGTCAGTTTGTGAGTAACTACTGACTCAAGTCTCACCTTCTCTCAGCACACAGATGCCATAATCTGATACTGTAAATACTTCTTTAGCAACATTCACAAAACTCTCCCAAACTTCACTCCTTATTTGACAGGCTATGGTGCTATCTTGCGTAGCCTTCTGCATCTGCCACCCGTCTGCTCATCTGGGCTCTGTCATTGAACCATTAAATGATCCAGAATGCAGCAACAAGAGTTGAGTTCGACCAGCCAGAGTGTTTCCATGTTTGCTCTGCTCTCTCTCCATTGGTCTTCTGCAGCTGCTCGGACTAAGTTCAAGACACTGATTACCATCTACAAAACACTTAAAGTATGAGTACCTTGACCCCTACAGAACCTTATAGTTCCCTACAACCCAGCAAGGCCATTAGGCTCCTTTACCTGCTCTGACTCAGCAGAGGCTGAAGATCCCAAATCTATAGGTTTTCTCTTTTCTCCTTGATGTGGTGGAACAAACTCCACGAGAGCGTCTGAATCTGTCACAGCATTCAAGAAGCAATGCAGAGTCCGTCTCTTTCAGACCAATTTCTGCGCCGATCTCGAGAGCCGCATGCATTTATCTGACACGTTCTGCTACGATTATCTACACATTTGATTTTTCATTCCTGTGGGGAGCTGCTTGAGTAACGCGTACCAGCAAAACTGCTCCGCGAAACAAACAGGCCGTGTTCACGTGTTGTCCGGTGCACTTTTGTACGCTCCAAGTTCTACGTTGCTATGGAGAAAAAGGATCAGCCAAGTGAATAAATGCAAATGCTGCATAGCGTCGTGGAAGAACAAAAAGTACCACTAACCATTTCGCTCGTGACTCGGTACTTGTATAGCGCACTCAGTACCAGGCAACTGTCTAAACATCTGTCTTGCTCATCTTTCTCGCGGAATCTCGCCCTAACCTTTTGTAACCCATGCTTTCTCATAATGGCTTGACTGTTTATGAGCCGTTGTCCTCGCCTTCTTCATAGTTCTTCTTAAATGATTAGGTCCAAAGTGGGCCAGTCCTAGGCTGACCTTGTGTTTGCCGCAACACAGCATTTCGTGGACCGTCATCGTCACACTGCTATCTATCTTGTGACCTTGCAAGCACAAGTTTTTCTTCGCACAGAGCCTAACACTGAGTCAACTTGGGGCAAGGTGTCAGTTTATTAATAATAATAACAATCATCATCATCACTGGTTGCCCCTGCATGTTTTGTACACTCAAAGCGACTCGATAAGATCAGAGGTGTCATGATGTTGTCCAGTTACAGTGATGCATTTACAGCAGCGACCCGCACTCCCACTCCTACCCACCCACTTTCCTGTTTGTTTGCTTGCAGTGAAGAGCGATCGCTCATAGCAGCGGGGCTCGATTGACGCTGTCTGCTGATCTGCTGATCTGCTACTGCGGCTGGCTCGCGCTAACGAGGCGCTTGGCTGATCGCCGTCAGCCGGGGCTTCTCTCTCTCTCTCTCTCTCTCTCTCTCTCTCGCGCGCGCGCGCGCACACACATACACACACACGCGCGCCGTCAGGAACCAGCGAGGCAGCGAGTTCCGCACCCCGGGATGGCTTCAGGGGATCTCTACGAGGTACCGTAACAGTCGGTCAAAAAAAAAAAAAAAAAGCAGCACTTTCTTCGCGTTGACACATGGAATTAGGAAGTCAGGAAGGTGTGTGTGTGTGTGTATACACGTATACGTATGTTTGTGTTTGCGCGCGCGCCGCCCTAGGGCAGTGTAGAGATGAAGATCTCCACTTGTTTTTCTGCTCTCGGATCTCCCCGGTACTTTTGGGTCGCGCGGGCGGCGGAGAGTCAGTCTCGTGCTCGCGCCGACCGAGTTACACGGGCGGCGCGTGTGTGTGTGTGTGTGTGTGTGTGTGTGTGTGTGTGTGTGTGTGGGGACAGATGTGAGTGAGGTGAACTGCCCGCGTGCCAGCCGCTCCCGGGGCGCAAGTGTGGCCGCGAAGTGCGGACACGGCTGGACGGACGGAGCTGACAGGAGGAGGAGGAGGGGGGGCTCCTGGATGGATCGCGCCTCAACGTGGGCTTGACGGATCGTGCTGCTGATCCGCGCGCGCGCCACCCGGCTCTTTTATCATTAGCAAATGGTGACGCGCGTCGCGTGTCCTTGAGCGCGCTGCTCTATCTATGCATGATTACCGCGGAGTTCACTCCTCAATTTGAGCGTGTGTGGCTCAACACCTTGGGGGTGACAACTTGGTGGCCGGTGGTAGATGGCGGTCGGCCGGAGGAGGCTGGATGAGGCTAGATCATGAGGGTTCCTTGGTCTTGCGTGGTCTTGGTTGCTCATCATCCATCGTGTTGAGGGGACATGATTCATTGGGTCTCCATTGGGACACCATCGGGACAGCAGATTGGGACCCCCAAGGTGCCGTTGAGTTGCTCTTGATCTCCATGCAACCACTCTCTGACTTCAGCCCTAATCATCTTGATGCACTGATGATGTCATGGAGTCACTCTGCCTTTCACTTTCTCTTCATGGTTGTCACCTGAACAGCTAATAAAGCAAACAGTTGTCAGAGCAGGGTGGCAGTACTACATTTTTATTTATTTATTTAGCACATGCTTTTCTCCAAAGCGACTTCTAGTGAACTCTATGTAGTGTTATGAGCCCACACACCTTATTCACCATGGTGACTTACACTCCTAGATACACTACTTACACTGGGTCACTCATCCATACATGAGTGGAACACACTCTCTCTCTCTGTCACTCACACACTACAGGGGAACCTCAACAGCATGTCTTTGGACTGTGGGAGGAAACCAGAGCACCCAGAGGAAACCCACACAGACACGGGGAGAACATACAAACTCCACACAGTGGGGATCAAACCCACGTCCTCTCACACCACCCAGGCGCTGTGAGACAGTAGCGCTACTCGCTGTGCCACCGTGCTGCCAAACTTACATTGAAAGACTTGTTTTTTTTGGGCACTTAAACAAGAAAGCATTTCGGTAGGTATGTGGGCCATGACAATGTCTTTGCCGCCATGTCCAGGAACCCCTCCTCTCTGGCTATGGAAGTAGACACCATTGGTGTTATTATTTTTTCTTTGGGCAAACTGATTTCTTTTTCATCTTTCTCCATATTTCTTCATCATATTCACCTTCATGGTCTCCGGAGAAACGACATTCCATTCCACTGTATACAAGCTATATGGAGGAATGACAATAAAAAGTCTTTCTCCTTATTGGGTTCCCAGTGACACGAAATATTAATGACAATACTGTCTCATCTATGTTTCAGTTTTAAACTACTGTTTTTGGAAAGTCTAGATGTTTTTTCAATTCCCCAGCAGCTAATATGCATAAATGTATGTGCAAAAGGCTATACCTGTAAAATGAAGTAGTTCATGTATTTGTTAATATTTCTTAACTATGAATTATTTGTAAATCAGTAACATTTACATGTATTCATTTAGCTGATGCTTTTCTCCAAAGCAACTTACAATGTTAAGCTTTTTACAATTATTTACCCATTTATACAGCTGGGTAATTTTACTGGGGCAATTTAGGGTAAGTACCTTGGTTGAAGGTACTACAGCCAGAGGTGGGAATGGAACCTGCGACCTTTGGGTCCCAAGGCAGTAACAAATGGTAAGTGCTGTGAATCCAGTGAATTTAGTGAGTATAACTTTCAGCTGAGCAGTAAGCTTTGCGGGTAACACCAACTCTTTATTGGTGCAAAGATCTTCTGTTGTGATGATGATGATTGTGATGTTGTGCAGTTAGTCAAGCAAACTGTGCTGCCAGTAAAGGAGTCATTCTGTGTCTCTTCTATAAAGAAAATGTGTGTTTAACATTCGTTGCATTTGCTCTTTGTTCAGTTCGGGTGGATTTGCTTCTCAAAAATTATTCGCAGTGATTTTGATCTACCTGACTGGTATTTTGCAGCATCTGTTATTGTGTAACATCTGTGCGGTGTTACAGTGTGTCCCTGGCATGCGGGACACACACAGAGGACACCGAGATCCTTTGTTAGCTATTGTCCAACCCATCTGTGTTAGTACAACCAAATTTTGACATGTGAATAGTCACGTATAACATTTAAAGCTCCATAGCTAATGTCCTTTACATTGTCTCACTATTGGTCCAATGCCATTGGGTAGAGTGGATATGAATTATAATGAAATAAAACAATACTTGTCTGTTCTTATGAAAAAATGTCGTATCATCTTTGAAAAGTGGTTGCTTAATTCTGTCTTGCTTTTTAAGCTGTAGAAAAAAAATGGAGGATTGAACTGTTTATTGAAATTTAACTGTTTGAAATTTGGGGGATTATAAAAATGTTCTATATTTAAGTGATCTGATGCAATGTTTATGAAACTTGAAATATGTACAGTTGCAGAAAAACTCAGTTTTTAATGCAGACAACGTCTTTGCACGCCGATGCTTCTCTAAATCAAACTAAATTCCCTGTTCAAATCAACCAGTTAGTCGTCACAGTATAATGAAAGTTCTTTTACTGTAAATACTGTCTCTTGATGTTATGATTTTATAATTTAACCATGTTTTTGTGGAGCAAAGATGTGGTTGCCCGATACACATCTTGAAGATGTAAGTTCTCCTTTCTTTGTATTGATGGAAGGGGCATTGTTTCTGGTTTCCTGTTAATGACGGAGGCTTTCTTGTATTCGAACCTTTGGTCTAATCCAGTCACATTTCAAAGTGACTAATATTCAAACAAACTTAGTGGACTCATAAGGTGCATAAAAGGCTAAATTCTTTCCTAGGGTCTTATTAAACTAACCATTGAGTAACTACTTCTCCACAATGGAGACTAAGTTATTGTCAGCTGGTTTCTGAGAATTAAAGTACAGCAACTGGATTCTGTTTTAAGATTTAACCGAGAAAAGTGACTTACTGTGCAAGCAATGTAAAAAAAAAAAAAAAAAAAAAATACTATGGCTTATATGTAGCCAGTAACTTCTTGTTGCAAAAATGGAATGATTAACAGCTTAAATGTTTTATATCTTAATATTCCATCTCTTCTGATATTTCAAAGTTTTTCAGTGTTTTTTTTAGCTTTTTTTTGTTTGATAATAGTTATAAATTGGTAGAGTAGCCAGTCGATGATTATATGGCATAATGGTGTGTTGAAAATCAGTGATAGCCTCCCCTTTTAAAGTTGACACTTTTTCCTCTGTACATGTAGCCATGTGCACCAGTTAAATACATCGATGGTGTGGTAACAGCCAATTTTCTTAACTTGCTTACTTCATTAGTTATTAGCCCAATAATTGAATCTCTGCCATTCTACTTAGGTCATTATTTGCACATGATTGAGCAGGATTTTTAAGCAATTCAGCAAGGACTCCTTGTCCCCCCCCATTAGTAATTTGTGTCGGTGCTAAAATAAAAATATTAAAAACATTTCCTGCTGACTCAGCTAAATATGCCACTCTAGGTTTTAATTACCAAGGAGGCACAGTATTGGATCGTCCTACTGCTAGATGAAATGGTAATAATGATCAGGATTGGTATTGGTATTAATTGTTAAGTTAATTTTAGTTACAACTGCTTTGAGCTCAGGGTACCAAAAGTAGGGGGAAAATACTGAAGTTGGCAACATTGGGCTAAATGTAAGACAAATGGAAGGACGGGTAACAAGAAAGAGGAAGGAGGAAAAATGAATATGACAAATTAGCAGAAAAAGGCACATTTTTCAGGAGCAGGATCCTCAGGCCTGTTTTAAAAGGAAGGCGCTTGCGAACGGCCCGAAGGCGATTCGGTAACAAGCTGCTGAGCGGAGCAACAGACTTGCTCACCCACTGTGTGCTGTCTAGTCCTGAGGCTGGGCTGCTTGAGCTTCCGGGATTCTTCCTGGCTCAAAGTGGGCCAAGGTGCTAAATGGCGCGGGCCAGCATGTGCTGCGTTCTGATCCGCAACTTCTGGGAGCCGCACGATACAGTAAAATCAACCAGGACCCATAAAACGTTTACAGCTGGTCCCCGATTTCCGATGATTCGACTTACGGTTTTTTTCGACTTTATGATGGTGAGCTGGCGGTAGGCATTCAGTAGAAACTGTACTTCGAATTTTGAATTTTGACTTTTTCCCGGGTTAGTGATATGCGGAGCGATACTCTCTTGCGATGCTGGGCAGCGGTAGCGATCCGCATCTCCCGGTCTGTCACGCAGATGTGTGTATAAGGTGTATTAAATGCATTTTCGACTTACTATGGATTTCGCAGAACGTAACCGCATCGTAAATCGAGGACCACCTGTACTCATTTAGCTGACACTTTTCTCCAAAGTGACTTACACTGTTAGGGTACATACAGTTATTTACCCATTTATACAGCTGGGTAATTTTACTGGAGCAATTTAGGGTAAAAGTACCCTTGAGCAAGGTACTAAAGTTAGAGGTGGGAATCAAACCTGCGACCTTTGGGTCCAAAGGTGACAGCTCTTACCACAACACCACCAGCTGCCCTGCGAGCTGCTGATTTGCGTATGAAGAAAATCACATTGAACAACATATAAATTGCATTATTATTCCCAAACGGTTCAGGCTTGGGCGTCACGCTCATTTTTTTTGAAAATCGGAGTCCTTTTGAAAATGGTACAACTCTCTGGGCGACTACTGCTTTGTTGGAGGAAATACAGCGTTTTATGAGTCACACCGGTATGGCACCGTTTGTCATACTGCCCTGACAACTGTGTCACATACAGTAAATCTACAAGAGCTTTTATGAACATTTACCACTGCCAGTATAAATCATTCTGCTGCTGTTTCTGTCATTGTTGTTCACTAACTACTTGCAGCTGACTGACTCCGTTGTCTGCTGTTCCTGTTGTCTTTATTTTTGTTCTTCATTCTTCTGCCGCTCCGCTTGCATGTTTATGTATGCGAGAGAACTGTATTTAGCCGTTTGCAGTGTACCTCTTCTCTAGGTCCGGAGGATCCCTGCGTATGCTGGTTTGCGTCCAAACTGAACTTTGAATTAGTCTTAACCGAGCTGTTCTTTGAAAGAATGTCCTAAATCAAATTATGTCAGACAAAAACCTTTTTGTAATCACTGAAAGCCCTGGGGGCCTCCCTATAATTTCTGTTATTAGTGGCTGGATTACCTGTGTTAGTAAATAACCAGCACTTTTTTTTTTTTCTTTCCTTTTTAGCTCGCAGAATACACGAAACAGCTTTTCATGTCTAAGTTATTCATTGACAAGCATAAAATTAACTCTGTTATTTATGCTATGGGGGGGCGCGGTGGCACAGCGGGTTTGGCCGGGTCCCGCTCTCTGGTGGGTCTGGGGTTCGAGTCCTGCTTGGGGTGCCTTGCGGCGGACTGGCGTCCCGTCCTGGGTGCGTCTCGTCCCCACCCGGCCTTGTGACCCGTGTTTCCGGGTTAGGCTCCGGTTCACCGCGACCCCGCTCGGGACAAGTAGTTTCATCCTGTGTGTATTTATGCAATTTATTTGATAATCGACTCAATTACAGCAAATGAATAAAAAGATCAACTTGCGAAAGACCGGCTTGCGCAGAGGTTGTCTGGAGCACGACGGAAATTTGTTGTGCTCAAATACCTTTGTTTTGGCTCCTGTTCTTTTCTTTCCAGAGTTGCTCTATCACTACGCTCTACCGCTGCCAAAAAGGTGTTCCCTACTCGGGCTGGTTGGAGGACTGGTATGCTTGGACAGAAATGTACATGTCAATAACATGGGAATAAAAAAACAGCTTCCAGCGATCTTTTGGGCAGATAAGGTAGACTGTGTCACCAGCATGGTAATTTCCGTACCAGATCGAAAGAGGGGAGTAGAATCTCGATGCTGTTGTGGGTTTTTCGTTGAGGACACTAAAAACTAGAAATAAAACCGGGCGGCACGGCGAGTAGAGCTGCTGTCTCACAGTGCCTGGGTGGTGCGAGAGGACATGGGTTCGATCCTCACTCAGTCTGTGTGGAGTTTGTATGTTCTCCCTGAGTCAGCATGGGTGCTCTGGTTTCCTCCCACAGTCCAAAGACGTGCTGTTCAGGTTCCCCCGTAGTGTGTGAGTGACAAAGAGCGTGTGTTCCACTGATGTATGGATGAGTGACCCAGTGTATCTAGCAGTGTAAGTCACCGTGGTGAATAAGATGTGTGGGCTGGTAACACTACATAGAGTTCATCGGAAGTCGCTTTGGAGAAAAGCATCTGCTAAATAAATAAATGTAAATGTAATAAGACACTACTGGTGTGCTTCTTTTTACTTAGCTTAACAAGGAGCCGAAGGAGAGCGGTTGAGTCCTGGGGAGACATAAACAAGCTTGTTCTTTGGAATAAAAAGGAGTAATGTTACGTGGGCAATAAACGTTTGTCTTTACTGAATAATGAGTGTTACCAAAGAATATCTGTGGGTGCAGAGGTCCATTTGCTGGTGATCTGCTCCAAAAAGGGAGTCCCTATCCAACCTCTTATCTGCTTATTTGACATTGATTGTACTGAGGGAGATAGCAGGAAAAGTACGGTACATTTCGTTGCAAGTGATAATAGTGAAATGATCACGAAAGAAGCTTGTAAATCTTGAATTAGACTGGACCTTGTACTGATCGTTGTGTTGGTGGCTTCTGATGATGAGGTCACTTACACATTCACTTTGCTTAGATAAGTGAAACATTTTTAGGATATTTCCCGAAAGTCCAGAATGTATTTTTTATTTTTTTTTTCCCTCCTCTCCTCCTCCTTTTTCTTTTTTCAAGATGCTGTGTTTCGAGCCGCACTCACACTCATGAGAAAAGCAAGACAAGGCTGGGAGCCATTAATAAATCATTTGCAACCTTGAATTCAGTGTTGCGCTCTTGTCTGAAACGAGACTGAACCTTTTTCTAGTGGTTTGTAGAGTCTGAAGGATGCCAAAGCTTTTTTGCATCAACTTTTTATAACGAATTAGTGAGATATAAGCGGCCTGTTGTTGACTGACATGTCAAGATGTAGGGTTAGTGCACATTTGTTTATGTATCAGTGGGCTCTCTGCCAATAGGTGGCTTTTTTGCAGTGAAGCACAGATATGATCAAGTGGAAGGGTTGTAAATTTCTTTGTAGGAATGTAGGAATCTCCTACACATCTCAGTTACTTTTCTGAAGGCCATAGAGGACGGTGAGCAAGTGGTGAATACCCAGTTTTTTCCCCTGGATTTTTAAAATTGAAAAAAATTCTTAACCTCACTATTTAATTTTTTTTCTTAAATTCATTACCTTGTTACACTACCCATCTTGAGTGTTAATGGTACGCCGCTCTGTTGTTCCAAGCCGTGGTAATTGCTGGAGAGGTGCAGTTAGTTAATTCTGAAAAAGGAATAAACCTCTACTGCCTGACATTGTTTGAGATATATATGCAAAACATTCCTGAATATCTCCTTTATGCGTAAGAGCTGAGCTTAGCTGTTCGAGGTGTAGATCAACAGATTTCATAGTGAAGTTTGTCGTCATCAATGTATGGCTGCTTACCTGGTGATTTTATTCAAAGGAAACTGAATCTGGGCCGTTGCGCAGTTGGATATTTTACTGGAGCTGTTCAGGTGAGCTGTGTTGCTCAACACTACAGCGGTGTTCCTCCAGGCCCAGTCCTTGAGCACCTTCAGTTTGTCTCCTTTAATGTGCTCTCTGTGCTTGTAAAACAAGATGAATTTGCTCTGAAATCATCTTTGCTTTGATACACTGTGTGTCCCAGAAAGCCATAATGGCAAGGGAAGTTATTAAAAAAGCTGAATACATACCCATAGCTGAGAGAAGAGGGTAAATGGAAGAATTAACTGGTCATTTTTCAATTTGTGACGTAACATATGTAGGAATTCACCAATATCCACAAAGGAAGGTGAAGTTTAAATGTATATTACAGTCCATTTTTAATATGGATATGAATCAATGAGCTCTGATGTAAAAGTTTTGCAGGATTTTGGTGTCTGAGAATGTTGAAGGGTCAGAGTTGCCAATTATAGCCAGACTAAACTTTCCAAATATGAAACTGGAGTTCATTAAAGGTTCAAAGGTCTCGTATTATTGGCTTATTACTAATCGCTACAACACTGATAGCCGTAATTATTATGAGCAAATAAGATGAATTTTGAATGCGTAGACCCCAAGGCCTTCTTGAGACGTGAATATTCCATTGTTTTGTTTTAGTAAAATAAATCTCCGCAATGATCCAACTCTAATGAAAGAACTGGTTGTGGACATTAGCACAACTTTGTCGTGTTTCCAGTGGTATTTTTTGCACAGAATTTTTGTTACATACTGAATGAAATGTAAGTTAACGTTAAACAGTATGCGTACTGTTAACTGTGCAATGCTTGTGTTACTATTCTGTTTGTGTAGGATATATCTTTTGGGAGGACTCTCTCCATCTCCAGGATGTTTTCCAACCTTATATTTATCATGTTCACCCCAGGAATTCTGGGGAATTGATAATCATTTTTATTCATGTGTTCTGAAATACAAGTCTAGATGATGCCTTTGACTTCAAACCTGATCAGGATGGGCTGCCAGCACGGTTGCTGGGAGTGTAATCAAATTTTCATTATAATCGCATCCTGTTTGCAGTTATGCGTTTGTATATGTAGTCTTGCGTTCCTCCATCATCTTCTGCGATTCCATTCAGATGTCAATAAAATAACAGAAAAGGAGTAGACGTTAACAAAAGGTAGCTGAAGTAATTGCTGACTCTCTCAAATTGCGAAAGGCACATGTAAATCAACAAACATACAAGTGGACGAGGGTTCTGCCAAGGGGAACAGGTGTTGACGTTTCTTTCGAGCTGACATTTTCAAGAGGCACGTCAGGCACGGAAATTAATCTCATCCTTGTGATGGATGAGGAAACCATGAAAATGTACGCCATTTGACATACGTCAAGATCTTCTAGAAGTGTAGTGTCAGGAATGGGTTTTGGAATGGCTTAATTGCACATGTGGCTACAACAGTTACTTCATCCTCAAATCACACTTGGAATAAATTTGAAGAGCTCGTTGCTTGTTCTGATCTATATCATGGCAATACCAACTTATTGTTCAAGACTGGAAGTGTTTATTCCCCGGTGAATGAGATTTTGTATTGGTGACTTTTGCAATCTAGATCTTAAAAACGGAGGAGATGAATAATACATTAGTTACATTAGTTACGGCTTTCAAATATAAAGTATCTCCGTGGCAGTCAAATTTATATTCAACTTCAACACATGAAAGGGAATCATTGCTCCAGTGTTTAAAATGTCTTATTTGCTGAACATTTTTCCCAGAGGAAGATTTTATTAGATAGTAAAGTCAACAGCTAATAAATAATTGCGTAGAATAATATGGTAATGAAGAGCCAGGATGATTTTATTTTTTTATTTATGTTCTGACACCAACATTGGATCTAGTTTGTCAAGAGGAAAGGAAATCTTCTCTGTCAGTTGTCTCCCAAAACTTTCTTCTGCTGCCTTCTTTTTTCATTTTTTGTGCAATTCGCTGGCCCCGTATCTTACCTTTGTGGCTCATCAGGATGATGATCAACGAGGAGACATTTAACTTTTAAGCTGTTGGCTGCTTTTGTCGTTGGCCTTTATTACCGCTCTTTAACACTCAAGGACACTGCAACCACATTTTAAGTTGACTGAAAAAAGAACATATAATATGTGATATATTTATACATCATCACCTGACCAGTTAACAGTTCAAGTGTTAAGATGACTAACATTGCGTGTTTTCTCTAGTTACAGTACTATCAGACAGGAACAGCATATATTTTAAGGGCTTTTCCCTGTTGTTTATTTTTGTCATTTTCTTTGACACGATTGTGTCTTGATCTTATTAGCTAGATGACAAACTATTTATTCAAATTTTTTTCAACTAAGGGTAGATGACTGATTGTGTAAACATCATGACTTACAGCTAGACTGTGATTGACGTCATTACCGGTTATCAGGCTACCTAGTGACAAGTGCTTCGGAGTTCGAAGCGATTACTGGAGTTGGAGTCAGTAAAAATATACCAACTTTGACTAAATGCACCGTACATGCCAGCATATAAGTCGACCCCCAAAATAATGTCCAACTTTTGAGCAGCGCTACGGAGTCGTAGACTCGGTCGGAAGCAATTATTGGGTCACTGGAGTCGGAGTGGAAGGTTTTGTGTACCAACTCCACAGCCCTGCTAGTGTCACCAATGAAAGCTATAGCTAACACCAATAACAGAAGATCAAAATTGCAGTTTTACCTGAAATCTTACATTGGTGGTAATTTTATAGTAGGTTATTTAGCAAGTAGGGGGGTGCGGTGGCGCAGTGGGTTGGGCCACAGTCCTCCTCTCCAGTGGGTCTGGGGTTCAAGTCCCGCTTGGGGTGCCTTGCGACGGACTGGCGTCCCGTCCTTGGTGTGTCCCCTCCCCCTCCAGCCTTACGCCCTGTGTTGCCGGGTTAGGCTCCGGTTCCCCGTGACCCCGTATGGGACAAGCGGTTCTGAAAATGTGTGTGTGTTATTTAGCAAGTAGTTGAAAAGCAGGGGTCATCTGGCAAGGGTCTGAAAACGCACCTTTTCCGGACCCATTTCACCCAAGATCTCTCCAGCTCATGTATGGTGTAAAAAGTTCATGCACCGTAACTTCGTGATCTTCCTCAGATAGGCCTTTACACAGCAGGTACTCCGGCATTGTATGCGATTGTTTGTTTGTGTACCTTATTCTTAAAAAAAAAAAAAAAGAGAAAGATTTGTGGTAGGAAGTCATCAGGATTCATTCAACATCGGTGCATCAAGTGGAAAGTAACAAACCAGGTTTACTTAGAGACATGGCTGCAGACGTGTCTCTTTCTCTTAACGTAATGCACAAATTGTATTTTTGCTGAGATGTATGCCGCTTTGGAGAAAAGCCTCTGCTAAATGAGTATATGTGTCAGTTAGTGATGTTTGTTCCTTGTGTTAAACCGAACATTTTATTTACTGTTACGGCACATCATTTTGCCTTTAGCAACACTTTTTTTAAAATAATTTAAAAATGGGGGAAAAAAAATTTATCAGTTATCATGATCATGTTTGGGAGGGGGCTATTAATGGTCTTTCAGCCTCTTGGAGTCTTGTTCATCCCCGTTCCCTGGCTCACCGACACCCCTGTTTCTCCTACTCGGTTTAGTTAGTAGAATACATGCATAGAGTTACACAGGGACTGGAAGAATAATCCCTCCTCCGTGAAGCCAGGACTTGGTGTGGTAATGCCTGTGAACAACATCGCTCTGACTCATTCGTCAATGTGCCGCCTTTACCGTCCATTGCAGCCGCCGCCACGCAGCTCAGTATTCCTGCTGATTGCCTTTCATAGGAGCTTTGCATATGTAGTCTCAAGCGTTCCCCTGCTTACGGAAATATTTTTAATTCTTTCTACAACTCGTTTCAGAGGAGATGAGAAGCTGTAAGGAGCTAAGTGGTGAAAATTGACCGGGGGGGCTATATACTAGTGTGCAGTGCTCTGATGGGCACCGGGGCTATTTAAAGGGACTGGACACACGTCACCCCGTGTGCTGCTCCACCAGCATGCATATATAGACAAATGTACAGTCAACAGAAATAGACATCAGCCACTTATGCGCATTGTTCATCTTGCGTTGCTTTTTGGTATTATTTACATTTTATATGCAAACACATTGTATATTTTATTTCCCATTTTACATGTGGCACCTTGAAATTCTTGTCCTAAGTTGCAAAATTTTAATTGTAGGTCACCTAACATTGTAAGTCACTTTAGAGAAAGTGTCAACTAAATGAATAAATGTCGATGTAAAACCCTGATTAAGCTGCTGTCAAGAAATATTCTTAGATTACTCCAGCTGTGAGGTCAAACTCACTGCAGAACTCTCACTGAGGCAGCTGGTAGCATAGTGGTTAGAGCAACTGCCTTTGGACCCAAAGATTGTAGGTTTGAGTCTCACCTCCAGCTGTAGTACCCTTGAGCAAGGTACTTACCCTGGAAATTGCTCCAGTAAAAATTACCCAGGTGTATTCATTTGCTGATGCTTTTCTCCAAAGTGACTTGGAATGTTAAGGTTACAGTTATTTCCCCATTTATACAGCTGGGTAATTTTATAAATGGGTAAATTAATTGTGAGTAGCTTTGGAGAAATGCATCAGCTGTATGAAGTAATGTAAATGTAAACGGTCCGTGTATGTTGCGTTCATTTGTTTTTTGATTCAAAATTGGAAAAACAAAATGCGAATTACGATGCCTTCATTCGTCTTTTGTTTTAAAAATGGAAAAAAAATTATGAATTAACTGTTTAAATTATGTAAATGATTTAAAATATGGCTCATTTATAGTTTCTTGCCATCTTATTTTTTGACTTTGAGTTATTTTGTTTTGTGGTATTCTTGAACAACCCGCATGGCTCCTTCAAACGTGCCGCCTTCGCTCCGAGTTATTGATCATAAGTTAATATGGATCACTAGGTGCTTTTCAAAAGCAGCAAGAGAGTGACAGTAAGGGAGGATGACATGTCCACCGAGAAAATCGGCAGGATTTATTTTTCAGGTGCTACTTAAGAATCTTATTACTAATTAAGCGCTGGTGTTAAAAGCACCATGAAGTTCTAGTTTACATTTATTTAGCAGAAGCGATTTCCAATGAACTCTATGTAGTGTTATGAGCCCACACACCTTATTCACCGTGGTGACTTACACTGCTAGATACACTACTTACACTGGGTCACTCATCCATACATCAGTGGAACACTCTCTCTCTCTCTCTCTCTGTCACTCACACACTATGAGGGAACCTCAACAGCATGTCTTTGGACTGTGGAAGGAAACCCTTGCAGACTCAAGGAGAACGTGCAAACTCCACACAGGGGATCAAATTCTTGTCCTCTTGCACCACCCAGGTGCTGTGAGACAACAGCGTTACTCGCTGTACCACCGATTCTAGCTTAGGCTACTTGCTAGATTGGAAATAATTGTGCACTTTAGGGCATTCATCATATTTGATACAGTGAGATTTTGATTTCTACGCTTTGTATGATTAAACGAAAAGAGAAGATTACGTAATCACACAGTGTGCACAGATTGTAAACCACTGAAATGTTCATACGTTCTCTTTTTTAACCTTGTTAAACTCTATGTGGGCTTTCTTCAGTGCTCCTTAAAGCATCTGAACGGTGTGATGGTAGCGTGCTCTGGAGACTGTTCCTCCAACATTAAAGAAGAGGTTTCTCAGCCACAGGTTGCCAGTGGTGACTTGGGAGAGTGTTGTGGAATCCTGTGTGAACACTGCCACCCTGCTGGACCCACATGGTGCATGGCGACATGACGTGGTTGGTCTCTTTCGATGTAGGAAACCATCTCAGAACCTTACAGATAGAGATAGTTGCAGCTTTGGAGCCAGAGGCAGAGTGCAAGGTGTGTGATGGATGGATGGATGAGTGAATGAAGCTCTATTAGTTGCAGATGGGCTTCAGCAGTATAAAGTATTCAACTAAATGATAACGGGAAAAAACAGCTGGTAGCGTAGAGGTTAAGCTGCAGGTTTGAATCCCACCTCTGGGTGTAGTACCCTTGAACAAGGTACTTACCCTACATTGCTCCAGTAAAATTACCCAACTGTATAAATGGGTAAATAATTATGAGTAGCTAAACGTTGTAAGTCACTCTGGAGAGAAGTGTCGGATAAGTCAATAAATGGAAAAAGTGGGGACGTTGGCAGAGGTTGGACTGGGAAGAAGGAAAACTGGAAACATCAAAAAAAGGAACATAATAAATAAGCAAGCAGATCCACACAAAAAAAAGGGGTGAGGGGTATGATAAGGTAAAACAGAGGAAAGTCAGTAGCAGCCCAACTGCCTGAGGAGTTATAGAGCCTAATGGTGGCTGGCAGAATATAGTGAAAGTTAGGGTAACACACCTGTGTCCAACACCTGTGGTGAGCTTTGGTGAGCTGTTTACTTCATGCTCCATGTTAGGTGTGAGCTTCAAAGTTCAGATCTGGGACTCACCCTCCATTTCCCAGATTAATACGCATATTTCATATGCCAGCTGTGTTTGCAGCCTGAAAAACATACTTCAAAAACAATTCCAACCTCAAAAGAAAGTCTCTTTTTGCAGAAACTTGAACTATAGTGTGGATCGAGGAGGTACGTTCTGTAAGCCATGTGCTGAAAACACAGTACATTTGCATGTTTTGCATATCTCTCACCTTAATGAGGTCTACCTTACATATATCATATTTTCTTTTTTAATCCATTTATCTCTGTATTGTTACTGTAATTATATCATACAGTGGCACATTTTTGGACTTGTTCATAATGCTGGTGACCCCCTATCTGCACACAGGTGTTAGAGCCGTTTACCCCTGGAGTGAACTCATTTACAAACGGGTCGGTTTTGTTAAAGGTTACACTTGTCAGTGTTCAGTGCACTCTTATTACTGCACAATTTTTTTTCTTCATTAGCATTGCTCATCCTACTGAAGTGGATAGCACACCTGAGGGTGTCTCTTCATACACCCTGTATGCCTTTGTGCATACAGGGAATTTGGCGTGGGATAAAAATGTACTCTGATAAAATAATAGAGGAAGTATCATGCAAGATGTTTGAGAAATGCAATAAATACTATATAAGCAATGCAGTTATGTACATTAATGTGTATGAACACATGTAAGTAACATGAACATAGATCTGGAACTACCAGTGGGGATAAATATGAATAGGTGCAGTTGGTGACACTAATAAATATACAAGTCGTCCTCAACGTAGGACGTATGAGTCTTTCACCAACCTGGACTTACAAGCGCTGACCCGTTAACCTTATATTATTTTCGAATCCCGACATCTCGTTGTAACGTCTAATGGCGACCGCTCCATCTGCTGTACGGCAACATCGACTGGCAGCGCTGCTAGAGGACACGATTTCTTATTTTCTGGGTCTCGATCTATGTTTGGGTGTCTAGCAGTAATTTTTTCCGTACAGAACTTTTCATTTGCGATTCCCTTCAAATCACGTTTTATTTAAAATCAATATCAAGGGAAAAAGTGTGTCCCGGTGATACAGGAAAAAAATGCAAAAGGCAATAGATTTAGAAATTAATGAAAATACAAAAATATTTCACAGTATCATTATTTTATATTGGTATTCTTGTAACAAGATAATATGTGAAATTAGTGGAAAAATATGACAGAGCCATCTTGTAAAACATTACAGGTATTCCTGTTGTTGTTTTCTTTTTTTTTTTTAAATCTTTATCTATCTTTATGATATATAATGTATGAGGGAATTTGATTTTTGACCAAGTCAAATTATGATGGAAATGTCAGACTTGAACTCCATCGTAAGTCCAGGACTAGCTACATACTACCAGCATGAAGCCTTAAATGAAATCTGTTGGTTTAGAGGCTGGATGTCGATGGAGGAAAACGGTATTAATGTGTATTCACGCATTGTACGGTTTATAATGTGCACGTCTTAGTGCTCCAAATATAGGACTTCTTGCATTGTGTTCCGTATAAAGTACGCATGATGTGTCTCAGTTCCGTTGTACACTTATTCGTGTAGCTGACACTTGACTTGCAATTATTTCCCCATTCACACAACTAGGCAATTTAGGGTAAGTACCTTGCTCAAGGGTACTACAACTGGAGGTGGGATTTGAACTTGCAACCTTTGGATCCAGAGGCAGAAACTCTGGCCATTACGCTACCATTTGCTGTTCTTTGAAGGTTCTGAGGTGTTACACTTCCGTATCACGGTAAAGACTTACTATGAGCCTGTGTTTTGTGCATTCCAGAGAGCAACTTCATTCTCCACATCGCGACATTCCTGCTGTTCTCCAAGGCTGTTGCCGAGCCTTCTTTATCAGTCGGACATATTTGCGGCCATCCATTTCACACAGCAACTTTGTAGTGACCCCACCCCCCATCCCCCCGTGCAACGTAGAAGAACACCCCTGCTGTTGTTCATAATTCCGTGCGGCGGTTGCAGTTGGGCTTGCCTGGGACCTTGCGACAGAATTTTTGTATCTGACCTCAAAAAGTCAAAGTCATGTTTAAGGGAGATGTGATAGGCAGTGTACCGTACTGAGTGTACTCTTATCCGTGCCCCGCATTAGCTACCGCCTCATCTTACACACGTGGAAGGTTAAGGGAAAATGCACAACCTCCTGGAAGAAGGCACCAAATAAGAGCATTTCTTCAGAGCAATTGCTCTTTCAGCTGTTTTTGTTGGGGTCAAGATGTAAAGGGCTGTCGGCTGCTCTTCTGCCGCTGCATTTATATTTATTCGTTTAGCAGACGCTTTTCTCCAAAGCGACGTACATCTCGCAGAAAATACAATGAGTGCGTCGCGTCAACAGGAAGGGCGACTTGGATGCAGACACACGATTGTAAAGCACAGTTAGTTTGTTCCTTTCTGCTATATGACCCAACGTACATCACACGAGTAGCTGCATAAATGTTTATCCATTAATGGACAATTCCTAATCACAGAATCGTTGCAGACATTTACGCCATACGAGTAGCTGCGCAACGATTTATCCGTTCAACAGTTATAATCAAAGAATTATTGAGCATAAACATTTAGGGGTTCATCATGCACTTAGGAGCTTAGGGGAGAAGTGAGTCCAGAAGAGGTGTTTTAAGACCGGTCTCAAACGTAGAGAGAGTCGAACGTATAAAAAAGTACGTCTTCGTAAATAAGAAAATATGTCGTAAAATGCTTTTCTTGTAAACATTTCGCTGTCTCTTAGGCCAGCCCTACACATGTCAGGAAGACGGGCAAAATTTCAACAGCACTGCGGGGTCAATAGGACCACATGGGCGCGATCCACACGATCGAGGTGTCCGTGTGTCCTGCCTCCATTCCTCATCAGCGTTTCCACAAAGCAGAATAGATCAGCGATCCTTGAAAGTAGTTCTCCTCCGAGGCCCTGGGCTGTCGGGAGAGCCCGGTCCCGCTTCAAGCGTTTGCTTTATTTGTGCATCATCGTTTCGAAGAGGCCTAGTGCATTAGTTTGATCCAATGGGCTGTTTTTACCCCCAAAGCCCCCATGTAAGCTCTGGATGAATGGATACAGTTTAGCTGCTTACGCCAAACAGTGAAACAGTGAAATAAAGAAACGTTCATTGTTGTTGGACACAGCTGTGGAAAATTGAGGCACACTGGACATTTGTTTTGCAGAGAACAAATTTATACATTTATAAATGTATAATTTTGCCTGAAAGTGCTCACTGTGCCTGGGAGACTTTAATAAAAAAAAAAAAAACGTGTGGCCTGAGGCAGGATAATGTGATCTTGGACTTGTAGGGACGCAGATCCAGAGCTCTGCAGTGTTTTACAAGAGATAAGTTGTCCTTGACTTGCGTTTGTTTGCCTGCTGCCTCCAACAAGGAGGCGAGATGAACCACGCGGTTTGGGAGCAGTTTGCATGATGCTCTGCTTATGTGTTTCATTGGGAGTCTTCTGGGGTTTTTTTTTTTTTTTGTGCTCCCAGCTCTGCAATTCTTGCCCCCCCCCCCCCCCTTCCCCAACGTAAGGCTGTGGTCATTCGAGCCACAGAGTTATACGCTTTCTTGGTTACTTGGTTGCTTGCAGGCGCGCATCTTCTTCCTTTCCTCTGTCGTGTTGGAAGGTATTCTTCAAAAAGACAAAAGCAGAGGCTCACATCCCCACTTGTGTGAATTCATTCTCTTAGGGTGCTGGTGTTCTTAAAAAAAAAAAAAGGACAGTTTTCACATGACAGTTGATTTACGGTTAGCTGAATTTTCACAGCGTTGGTGTTTTTTAGGGATTTTCCGTCCGCACAGTCGCTATTGTGTTGTTCACGCTGATTGTTTGCGTGAATAATTTTTTTTTCCTTTTTTTTTTTTTGTTTCCAGTTCTGTATCAGCTGAGTGCAGGAGGACCACGCTTCTTCGATTGTTATTCCACTTCCTTTACCATGCTGTCAGTTGCCTGGCGCCATGTGGAAGGGCAGAATGAAGGAGCGATGCTTCTCGCAACCCTCACAGTGGGCAACTTTGTGGGAAGCCTTTTGTGACAGTGGGAGGCATTTTTTTTTTCCTTTTACAGACTAATGGAATTAGTGTGAATATAAAGTCATCCAACTACATTATTGTTATTATTGATAGTAACCATTATTTGGCTCATTAATCCCAAATCTTACAATTTTAGGTTGTATTATGTAGTAGTTGATAGTGTGCTGGTCAGACCTGTTGCATTTGGATCCAAAGGTCACAGGGTCAAATCCCACTTCCTACTGTAGTACCCTTGAGCAAGGTACTTCCCCTAATATAAGTATAAATGAGTATACAAATTGTAGGCAATTGAACATTATAAGTCACTTTGGAGAAAAGCATCTGATAAATGTAAATTACTTATTTATACAGCTGGGTATTTTATGTTGGAGTAATTTAGGGTAAGTACGTTGTTCAGAGGTACTGCGATTGTAAGTGGGATTCAAACCTGTAACTTCTGGGTAGTAGATGAAGTCACTATGCTATCATCTGTCCTAATGGAGGACTAATGTACCTTGTTTCAACATTTGCTTTGTGAAACTACTGAACAGTAGGTTTTAGCAGGTGTTTAAGAACCTAGATTATATTTTCCAGTAATGTTTTCCCAGGTCATAATATTTTCATTTGTAACAGGAGTAATGTGGGTAGGTGGGATTCAAACCCAGGTCCTCCGAAAGGGACAGCTCTGACCACTATGCTGCCTGCTGTCCCATGGAATAGTCACAGCTGTTTTATAATATGAACATAAGATTTTATTTTTTTAATTCATTTTGCAATTCAGTTTACATTTATTTAGCAGATGCTTTTCTCCAAAGCAACTTCCAATGAACTTTATGTAGCATTATCAGCCCACACACCTTATTCACCGCAGTGACTTACACTGCTAGATACACTACTTACACTGGGTAACTCATCCATACATCAGTGGAACACACACACACACTATGGGGGAACCTGAACAGCATGTCTTTGGACTGTGGGAGGAAACCCGAGCACCCGGAGGAAACACAGATACAGGGAGAACATGCAAACTCCACACAGACTAAGTGGGGTTCGAACCCACGTCCTCCTGCTCCACCCAGGCACTGTGAGAGAGCAGCGCTACTCGCTGTGCCGCCATGCCATGGTTCTATAAAATGTTATGGGTTTTCTTGTTCTCATCACAGACACATTGTCTACTGCGTGCGCTTTATTAAACTCATTTGTGTAGTTTGCTGTCATGTGCTGTGGGGTTGGTTTTTGGGACTGTGTGTCTGATCACATGTGCTTCAGCACCAACGCATTACAGTTTTTTACTCGGTAGCGGCTCTTTTTAATCCAGCCATTTCAATGTCACTGTCACTCACCACCACGATCTTCAGCTTCTCATTCTTTGACAGTCACCTTTACATTTTACATATTGAGATATTCACAGCCTGTGACAGTTTTTATTATGAGGTTTGAAAAGGATGTGGAGGATTTTCTATGGCTGTTGAATTCTGATGAACTTTGAATGCAATAGTGGAAGAAGCAATATGAAATAATATAGATAGTTTAGTGGTTAACGCTGTTGCCTTTGGATCCTCTAGGTCACAGGTTCAAATCTCACCTCTAGCTTCAGTACCATTAACCAAGGTACTTACCCTGAATTGCTCCAGTAAAGTTACCCAGCTGTATAAATGGGTAAATAACTGTATCTTTAACGTTTTCAGAGTTTTCACAATTGGCAGAATGGAAGTTCTCCGCGCATCAGCGTGCCATGTGTTCACGTGGCTGCGAAAAGGACTTTCCTGGGACACAAGCTGGTGGTGTTTCATTTCCCAGGTGCCTCTGTGTGAATGATTCATGGCAGGCACATGACAGGAGCTGTGCCAATGACATTTCCAGCAGCCACCCGCTGCCTCGGAGCGGATTCCACCTCTCCCTGGGTTCGGAAGAGCTGCCGCGTACATCCTCTGTGAGACGCGGGGAACAGCGGGACCATGTGGGTTGGCACATTTTCAGAGAGGAGGGGAAAAAAGCATTTTTACATGATACTCTGGTGTCCACCTTCAACAGATTTTCAAATATGGGGGTTAGAAATAGGCTTAATAAACCTTCCTAAATAATTGACATGCAGACTTGAGGGCATACATACTTTGATTTGATCCGTTAAACGGCATAGAAGTTATACAAAAGGGACAGAGTTTAAGGTGCTTTGGAAAAAGTATCAGTAAAGCAGTGATGTAAGAAAGAAGAGTGCTTACTGAGTTCTCTGTAGAGCTCTTAGACCCCCCAGGCTCTTATAAGGACTATGTGTCGTCTTACTTGTCACTTAAAAAATAGAATACAGGAAGAGAATTTGACACTTACACCCTCCTCGTGAATTCCCATTCACATCTGTGGTTAACTCTGCTCTGGTCTCTTTCACAGTTCCTTTATGTGAATACAGCTCTTTGTCTTTACCATGTTAAAGCAAGATGCATTTTCTCACTGCCTATAGCTCTATCATCCTGCCACCTCCACCATTTGCAAAATACACTACAAAAATGCATCTATCAGAATTCAACAACCATGTGACTATTTATCCATTTCGATTATGTTCACAGAGGACAGTTGCTGTGCTCCGATCAGGCCCCAGTTTCCATGATGGGAATAGAGGATGAGGCTTGAATGAAACATGAATATCACAGTGCAACAAATCTTTCAACATTCTTAATTGTGTTGATTTTTACGTTGAGTATGATTTGTTACTGATTACAGAAATACCACTAGTTCTTCTAGAATGTTTTAGTTTGGTACTTTACAGCCATTGTAAGAGTCTAGAAGGCACCAGAACATTCTAGAAAGCATCAGATCCTAAAAGGGTACTGGAATATTCGGTGCTCAGAACCCGATGCCAAAATTCGCTAATTTCATGAATGTGGAATATTTTTCTGGAAACTGACATACTTTTGGTGGTAGTTCGTGGTGTATGATTAATCTAAAAAAACTGAATGAAAAATGCAAAAAAAAAAAATGGGCATAATAAACTTTGTCTGAAACCTTATGTCAATAAGGTCTGAAAATGGGTTGCACGCTCTAGCAACTTCAGGTGTTTTCGCTTACATCCTGTTGCTGTTTGTGCATTGATGCCACAGGTTTTTGCATTAAATATATTAGCCTTGAATTATCACTTGGATTTGAATACTTGGATACTGCTGTTGCTCTCAGAGAAACTCTGTACTCAATAGTTGAGTTAGTCTTGGTCATGGCAAGAAGCCTAAGAGAAATGACATAGAATAGGTGAAACACCCTGTTAGCTGTCATTTACACTCTTGTACACTCAGGGAACTGGACTGATGAGGTTCCTTTAGATATTTGCCTCTGGGTCACACAGCAGCCGTGTGGAATAATAAATCAATGGAGCACTTTGCAATCACATCAACGTTGTGGCCTTTGTCGGAAACCGTATTGCCGGGAAAATGTCCGTTTACGAAGGTGAGGAAAAAGTACTTCCTTTATGCGTGGCGTCATCGATGGAACTCAAAGATAAGGGAGACTAACGTGGTGCAAATAGGAGACTTGTGTGCATAGAAAGGAAATATTCTGTAGATGGTCATATATGTATAGCATATCCTTCTTAAATGTAGAAGGATTCAGCAGTAGTGAGAGAGAGGAGGTCATTCTGCCACATCAGGTCCAGAATACTTTTCTCTTCCTTTGTAGTAAGTCATCTCACCCAGTATGCTGACATCAGCCAAGTATAATGTCAATGAAAAACATAATATTTGCAAAATTACAGAAAACATGTATTGCCTAAAGTAAATCCTTTTGGTACCAGGTGTCTGCTGAATAATTCCATGTAAAAATAAATGGAGGGTTAACTAATTATGTAAAAGTATAGTGTGTGAGTGACAGAGAGAGTGTGCATGTTCCACTGATGTATGGATGAGTGACCCAGTGTAAGTAAGTGGTGTATTTAGCAGTGTAAGTCACTACAGTGAATAAGGTGTGTGGGCTGAAAATATTACATAGAGTTCATTGGAAGTTGCTTTTCGTTGAATATCGGATACAGTGTTCAAGTTAAACGTCATCTGATAATTGGCACACAGTCATGGATTGTGGTTCCAGCTTCTTTGCTGTCTAGAGTTTGTTTATTGCTCTTTGATTAGATCTGTGGTCATCTTCTTCCCTTTTCCTTTCAGGGTCTGGTATATATTTTTGCATGTGGGTTACCTGTTTTTTCTGCTCTTTGAAGGTGCACACAGGACGAGGAAGAGGGGGGAAAAAAGCATCTCCACTCAGCCTACATACTCATTTGCATCAATTACAGTCATAGTTATAGTCCTGTATTACTACACTGGGACTCTGCAATTTATTAATTCGATGCTTTTAATCAATTATTTACTGGTGTCGTGTAAATCTTCTGTAAAATGCCTACACAGACAGCACTGATGTGTTTTCTGGATCTCCCAAACTAAACCACCGTAACAAACGCCACCAAAATACAAATTTATTTAAGCTGTGTTGGTTTCTACGAAAACCCTTCTTGACACCTCTTCTCTTGCTTAAAGTTGGAATCCGAGTGTTTGTTTACATGGGCGGTGTTTACGTTCTCCAAAAATTTCTTTGAAAAGTGTCCGAGGCCTCGCAAGACGGAAGAAACGAGCGTAAGGGTGTTTAAAGGCATTGTGCGTATTTGTGTTGTGCGTATAGAAGGACTGTATATTACCCTTAAAGTGGGCTTGCGTTGACCTGGTCTCTCCTGCTTTTTGGAACTTTGCCGTACCCAGGTGGAGAGAATAGTGGACAAGCGGAGGAACAAGAAGGGCAAGTGGGAGTACTTGATCCGGTGGAAGGGCTACGGACCGAGCGAGGACACGTGGGAGCCCGAGCACCACCTGCTGCACTGCGAGGAGTTCATCGACCAGTTCAACGCTCTTCGTCTCCACAAGGACAAACGAGCCAGGCAGGCGCGGTCAACGAGCGAGCAGCGCAGGAAGAGGCGGTCCGGTGCCGGAGCTCCGCTCAAGCCCAAGAAGGCTGGCGCCAAGCAGCCCGGAGACAGGGTAACCAAGGCAATGCCGTGCAGGACCGCACCCGGTGACCTCCAGTTTGTGCCCATCAGGAAGCCGCATAGCGGCGGGGTGCCCAACGGGGAAGCGAGCCCCCTGAGATATGATGGAGCTGCCGGCGGGAGTAGAGTGGACACTGCCATGCAGGACTTGAACGTTCCCGAGACGCCACTCCTCAATGAGTTAGGTAATGTCCTTTCGCCTCTTCCACGCTTCAGTGTTTTCATGCATTTGTATGTATGTTCTGGGTGACAAAGTATGCAGCGATCCAGATGTTTTATGTATATGAGGACACAGCGAGTGCAGCGTACTAGAATGTCTTTTTACGTATATTTCCGCTCACAGGCTGCTGCTCCAGAGTGCTTGTATAACAGAGCAATATACTGTGCAGCTGGGAGTTTAAAAAAAAAAAAATTACGTCACCACCTCTGATTTATGTAGAAATCAGATACTGAATTTTTATGTCAGTCAAAAGTGGTTCTGAAACTTCTTAAATATTACATTTTGAAAAACACTCCTACAAACTTTCCAAATCCTCATAAAAAATTTCTTAGAATGCCTTAAAAGTAGCATTAAGGCGAGGAGATGTGAATAAATCAGGTATGGAGGTTGTTAGTCTCTATTACATACACAGCGTTCGCCAACTGAAATCTTGAGTTGAATCTGATTTTAATCTGAAAAGTGTAGGGATTCGACGAGGGCGGCGAAAATGCTGCTTTCCATCTCCGATTCCGCTTCTTTTATTCCGTCAGAGTTTCCAGTTATTGATGACGTTTGGCCCCCAGCATTTAATATCAGCGTTGCATGCGAGTTTGTCCCGGTGTGTTTCTGAATACTGAACTGACTAGATTTGATGCTCACTAGTAGTGGGCTGTTTGCGGATCGATAGAAATCATCTTAAAATGAGTTACGAATATTATAAAAATCCACTCATGTCATCACTGCCATCCATTAAAAAAAACTTGTATTTTAATTAATTTTAGTCCAGGAACCAATTGAATGTTATCCAGAAGGAATAGTGATAATTTGACCCCCCTCGCAATGAGAATTTGCCCAGCAGTGTGGTGTGTTTTCACAGAATAATTTAAAAGCGTGAGGAATGTGTTTTAGATGTTTTTTCTAATGTATATTTAAATGTTACTGTATAAACAGTATGTAAAGTACAATGTAAACATGCAACTTTCAGCATCCATTCCATTAATTACAGAATTAATAAAAATGTTACGTTGATTTATAGGGGGTGCGGTGGCGCAGTGGGTTGGACCACAGTCCTGCTGTCCGGTGGGTCTGGGGTTCAAGTCCCGCTTGGGGTGCCTTGCGACGGACTGGCGTCCCGTCCTGGGTGTGTTCCCTCCCCCTCTGGCCTTACGCCCCTGTGTTCCCGGGTAGGCTCCGGTTCCCCGTGACCCTGTATGGGACAAGCGGTTCTGAAAATGTGTGTGTGTGTGTGTTACGTTGATTTTTTTTTTTTTTCTTTTGCATTTTCCATCAAGTTTTGTTAGATTAATCATAATTTTGGCATTAATTTATACTATATGTCAGTTTTTAGAAAAGTATTTCTTATGTTTGGAATTAGCAAATTTTGGTGCCAGGTTCCGAGCATTGAATATTCCTGTACCTTTTAGGATCATTTGCTTTCTAGAATGTTTTGGTACTTTCTAGGTTCTTCCAGTGGCAGTACAGTACGAAAGTAAAACTGACTCTCAAGAAGAACTAGTGGTATTTCTGTAATCAGTAAACTTTAATGAATCGTAACCAACAGAAAAATTGATATTTACATTTATGTTTATTTAGCAGATGCTTTTCTCCAAAGCGACATACATCTCAGGGAAATACAATTTGTGCATTACATTAGGAGAAAGAGAGACATAGTTGCAGATGTGTGATTCTTAAGTAAACTTAGTTTCTTTCTTTCCACTTTATACACCGATGTTCATCGCACGAGTAGGTGCATAAAACTCAGGATAGACGAATCCTGATCACCTTCCTCCAACTTTTTTTTTTTTTTTTTAATAAGTAGGTACACAAACATTTACAAACGATACAGGAGTAGCGACTGCGTAAAGGGTTATCTGGGGGTGATCATGAAGTTACGGTGCATGAACATTTACATGAGCTTGGGAGATCATGGGTGAAGTGAATCCGGAAAAGGTGAGTTTTCAGACCCTTCTTGAATGTAGACAGTTTCAGCAGTTCTGAGTGAGGGGGGGAGGTCATTCCACCACAACGGAGCCGGAGCCAGAACCGAGAACCTTCGTGCTTCACCTTTCGTGCGCGGGACCACCAAGTAGGCAGAAGTAGACAAGCGAAGGGGTCTGGTTGGGGTGTAGCGGTTGATCATGACCTGTAAATAGCTGGGAGCAGTTCTGTTGATGCATTTGTAGGCAATAACCAGGGTCTTAAGTTTGATATGGATAGGGTACCAATTTCCTACAAACCACCGATTTGCATTGTGTTATCAGTAGTTTCGTGCTCGATTGCTGAACCGTGTTCTATCTCTTGAAAGGAATTACTGACCATCAGTCTTCTCATAATGGATGTATTGTCAGAAATCTTGTGTGTTTTTTTGCGACCATGTCGGAAATAAGAGTTGCTGGAAACCAAACCAGAACTAACAGAACTGGTTGTGGCAAATGAAATATGACGCCTTGCCTGTATTTGCTTTGGACTCGCAGGGAAGCAGCTTCAGAGGGTGTCGGAGCAACCAGAAAGACACGTTGAGCAAACTTTCATTACCGAAAAGGCTCAGCATTTCTTCAAGAGCTGATACCTCACACCCCTGAAATGGAGATACGGGGAAATTCACACATACCCTTCGTGCATTGTGTGTATAATGCATTTGACTCCTTCTTATCTTCGATCCCTTGAAAATTCTCTGTAATATTCAGCTGTATAGTATAAATCCCTGCACGTTGTGTGGAGACTTAAAGCAGTTTGTTGCTTTGTTTTTCTTTACAGAGCCACAGATATATAACGTATTCATTCTAGCGAGGTCAGCTCCTTAGAAGTGATTTGTGCGATAGATCCACGGCATAAACTTGGCAAGGTAATATCCACAATGAAGTGTAATTTCCTTCCATAATGGATTGATGCTCTGTTAAGAGGCTTCTCAATGATTTCCGCGTGCAGGGTACCAATTTCCTACAGTTATTTCATATTCATCTTTAATATTTAGTGTCTTTGCGGTGAGCCGGTGAATGGGTTCTGTTTTCTGAATTTTTAGAAATGGATCCAGGGCAACTGGACACACAGAGGTATCACTGCAGAACATGGTGGCCTTTCATATCAAATCGCAAATTGTGCCAGAGTCCAAAGTCACAGTAACGGCAAACCTGGTGGGCCTTCTACAGGACTCATGTTTCACGTACAGATACATTGTGTGTTGTTTCTCACGTTTCACGTACAGATACATTGGGTGTTGTGTTTCTCACTCTATTTTTCCTTAAAACTGAAATATAATGGAGTCCAAAGTTAATGGGTTATGTTCAAGCGTGCTGTTCGGGAGGGAGTCCGTTTCCGGCTTGGTCTGTGTGGAGTTTGCATGTTTTCCCTGTGTCTGCGTGGGTTTCCTATGGGTGCTCTGGTTTCCTCCCACAGTCCAAAGGCATGCTGTTCAGGTTCATCCATAGTGTGAGTGACAGAGAGAGTGCGTTAAATTGATGCTGGTGACACTTAATTGCCCTTAGTGTGTGAATGGGCGAGTGACTACGTGTGGCTACCCTGTGGCGGACTGGCATCCCGCCCAGGGTGTCATCCCCCCGCCCCGCCTTGCACTCAGTGATTCTGGAATAGATTCGGGACCCTCCCGACCATAATCAGGGCAAGCAGTTAATGAAAATGGATGGATGTTCTAGGGTTGTATCACTTTAATATATAGCATAAAATATTGTCATGATTTGCACCAAATTGCATTTGCCTATTGTTTTGATATACTTTGCTGTCTTACAATAACTTATTTTTGTGTTTTGTGTAACGATAATAAGTGCCCATTTTGTTGCTCACATATAACACACAGCTGGACAAATACCCCTGAATAATTAATATTATGTACCCATAACTATTTAACTAGGGACAATTTTTTTTTTTTTTGTTATTGCTCAACAGATAAATGGAAATAAACAACTAGAGAGAAAATAAGAACATAAAATGCAAAATATTTCAAATTATTGAGCTTGCAGAACAGTCCTTGAATATCACAGTATTATTCTGGTTACGAGAGCAACTGTAGTGTAAGTAGTGTCTGAAACAATATTCTGTATTTATATAATTAAATCAAACTGTGAATTATGTGGGTACTGTAATGATATGTAAATTGGGGATTTGCATAAATGAAACACTGTAATTAAAAAAAAAAATGAGTGATAGGGTAGCAACTGAGTTGTACATTAATTCAGAATAAATTAATTTTAGTACTGTGGTGATTATGGTCATAGATGTCACAGCACAGTGTTTTGGCTAATAAACATTTTACAGTGCTTGTCTTAGTTCTTGTTTTAATTAGACATTATGAAGACATTTTGTGAGCCGTTACTGAATTGTTTTTTGAGTTTTGATATCATATGAACAGATATGTAGACACATAGTTTTTCGAGGAGCAGATTAAAAAAGTAAGTCTCAAAAATCCTTCATTATCAAATGCCCTCATTGTGAGAAGTATAAAATTCCTGGGTTCGCTGTGTTTATTGGGTCTTTCTCCATCAGACACCCGCGCCCAGGTGACCCCAGCAGGGTCGATCACATCCCAGCCTGCATCCGGATGGCATAACCTTGAACCCACTGCTCACATCTCCCGCTCCGCAACCATCTACTATAGATGCCCTCTCGTTCGCCTTCTTAACATCTTTGAACATCTTCCTCCTCTGGCTGCCGGTGATACCGAGCCACCTGTAGACCCTGTGCAATGACTTTCCTGCAGAACCCCTGTAGCTCATTTCAAAGGACCCACACAGTGTTCTCCAGCCTTTCTAGTGGTGCTACCCCACCAGTTCCTCATGCTTCCTCTTCTTCCTCATATTGGCCTTTTCCATGTCTTAGTAGCTGGTCTGCTAGTGACTTCAGTGGGACTCGAGGAGTCCCATTTCACAGGTGTATAGATGTCATTTTCTAACCCAATCCACCAGTAAAGGTACCTTTTTATTTATCATAGCATTTAGTACATCATGGTGCCCTATACATTAAGACAAAATGAGCTGGAGAGCCATCCATGTGTAGCAAGTATGTAGTTCTTCTATGGATTAATACACACACACACACACATTGTCAGAACCGCTTGTCCCTTACGGGGTCACGGGGAACCGGAGCCTACCCGGCAACACAGGGCGTAAGGCCAGAGGGGGAAGGGGACACACCCAGGACGGGACGCCAGTCCGTCACAAGGCACCCCAAGCGGGACTCGAACCCCAGACTCACCGGAGAGCAGGACTGCGGTCCAACCCACTGCGCCACCGCACCCCCCTCTATGGATTAATATTTGAGTTAAAAATAGATATATGGGTAGATGCAAAGAAAGAAACCAACTTTATTCAACCCACGGGAAATTTCTTGACCCTACAGCAGCACACATACAACACAGTGTTGACTGAAGACACGTGAATAACATAAGAATAAATAAATAGTATCTCTCAGACAAGTATGAAAGGGTTCAAAAATAGACAGTGTGTAAATAAATAAAAAGGAGGTACTGACAGCTCAATAACAGAATAAGATGTTGGGAAGCTTCCCCGCTGGCGTGGAGCAGACACACTCCCTAGTATCTAAATAACTGTATTGGCAGAGCCAGAGGATGGAGATTTGGATATAATGTGACCTGCCGTGCGCCACGTGCTTTATTTGCAGCCCAGAATCATGGATGCATCTAGTGCAGTTTATTGGACGATACATTTCCGTCGCTGTTCTTCAAGACGAGTAGTGGAAGAGATGTTTCTGTTGGCAAAGTTCATAAAGAAACTAAATAATGTATTTACTGGTAGGTTTCGCAGGTTTATTGTGAAGGTTTTCTAAATGCAGGAGCATCAGTGCAGCCTTGGTTTCTGACTCTGTGTGCGTGTGTGTTCCAGAGATATACATAGCAGGTATGGATGTGGTTGAGCTGAATGATGGGGCACATCATCATCATCATCATCATCCTAACCCTGTTCTGTTTCTCCCCAAGCAGGCCACACTGTCTGCACTGGATAAGTAGAACCACTGCTTCTCAGCACAGGCTGGGAGCTGTCAGTTCGACCAACAACCCTGCAGCGTGGCGCTGCATCGAAATGCTCCTCCCATCGCAGAAAATGCTCTTCTTGCATGAGAATTTCCCCATGCGTTGTGTGATTATTCGCACTGCTGGCACCCGGTCCACAGGTGCACAGGCTGGGGCTGTTGAGGGAAATGTACCGTACTTGTGCAGCATCTTTATTCTTTGTCTCTCAGGCTGTTTCCGTTTAGGTTAAAAAAAAGATGTGTATGTGTTTGCATATATATATATAATTTTTTTTCCTTCCTTTGGTGTTAAAGTGGATGTGTTACTGGGTTCTTCTCAGTAGGTAAGCAAGCTTTTTTTTTTTTTTTTTTTTTTTCTCTCTCTCTAATTTAATTACATCATTAGAGTGACAGTTTGAACATAGAGGTCAATGGCACGTTTCAAAATGTAAAAAAATAAAAAACCTATCCGTTTTCATCTTTCCTTCCCAATCTGTACATGGGACTGGAATTTTCTGTTTTTGTTACATTTTTGGCACTATTTAGCAGCAAGAAAGAAATGGAAACATCGGTTGTGATAGAGAGCTACCTGCTGCATGTTTGCAATGTTGCACTGGAACACTGAATGTTTTTTTCCTTGAAACCCTTAATGCGCTGCATGGTGTTATTAATAGATGTGTGCACGATTTTCAAAGCGTGCTTCTTGGTAGCAGCAAAAATAGAGCGCTGCAGCCTAGAGGAACGATGTCAGCAGTTAAAATTGAGAATTAGAAAGTTTGAGTGTTGAAAAATCAAAGTCCCAGTGATACGAATGCATTTGGACGGGAATGAATCGATCCGACTGGGGTAGATGTGAACGTCCTCAGTTGAAACCACCTGACATCCAGGCTAGGAATTCCCAGCAGGTACGATCGAGAGAATCCAGGTGTAAATTGAATATCCGCAGCATGGTACCGTGCCGGATGGGAGGGGGTGCTTTTCCTGTGGGTCTCTGGGCCTTGTGCAGTGGAGGGGAATCCACCGCCGTCTTTACGTTGTCCACATCACATCGTGTCACATTGACATAAGTGCTACAGGTCACAGTCCAAACTGATACTGATCACCCTTGTCTCCCTTGTGTTAATAATTAAATCTTGTTAGATCAGCATATACAGTGCTGCTTGAAAGTATGTGAACCCTATAGGAATGGTCATTATTCTTGTATAAAATAGTAGCATAAACTTAAAAAATGTAAATCTTAAACTTGTAAAATGAAGAAATTACTATGATTTACACACCTGATTCTACTTAACCTGCTTGGTTTAACCAATATAACTTATGCTTCCCTTATTTTTTTTACATCTGCACTACATGTGTATTTCTACTACACGCGTGATTTCCTCTACGGCAACATATGGAACTGATCATTGCACAGCTATTATGTCACATGAGAAACACCGATTCTCATTAAATAACCATTTTGTGGTAAAACTAAGGGATACAATGGGTTCACATGCTTTCAGCAGCACTCCATAAGCATGGTTGAGCTTTGTCCTGTGCCAGATCTGGGATTCGCAGAAGCTCTTCTCTCCACCACACACTTCTCCCCAGCAGTTCTCCCCTGCATGTGTGTCATGGGGCGAGATTTCCGAGGAGGATGAGCGCGACACGTTCCCTATTAGAGAGCTGGCCAGCTTGCAGGCCTGACATCGGCAGGGGGTTTTCTGTTCAAAGTGCCTCCGCTGTGTGGAAACAAGCCCTTAATAGAATAAGCCTTTTAATTCCATACGAACCCATTGTTACCGTCAGCTGCACTCTGCTATAGTCCGAGTTATTGGTTCAGGGGCAATTACACTGTGGCATTTCTCTCAGTTGAGTTCGAGGTTCCCGGGTAATAAAATAGACGTGACCATCCGCTTTCTAGGGTCAATTTGTTACGGGTAGTGTATGTCCACAACGTTTGATGTGCCCCTGGCTGGAGGTATACCCATTTGTCGTAAACACATTTTGTTTGTCAGTACTTTGAGAAGCTTATTTATACATGTAAAGAGCTATTTCCACGAAGAGATGAGAACTTTTATTTGTAAATTCTCATTATTAAAAGCATTTCATGTTTTAATAGCCTTGTTTTAACCCTTCCTATTTGCTGAAGTAGTGTTAGGGCTTTTTTTAAGCTGCACTGATTTAAAATAATGCAGCAGTAGATGAGTGATACGTTAATACAAGCTTTGGGGTAAGTGCCATTTGGGCTCCAGAGCTCGTTGGACGCAGTTTCATTTTCGCCAGTTTCTCTTTGCTGTGGCCTCAGGCTTGGTTCTATGTCCAGCTTTTTTGCAGAAACATGTGCCTCTTCTTTATTTTGAGGCCAAATGCTATACGCAGTCCAGGCTCTCGTATTAACGTCTTTTCTCCGACATTATCACGTTTATATCTAAGCCACCTGCTACGTTCCACTTCTGTCCTACTTTACCCTGGTTCCTGAGATCCGGAGTGGACATATATGAATTTTTCATTGTTTTCACTGCTCATTTTGAGGGATTAGTCATGTATTGATTTATTTATACAAGTGCTCTGGACTTCCGGTTATGGCGGGAAGAGATATTTTGCTGCAGTACCTCAGTTTCCTTTCCTTTCCACCACACTGAGTACACATAACACTTCTTGAGCAAACAATGGATTGGCTTGGTCATGTAATCAGTTAATGATAATTTGTATGTCAAGGTTTTCCCTGGAAATTTATTTAAAATTTTTTATTTTTTATTTTTTTTTTTTTACAAAGCAATCATCTTGTCACAGTGATACAGAGGTCTAAGTTACTGAAAATAGCTCAGAATTACTGCTTTGACACATATAAGCCACAAGAAGGGGAGCCAGGTGGCAACAGTGGAGAGGAAAATAAAATAAAAATCACGGTCACAACAAAAGGGATAAATAAATAAATCTCTGGGGGTCCAAGTATCGGTGGCTGCCCACCGGTCCTGGGCATTATTCTGTGCTGATAGGGGATTCATGTATATATGTCTAATACAAAAAAGAGCTTTTGTTGAATTTTGCATTGTCATCATTGACTTAAAATTGCATAAAATTTCTTATCTTTTTTGAAGTTGCATGCAGTCTGTGCTTTCATCTGTGCATCGATTACTATTAAACAGGGAGAATGCTGTTGTGCGTATGTACCTATAGTTTCAGCGTGTACAGTCGATAAATATTGTTGAATCAATACGTTCCATTTTACGTGTTTAATGCGAAATGACAAATAGTGTTTCCTGGTGTTATAATTTGGTCTGCAGGTAACTTTAAAGCATGCGGTTAGAAGCTGAAAATGAAAGAGGATGAAACTGAGAGGCAAGGCTAGTTGAGTTGAGTCGAATGGACCGTTCTGTTTGTTTTACAAATGCACGTAGATTAGTGTGATTTTTGTAATTATAATCCTTGTTAGGGGCTATTTTCATCACCCTTCTGTGTTAAAATTGAAAGACCTTCCTTTCAAGTCCAGGTACCATGAATAGAAGCAGCTACAGTATATGCTCGGGAGTAGATACCCAGTTTTAATTATAATTAAGTAATGTCGTCTTGAGAAAGGCATTACTTGACTGTAAAATACAGTTTAATTATATAGGATTAATTAAAGACAGTAAATGGGCTGTGCATCATTCTGTATGAGTTGTTGTGGAGCTGCAACAACTGATAACGTTGTGGTTACAGCTACTGCTTTTCAATTCAAAGGTTGCAGGTTTGATCCACACCTCTGGCTGTTGTACTCTTGAGCAATGTCCTTACTCTAAATTGCTCCGGTAAAAAAAAAAAAAAAAAAAAGATGATAAATTACCCAGCTGTATAAAAGGATAAATAATTGTAATCTTAACATTGTAAGTCACTTTGAAGAAAAGCATCAGCTAAATGAATGTAAGTGGTGAGGAACACACCTGTGGCAGTATTTTTTGCTATTTACTCTACTGTTCTTTTTTTCTTATTTTTTTTCCCCTCTTCTCAGTGCTGTTTATTATTTTGCCTTCTTTTACTCTTGAACAATTAAATGATGTTGCCAGTTCCGGTCAGTCAGCTTGGAAAACACTGGAATAAGAGATGTGATTGAATTGAGGCCTTGAATTGACTTTTCTTTTGGAACTGGAGCGAGAAGTGGTTTACATTATTTAAATGGGGAAACTTGTCAGCCTCCCTAATCAACCCGCGATGTGAAACTATATATAGCCACTGTGGGAGTAACCACTAGTTTCCACTGAGGAGGATTATGGTAATGGAGGCTCTGAGGATCAATGCGAAGCCCGAGTGGACTCTCGCTAACAAATCACAGATCAGGGCATGAATCGATGGCAAACTCATTTAAATTCATCTCTTGTGTTTTTGTCTTTGTTTTTTCGGAAGTGGGTGAAAGGTTTGCGCCGTCTCCAGCTCTAGAACATAATGCGGCACTCTGGACCGTTTTACGGGCCTCCATGTGTTTACAAACACAATGTTTGTTCATGAGTTGTTCACTCCGAGGCTGAGGCTCCTTTGAGTGTGTGAATGGCGTGTTTGGTGAGAACAAAGGCCACCCTGGCATACATGAGTCACTGGGAAAACCTCTAAACTGACCTCCCTGCTCCTTTCCCTCTTCCACTGTGTCTCCAAACAGCGGCTACACTTTCTAACGGCGGCATGAATTTGCACAGTTCTGTGAAACGGAAGCTTGTGGAGGAGAAAGGCTATGTGTTCGACAAGAGGCTGAGGTATAACGTCCGGCAGAACGAGAGCAACTGCCGATACCGGGACATCGTGGTCAGGAAAGAAGAGGGCTTCACGCACGTGCTGCTGTCGAGCCAGACCTCCGACAACAACACTCTGACGCCAGAGGTATGTAGCAGACAGCGGCAAACGGCAGTTGTGTGTCTCTTTTTTGTTTCTACTGAACATAATGTGTGTCTCGAACCCATCTGGATCGTTCAGAGTAATGTATTCCATCTGGCTGGAGTGGTCATGAGCCATTCCATAATTGTTCTATTTGAAACATAACAGTTACAACACTTACAACAGTTCCAACACAAATTTTGCTGTGTTGTTTCTTTTCTAGGCTTTTTCTTGCACCACTTAAAAGCTGTTATTTCCATTTTGCCCTCTTGATGACAATGTTGGGGTACCAGATGTCAACTCAGTCACTCGCCATTGCCTTGATTCATCATTTGTGGCATGCAAAGCAGCTCTTGCAATCAATAATGAAATGGTTTGTTTCTTGTTATGCTGTGACCGGCTAAAAGCTTGTGCAAATGTTGCCTGGAGCTTTTCTGCTGGTCCTTTAAGCTGTTTAGCAGCATGATGTCATAGCAGAGTACACCTGCTTAGTAATCCTTCCCACCCGCATGATTCAGGATGGAGAGAAAGGGAGATGAGGGCAAAGTAGGCGATCCCGCCTCCTGCCCCTGCAAACATGAGCTAGTGTTTGCTTCTTTTCCATTTACATGTATTCAGTCAGCTGATGCTTTTCTCCAAGATGATTTACAATGTTCAGGTTACAATTATTACAGTTACAAGCTTACAATTGGTTACCCATTTATACACCTGGATATTTTTTACTGGAGCAATTTTGGGTATGAACCTTGCTCAAGGGTATTACAGCTGGAGGTGGGGATCAAACCTGTTACTTTTTGGAGCCAAAGGCAATAACTCTTACCAGTATGCTGCCAGCTCCCTCTTTTTATTTATTTGTTTGAGTACTGCGAGCCAAACCTTTGGAGGAAGTCTATGACTTGAAGGCTCAGTTGAGTAAAAGCAGCACTGCTCTACCAGGTTGGGCCATTTGGCAAAACCCTCTCTACTGAAGAAGTTTGTCCAAATGTTGCCACTCCAGGTAGGGTTCTGCTGGTCATTTCATGTAGTTTTACGACTGCAGTTAGGCAGCAGGGTACACTATTTTATAACAAGACTGTTAAAGATTAATGAAAATAAAGATGTCGTCTTCAACGCTTTTATGACAAAATCCTGAGAGTATGATGTCAGACTATGTGATTTTGATGCGATATATTTCTGTCTGATAATGGCTGACCATAAAAATCCTGCCTTGAAAATATTCTGTAATTCTGAAAAAGAAAATACTAGAATGGGGAGGGCCATGGCGGTATGATGTTGCAGTAGGTTTAGCCTGTGCCCGCTATGTGGTGGGTCTGGGGTTCGAGCCCCACCTGGGGTGCCTTGCGGCAGACTGGCGTCCCTCCCAGGGTGTGTCCCCTCAGCCCTCCACCCAGCATTGCTGGGTAGGCTCCGGCTCGCTGCAGCCCTGCTTGGGAAAAACAGTTGTAGCAATTGCAAAAAAAAAAGACTAGAATACACCCATTTTTAGCTATTATACAGTGTAGCGTGGATCTGACAGTTTTACCACAATACCGTTTAAGGCAAATAGGCTTAAATGTTCTTCTGGGACAGTTTTACTCCAAATGGAACCATTACCTGCAACTGCAAAGAGTTGTTTCACTTCATCTTATTGACAAGCTTCTCAACAGGCCACAGTTGTCTGGTAAGTAAGACATCTGTGTATCATTGGCACAATTAGATTAGCAAATAATGTTTCTGTCTCACACTTGCGGTGACCTGGTGGGTGAGCTGACCTTATGTGGTCTATTTATTTTTGTTGCGTTTTGCGATGTTCCGGCTGCTGTAGTCAAGCCCTGCCTGTGGAGTTTTCCTGTGTCCAACCGCAGTCCACAGACATGCAGTCTCGGATGACGGGTGTTGCCCTCCTGGGTGTGCATGCTGTGGGGGTGGGCTGGGAGGAATCCAGGTGTACCTTGCTTACATGCAGTAGCTGGCGTGGTAGAGTCCATGAGGACCAAACGGTTACTGAATGTGAGCGAGGATTGTTCATCAAGCAGGCTGCATCATCAGTACAACGTGATGGGTCGTTTGGGTGAGACAGCACTTTGTCATGATGTTTCTACATTCTCACTGCATCACAGGGTATACAGCTGACAAATGATGCATTCAGAGAGCTACCCATTATGAATCTTGAGCTATGTGGAGAGGAATTAGGCGAACAAACGGAGTGAGGCTTGGGAAGAGAAGTCTTTCCGAGAGGCGGCGGTTCACGTTTTGGTGTGTAGATGGCTCTCTGGCTTTACCTGTGCCGCACAGAAATGCGCAAATTGGTTGGACGTACTGTAAATTTTTAACATCTTCATCGTTGGCAGGACAAAACCATCAGTGGCTTTTAGGATCAGAGTGTTGCTAATGGGTATGGATTCAGGCAGAACAAATTCACTTAACACATCCACTTCATTTAATGGCAACTAGTTACAGTAAGATAAACCATACTGAGAACATTTCGGAACATAGCGTTAACCCAAAAATAGAAATTGAGCTTCAGTGTTGCAGCGAACCAGGCTCTCGCGCACATTTGTATAGCAGCAGCTCCTTGCACGAGTCATAATTTGCTTTGTAACCTAGCAAGGCAGTGTGGGCTACAGAAACACAATCTTAGATGTGAGTACGGGTGATGCAGAAAGCCAAAATGAGCTAAATTCAGCAGGTCTTGAATGTTTCTGTTCATCTTACAGAAAAGTGTATGAATACTAATGTAAATACACATGGATACCATGAACTCAAACTTCAGTCCTTCACTGACATAGATCCTCTATAAACTTGGGGTCCTCTGTGATCCTCTACAACTTCTTTGTGACTCTTGGAGGTGTCATTTTCTTGTCATGTCTAAAATGTCTCTCAATTTGGTAATATTTTGCATAAACCACTTCACGCACTAGTCAGCCAGTGCTGTGTGATCTGTGATTGTAAAGAGTGCGATGAGCGGTCTACATATACAGGTGGTTACAGGATAGTGTACTGTTCCAAATATAAAAACTCAGTTTAAATCCAAGTTAGTGAACTTAGTTCCTTGCTGATCTTGCACAGAATACTTTACCCCAGTCTATCCAGCGACCATTTGTCTATGTAAATTGATTAATTCCTGAATGCAACAAAGATTTAAAGTGGAAAGTGTGGGAAAGATCAACTGTTTTCCCAATGAATATTTGTTCGCCTTAGTTGTACTGGTTTGCTTGGGGAATAAGTGACTTTCTGTAATCCCACCATTCTTTCTGTGTGTTTATCTTAATGGTATTCATGTTGATTTTTTTTTTTTTTTTTTTTTTTTTTTCCCCCCCCCCTGCCATTTTTGAATTGCTAATTGCCACTTACTTAAAGCGTGGCAAAAAGGTAATGGGATTGGGGCTTCCAATGCCCTGCATGACATACTGCCATTTATCAGGTTTGACAGCCATGATACTCTTTTGATTCCTTGCTAGCAGAACATATATTACCTTGATATGTTGCTTCAGTCCGCTGCCACCACCACTCCTTTATAAATCCGGTTTTATCGGTTTAACAAATGGCAGCACGGACCGTGTGAGCCTTTTTTTGTCGCCTAAGGTAACACTCACGTATTCTGAATTAATTCAAGGGCATTACTCCTGGAAAATTCAAGGTAATTGAAGAAAATTGAAATAGTTTATTTATAGTGTAACTCTTGACGTTTTGACCTCGGCAGATGCGTCGTTGACCCAGTGGGTTGAAGCTCTTTGCTCTGACAGCCTTGACTGTTTCTCCACAGGTGTGCTGCAGGCCAGCAACACTGCGTTGTCGTGAGCCAACAAAATGCTCAGGAAAAAAGCTGCGTGTGCTTTCCACGGCATGCCACATAGTGAATTTCCCATTGTCTGCAAAGCCAGAAATAGTCTGTCAACGTAAGCTGGTTAACAGTGTTCATTGAGCCTTGCCTCTTTATCCATTTCAGTTCTAGCTCATGCCGCAGATGTATGAAACCCAGAAATCCTATTTTTCTCCTGAACAATGGGGTGAGTCATTCTGTACCTGGGAGAGGAATTCTCATTACCTTGGGCTTGTGTACACTTCAGTGTGCAATATTACGGAGACCACCCCATTGTCTGCAGAATCAGGTGCGCTAGCATACTCTTGCCAGAGCTAATCCTCAGACACATAGCTCTTCCCATTACAGCATGCGTTGTCATATTGTACCCATCACCCTGTGCTCTGACACTCACTGGGATTGTGCTTCTTTCTTCTCCATCTTTCACATTGACAAACATGGGTGCCAGTTACCTTGCGGTGTTCGCCCGTAAATACCCGTCAGTGCTTCCAGCACCAAAGGCAACCCGGGAGAACAATACACTGCGGCGCACCAGAGATGGAAAGTTTAATATCTTCTCGGAGAGGCAGTGGCGTGCTCTCATCAAGCGTTTCTGAAAGAAGGATGAGTAAGGTTCACATGCTGCACTGCGTCTGCGTTATTTTATCCTAAGGCTGACAAATCGCAGTTAATATCAGAATTTTTGAAGACTATGTGAGAAAGTTGTTTGATTTTGCTGTGCCTTTTGCTTTGGAGGTATGAATCAACAGCAGAATTGTGAGTAGCTTAATATTTTAAGTCACTTTGGAGAGCTAAATAAGTAAATGTAAATGGTGTGTAAGTCATCAGTTTCCGATTCCAACTAAATTACCTACTTGAAGGCCAAAAGGACCCAGACGCCACATAATGTACACTTTTGGAATATCTGTCCACTGGGATAGGGTTATTCACAAAAGAAGCAGATAGATTCATTAGTCTATAAGTTAAAATGACAAATTTTCTCACGTGACTCTGAATGTCCTGCATCCTTAGAAATCCGTTGACAGCTGCAGACCCAGAGAAAGAGAGACGGTGAGGTCTAAATTAACATCCTCCGTTGAGAACAAGGAGAAATGGTGGTATATCTGGGACATCATGCAACTCTGTGTAAAAAAAAAAAAAAAAGGGTGAGCACTTGAAGGAGAAGGACCTCACAAACCCATGTGACTTTCCATAAACAAAATCCTATCAGTTTTAGACTGCTTCGTTGATTAAAACCAGCAATCAATAGCAAATGATTATGCATATCCACTTAATGTTTCTGAATCGTTTTAATAAGCATAGTCCTCTACATCCCACCAATGTGTGAGTCATGATAGTTATGCTTAAAATGCAGGGCAAAATACATTGCTGTAAGCTGGGGGAGGGGACATTCTGCTGCTGTGTCCCACTTTTGGCATGGCCTCATCATTATGTTGTCCTTCATCATCTTGCTATCCTTTTGTCCTTAGGTCTCAAAAGTACTTCCTACAAGTCTGAGCTGCACAGCGACCCACTGCTTCGTACTCTGCCTAACTAGTAGTTCGTATTTTGTAGGGATAGCTAGGGGCATAGTGGTTAGAGCTGTTGCCTTTGGACCCAAAGGTTGCAGGTTTAAGTCGTACCCTTGAGCAAGGTACTTACCCTAAATTGCTCCAGTGAAGTTACCCACCTGTGTAAATGGGTCAGTAGCTTAACGCTGTAAGTCGCTTTGGAAAAAGCCTTGAATACATGTAATACGTGTCCATTGACTTGTTAACATGCCGACTTACTGTAATGATCAGAATCTGTTCTTGCCCTCCTGCTTCGTTTCACCTGAGTTTGTTTCGACAAAACCTAGCCGAAAACATAATGAGCCGAACCTAAACACACCTATTACTTTTAATTCCAACCTAATATCCATTGATACCGTTGAACTTTTCCAGCTTCTTGAAGGTCATTTCTGGCAACAGCAGTTGGCTTCTGTCATAAGTTCTCCTGCTCTGAGGGTGGTACTGACCTCATATTGTCCACGTGGTACTGAGCTTTCATTCATTCATACATATACTTGTCTTAATGTGAATATTCATTTACACTGGTGTGATTCCAGTGTCCTCTGTTACTACCTTGCGCGTGTGCGCTGCAATCTTGTGCAATTTGTTTTTGGGATTAACAAAGTTCTTCCTATCTACAGTTAACAGTATGGAATGAGTTTACCAATATATCAGTCATTCCTCATCTACAACATCTACAAATAATATACTCAGAAGAACATGTAAACGTGTTCCACAGTGCAGGTCAATCCTTCCAATTGCCAGGATGGCATGATGGTTTAGATCCTATATGTGCTGCACAGAGGAGGTTATTCTAGCAAATGAGACCTCATCTTGCTGGGACTGATCCCACGGGTTCTCATGTATTATCCCCCTTTTTCTGCAGCCTGTACCATATTGTTATTTTAGAACATGAACATACTGGCAAAGATTTCTCTACTAATGAGATAGTTCTGCACTTCTAATTTCAGGCACTTACGTCAACTCTTTCACCGTATTTTGCTAGAAATTACTAGTCTACATGACATGATTAACTTGTTGATCTCACGTTTTCTAACGGTCACTTAGAAGCTGGTAGTTCAGTGATTAAAGCTGCTGCCTTTTCATCCTAAGGTTGCAAGTTTGAATCCCACCTCCCCCTGCTAGCTGAGTGGATAAATGTTAAAGCTGTGATCATATCTGTAGATTATTTTTCTCTTCTCAGTTCTTCAGATAAAGAATATATATATATATGTGTGTGTGTGTGTGTGTGTGTGTGTATATATATTCTTTTTTTTAATTTCTATATATGTATATCCATCTAGAAAAAAATGACTATACTGGTGGTCCCTGATTTACAATGGTGTTATGTTCTGCGAAACCCATCATAAGTCAAAAAATGTCATAAGTCGGGAATGCATTTAATAAACTTAATGCACACCTCCGCATCACACACTGGGAAATGCGGATTGTTGCCGCTGCCCAGCATTGCGAAAGAATATCGCTCCACATATTGCTTGCCTGGGAAAAAATCAAAATTTAAAATTCGAAGTACGGTTTCTTCTGAATGTCTATTGCCAGTTCACCATCGTAAAGTTGAAAAAAACATAAATAGAACCATTGTAAATCAGGGACCACCTGTGCATGTATATGTGTGTATATGTACATTACCGGTCAAAAGTTTTAGAACACTCCCATTTTTCCAGTTTATTATTGAAATTTAAGCAGTTCAAGTCCAGTGAATAACCTGAAATGGTATAAAGGTAAGCAGTAAACTGCCAGAGGTTTTTAAAAAAAAAAAAAAAAGTTTAGGTTACCAAAAACTGAAAAATAATGTGCATTTCAGAGATTTATACAAAAAGGCCTTTTTCAGGGAAGAAGTAATGGGTTACCAACTTACAGCTGTTCTGCAGCACTGGAAGTGAATTAAGCCTTGGAAGTTGATGCTAACAATTCCTACAGGTGTCCTAACTTTTGTTGATTACTTACAAACCCTCTGTCTGTATAAAAGCAATGTTGGAACAGACTGTGTTACTACACCCTCTTAAGCATTATTTGGACAGTATTGTACTGCAGGAAATGGTATATTGCTCTCATAATGGCGAGAAAAAGACAACTAACAAAGGAAGACAGACCATTATAAACCTTGAAAGCGTAGGTCTTTCCTTCAGAGAAATTGCAAAGGTGTCGGTGAGTACAGTTTCCTACACCATTGAAAGGCACTCGGAAACTGGAGGAAACTCGGCTAGGAAGAGGTCTGGCAGACCCAAAGCTGCAACAGAATCAGAAGACGAGTTTCTGGGAGTCAACAGCTTGCATGATAGGCGGCTCCCAGGACAACAGCTTTGAGCTTTCTCTGGTCAAAGAAAGCAAGTCTCAGTTTGAGCTGTGAAGAGAAGACTTCGAGCTGCAGGTTTGACAGGTCGAGTGGCAGTAAGAAAGCATGCAAGTAAGAGGCTTGCCTGGTCCATGAAGCACCACCATTGGACTGCTGAAGACTGGAAGAAGGTCTTATGGACCGATGAATCAAAATTTGAAATCTTCGGTTCATCACGCTGGGTTTTTGTACGCTGTCGAGTCGGCGAAAGGATGGAACTTTCCGAACAATATTTGATTTCCGTTGTAGAAAGAATGCCGTGAGTGTGTTTGGCTGTAATCTCTGCAAAAGGTGGCTACTTCGAGTGAAAAATTTTGATTAAATTTTGTTAAACAGAACGATTCCATGATTGCTTTTACATTGAGACAAACAAAAACTGGTAAATTTCAGTAAATACTGGAAAAATGGAGGTGTTCTAAAACTTTTGACCGGGGGTGTGTGTGTTTGCCGGGTGGGGTGCAGTGGCACAGTGGGTTGGACCGGGTCCTGCTCTCTGGTGGATCTGGGGTTCGAGTCCCGCTTGGGGTGCCTTGCGGCGGACTGGCGTCCCGTCCTGGGTGTGTCCCCTCCCCCTCTGGCCTTATGCCCTGTGTTGCCGGGTAGGCTCTGGTTCCCCGCGACCCCGTATGGGACAAGCGGTTCAGAAAATGTGTGTGTGTGTGTGTGTGTGTATATATACGCGCTCTCCAGTGGTAATGCTATACAAGTTTCGTTTGTACTTGGGGCACCTTTTTGTTGAGGGAGTGGTCATTATGAAATGAAAATGTTTTAATGAAATGTTATTTCATAATACGCTCTCATTGCTGTTTTTATTTAATATTTAATCCCATACAATTTCTACTCCTGCCTTTTTGTGTGGTGTGACTCCGACATTCACATAAAATCATTATGTGCTAATGCATTCACTTGCTTTCCACACAAAGTGCCCTAAACCCTGTTATTGTGCAGAAGGAGCACCATTAGGTTGTCAGAAACACCCCATGCAAAAAGATAAAAATGATATATCGTTTATTTATTTTTCCAAGTGCCATTTTTTCTGCCACTTTCTGTAAAAGAGAGTGTTAAAGCAATCCAAAGACATGCTGTTCAGGTTCCCCCATAGTGTGTGAGTGACAGAGAGAGAGCGAGTGTGTTCCACTGATGTATGGATGAGTGACCCAGTGTAAGTAGTCTATCTAGCAGTGTGAGTCACCGTGGTGAATAAGGTGTGTGGGCTCATAACACTACACAGAGTTCTTTGGAAGTCACTTTGGAGAAAAGCATCTGCTAAATAAATAAATGTAAATGTTAGGACACAGGGACATGGTGGCGCAGTGGGTTTGATGAGGGCTGCTCTCTGGCGGGTCTGGGGTTCGAGTCCTGCTTGGGGTGCCTTGTGATGGACTGTTGTCCTGTCCTGGCTGTGTCCCCTCCTCCTCCAGCCCTACGCCCTGTATTGTCGGGTTAGGCTCCAGTTTACTGCGACCCCACTTGGGGAAAATGGTTTCAGACAATGTGTGTGTGTGTGTGTGTGTGTGTGTGTAAATGTTAGGTTCTGGTGTTGTACAGTGAAACACTGTGGTGATCTGAATGCACTCAACACCCCAATGAGAGCTGTGGTCAGTGAATACTGACCTCCAGGGAGGGTTATCGCCATCATTTCTTTCCATTTTTTTTTTTCTCCTCTCCTCCCCAGAAATTTTCCTCTGAGTTAAATTTTTCCTCCTCTGACAGTTTTTTTCCCTTTGGTTCTGTCAACAACTGTTGCCGATTGGCTGTCTTTGAGGCGCTTCCTCTAAAGAACTCTTCTTCCCAGATATGCAGAGATGTTTCTAGGAGTCAGCAGTTTCTCCGGTAGCCTCCGAAGAGCTTCAAAACTCGGGAAACCCAGTAAAGTTCTCTGTTATTGATACTGCTCAGCCTGCCGGATGAAGTAAATATTAGTGGACTGATGGAGATAAACCCAGTGTGACAGTACAGTGAGTGATTGTCACATTACTCCTATGTGTCCCGTGCAGATAAGCGGCAGGCCTCCTGTGTCGTTCCTCCACAGATCATGAAAGAGGTGAGCAGAGCCTTGAGCAATGCTGCCGCCGATGACAGCAAGCTGCTGCTGCTCAGCGCTGTGGGGAGCGTCTTCTGCGGGGGTCTGGACCACTCCTACTTGATCGGCCGGCTTTCGACTGACAGGAGGAAAGAGAGCAACAGGATCGCAGATGCTATACGGTAAGGAGAAATGCATTGTCCCCTTATGGACATACTCACACACTTTATCATTTATTATTATTTATTCATTCATTTATTTGATACTTTCCTCCAAAATGACCTACAATGTTGTTTCATACTGATTTACCCATTTGTAGAGCTGGGTAATTTTTACTGTATTTATTAATAGTGGTGGTAATAAACAGTTTATTTTATAAAGCAGCTTCTCAAAGCACTCTGCAGTAAAAAGCTGTAGAAAATATTGAAGCACAAAAATAACTTAGTAAATTTTTGGGACAGCTGTTACCGTAGTGGTTAGAGCTGCTGCGTTTAGACCCCAAGGTTACAGATTAGATTCCCACCTGCAGCTGTAGTACCCTTGAGCAAGGTAATTGCTCCAGTAAAATTACCCAGCTGTACAAATGGGTAAATAATTGTAACTAGCTTAACATTTTAAGTTGCTTTGGAGAAAAGCATCAGCTAAATGAATACATTTACATTTATTCATTTAGCAGACGCTTTTCTCCAAAGCGACGTACATCTCAGAAAAACAATGTGTACTTTACATTAGGAGAAAGAGACATTTAGATGCAGACGTGTGATTAAGTACAGTTTGTTTCTTTCCACTTCATGCACCGATGTTCATCGCATGAGTAGGTGCACAAAACTCAGGATAGACGAATCCTGAAGGTACACAAACATTTACATACAACACAATAAGTAAATGAGGAAATGTAATTATAATAAAAATGAGATACCAGCCCCAAGACAACGTGATTAAAAAATTGTAAATAATAGTAAAGAAAATGATGAAAGTGGGGGGAAAAAAAGGAGCACTCCAAGTATGCTATTTAAAGGCAGTTCTTAGCATTTAAGTCTTAAGCCTGGAGTACCTTCATCAAGGATACTATAGTATTAGCAGGATTTTTCAAACACATCGGTTTGGGCATCACTCAAGCCTACAAAGCACATATAGAGGTAGAGAGGGGCACAGAGGCGAGTGTAAGTGGGAAAGGCTAAACTCAGGAATAGTCTGTCAGGTAACTGGCACCAAGGCTATACCCCAACCCCCCAGTGCAGTTGAGTGAGGACACAGAAAGCTACAGCTGGAGTTCTGAATGGGTTCATGGCCCTTTGTTTCTCAGAGGAAGAGATGGGCACAGTGGATCACATGGATCTGGGTAGAGGTGGCATCTTGCCTCTGTTTTTAATGAAATGCCAAAGATGTGTCTCAACAGTGGGGGGCGAGGTTGTGTCAAGATGAGTCCACATCCTCACCTCCTTCGGCCCTCCCTCCCTTTCCTCGTGGCCCTGACTAACACGCAGCTGATGAATCTTGCTCATACTGACAGCAGTTTTTGTCTTTCTGAATAAAAACACCCTTTGCATAATGAAAAAGAAAATAACAGGAAAGTCAGAACACAAGGCTTCAGTGCTTTCATTATTTTTAAAATGTAATTACCGTGGTATAATGACAGGTTGTTTGGTTATTAAGCTGTCAGAATACAACTGGGGACCTGTTCTCATTAATGGAACGAAGACAATAAACTGTGGTTACACTGAAGTGGAGGAAGTTGGGCATGTTTTCTGTTTACCCCTCTAGTCAGTGCTGTTCTCTTTCATTAAAAAAAGAAAGAAAACATGAATTTGCAAGAAACGTTAATGGGATTTTTGCTGAAAAATAGATGGATGTGAAAGTAGACAATAATTTAAACACTTGATTTGACATTCATTTATTCTCCCTTCAATATCAGATACCTGTGGAAAAAGTGTAGGAGAAATGTCACATTTGGGACAAGTGGCCATTGTGTGTTTGCTTTTGAATGTTGTTAAATGGAATCTCAGCTTTTGGTGATGTAAAGGCCAAAATCAGGAGAAATCACATCAGGGGGAAAAAAACATATTTTGTTGATAAACACATGGATCATTATTAGGAAAAATAATTAAAAATATCAATGCTTTGGTTGTGTAAGAATACACACCCTTTATAATGAAGGTTGTAACTTAGATTTAAGCAGTAATATTCCAAATCCAGTACAAAGTTAATTTGCCTTCACCTGACGTCAGTTGAAGTGATTGATTAGCTGTGAATACAGTCAGCAGTTTCTGTAAGATTTCCCTGAAGTTTTCGTGGTTGCGCAGTGCAGAGATAACCGTGGCCCACAAGAAGTCAACAGAAGATCTTCTGGCTCTTGGTGTGGAAAGGTGCATATCAGGAGAGGGATATGAGAGAATTTCAAAGGAATTGCATTTGATGTGGACCAGTGTGGAGAACATCATTTAGAAGAGGAAGAGAATATTTCTTCTTAAAAGGAAACAATATTGCACCACCAGAACAGTGGAAAAATGGGTATCCCTTCAGAACTGATAACCGGACGAGGAGAAAGCTTGTCCTTGGGAGGATACCAGACTTTATGGCACTGGCCACTCCATAGATAGTACAGCCGTTCTGCATGTTCTCTACAAGTCTGAGCTGTGGGGTAGGGTGCCAACATGTGAGCCATCTCTCACAAAGAAGAACATCCAAGCCCCCAGAAATTTTGCAAGAAGACATGTGCAGTCTCTCAAAACCACAGGGGAAAATGGTGTGATGAAACCAAGGTAGAAGACATTGGCCTTAATTCCAAAAGATATTTTTGGCTCAAAGGGAACGCAGCCTATTAGTTAGAGAACAGAGTACCTGCTGTTACTCTTGGTAGTGGCACCATTATGCTGTGGGGCCGCTGCTCTTCAGCAGAGGTTTGGAGCACAGTCAGGATAGTGGGGAAAATGAATAGTTCAAGTAGCTTCAGATATCAAGTATTTTGGTTCAAAATCGGCTACCCTCTGCCAGAAAGCTGAAGTTAAAGATCTTCATTTGTCAACACAACAATTCAAAGCACACAGCCAACTCAGTGAGCAACTCACGAGTCCTACAGTGGTCCAAAGTATGGACTCAGTCCCATGGACAGTGAGGACTGAACTGAAGAGACTGGTGTCCAGGAGCTCTCCATGCTGTTTGACTGAGCTGGGGTAAAAATGCCAAATCCAAGTTGGAGACCTTTCCAAACAGACTTTCTGCTGTAATCGAACCAAAGGCGCTTTCATGAACCACTAGTTCAATGATGCGGAAATTTATGCAACCATGATATTGAAAGTTTCATGTCTTTGTTTTATTTTTATTGGAAATGAGCCAAGTGGCTTTCACTTACGTACTGTTGGTTCTGCTAATAGTGGGGAAAAAAGGCCTGTTGTGATTTTTATCTTGATTTCAGCTTTTATATCAACAAAAGCTGAAATTTCAGTAGGGGAGTATCTACTGTATGTGCCAGAGTTGGATAGGAAAAGAGTAAAGTATTGTGTTAAAATATTATCCATCCAGTTTATAATAAATACCAAAGTGTATTTAAACATCCAATCAACTATCCATTATCAATAAGTGCTTGTCCTGATCAGGGTCGCGGTGATTCAGAGCCTATCCCAGACACATTGGACCGAGGAAGGTTTATTTTAACATTCAAATAAAATCTTTCATATCGTTGTGATATATGAATATCTCAATAGAGCCAATATTATACAATGCGGTATAGTACAGCAGGTAGAGTAGCAGTTGGAGTCCCAGCCTCACACCCGCAGTGGCTGAGGTTCGAATTCCACCTTCTGCTTTAATGCCCTGGAGAAAGGCATTTACCCTGAATTGCTCCAGTGAAAAATACCGAGCTATATTACGTTTACGTTTATTAATGTCCTTGGAACTTTTCTCCACAGCAACATACAGCTCTGTGAATCACACCAGCAGACAGATATAGATGCAGACATGCAGTTCTTGAAGTACAGTCACATTATCCAGTGCCATCATTTAAAGCTTACATTATATGAGTAGCGAAAAGATATGTTCCGAGACCCTTCTTGAAAGTTGTGAGGGATTCAGCAGTTATGAGTGAGAGAGGGAGATCACGCCAACATTTCAACACATTGAAGCCGGAACAGAGAACCTTCTGTGTAAATGGGTTAATACAGTTTTAACTTTGTAAATCGCTTTAGATAAAAGGGTTAGCTAAATATTTAAATGTAAATCATTATAAGCAGGTTGACACTGTATGTCGTATTACAGATCAAGGTACACAAAGTAAATTTAATAAAAGTAAACGCTCTGTTGTGTGCAAGACTAACAGACAACATATGGTCAATATACTCAGTGTGGGACACAGTTTGTTTGTTGCATCCAGTAAAAGACTTGAATATGAGTCTTCATGTTTCCGGAAAAATCCACAAAGTGTATTGCAGTCATTGTACTAGAGACCTGTAGCTATGAAGACTGACAATAACCGTAGTGTGTCTAACATCTCAGCTGCACCTATAAATAATTTAAAGATGTCAAGTTGCAGCTCAGAACGCACACCTCCATTCCTGTCCATCCTTTTGGACCTAATGCTGCAACATTACATTTATTCATTTAGCTGTTGCTTTTCTCCGACTTATAATGTTAAGGTTACAATTATTTACCCATTTATATAGCTGGCTAATTTTATGAGAACATTTTAAGATAAGTACCTTGCTTAAGGGTACTATAGCCAGAGGTGGGTATCGAACCTGCGACCTTTGGATCCAAAAGCAATAGCTCTAATCACTCCACTACCAGCTGTCCCCATATATCCCCAACATGTCGATATGTGTTCAGTGTGCCACAAGTGCACCAGAAGGTTCTATAAAAACTGGGAAATCCAGAAATATTCAGGCATAGGGATGTGAGACGAAGGATGCTCTGTCGAGATAATTGCGTGATAACTCGGTGAGAGCGGAGTTTAATGATTCCTTTTTAAATGCGTAACGTGACAATATAATTGTGGTTTATTAGCAGCATTCAATAATTAATGTTGTTTCGTAGATGAAGGAAGAAAATGATATAGAATAAATTTCAATAAATACATACAAAGTTAATTGTATGCACATTAGCCTCATAGAAATAATGGTGATTCGGTGAAGGGACATTTTTCTGGAATACACTGAAAAGGATCCCGTAAAACTGTGTGTGTGTGTGTGTGTGTGTGTGTGTGTGTGCGCGTGCTAAAATATGAGCCCACAAAGAAACTGTGTTAATTAGCAGTGTTAATTGGGGTGGAGGGTGTGCTAAAGACCATGGGGTCGCTGGCCTCCCGGAAGGAAGACGGCGGCTGCGGAACGCCGGATGCGGTGCGGCCAATCACGGGCGAGCCCTTTGTCCTCCACGGTGACGGCTGCGGCACCCAGAGGGCAGGCTTGGTCTGCCGTAGCAGCAGGAGCTCATTGTTGGCCTCCTCCTGCTCCTCTAATCCCATTAAAACACAACAACAAGCACTGTAAGACATCATTAGCCATTCAGTACAGAGCATTTACATTTTTAACCGTCTCACGGGGAATTCGGAAGAGGCAGAGACTTAAATCCAACATCCACAATAGAATTCTGGCAGCGTTTTCCTCGCCTTCAGGTTCCGGCATCATCCTTCCGCGTTCCACAGTTACCGTGTTTACCTCTGCTGAGGTCTAGGTCCTCGCGGTGGTACAGATGAACTAGTGGTCCCGTTACCAGAAGATCGCAGATCCGTATCTAAGCAAGGATCTCTCAGCCTTTGAGAAGATGCTTTCCCTTCAAAGTAAATGTCAAACTTCATCGATTGATGAAAATAAGACACTCGCGATCAGAGGGACATACCCTTTACACATTTACGTTACGACCCTGAGGTGCCGAGGAGCGAAGAGGTGTAACATTAAGTTGCCAGAAGGCCAGTTGTCTGGATGGGGACCAAAATAAATAAGCAAATAGGATTTTTGGTGTGACAGTGATTTACTGCATACATACTGTAAGTGAGATGTGCGACAATGGAATAAGTATTGTATTTTACACATCCAAAGACACGTGGACGGAAGGAACCTGAGTGGTGTCGAAGGAGCGAACAAATCGGAAGCAAACAAACCTAAAGTAGCGCAAACTATTCTAACAAAATGAAACGGACACCAACGGAAGAAACTTTTTGAGCGTCAGAGGATGCCCTAACCACCCAAACCGAAGAAAGTACACATCTGACACTCACCCCTTGCCTAGTGTGGTTTAGAAACTCAGAACAAACCTGCGTGTGCAAGTGCGTGTCCTGCGTGTCGCTTTGGGAGATCGGAACGTTAACAGCGTAAGAACTCGGTGATGAAAGGGGAGTAACGACCCAAGCGAGGTGCTTTTGCAGAACTGACCACCTGTGCGTCTGTGTGTTCTGCAGAGACTTTGTGAGAGCGTTCCTACACTTCAGGAAGCCCATCGTGGTGGCCATCAACGGACCGGCCCTGGGGCTGGGCGCCTCCATCCTGCCGCTCTGCGACATCGTGTGGGCCAGCGAGAAGGCCTGGTTCCAGACGCCCTGCGCCACCGTCCGCCTCACGCCCACCGGCTGCTCGTCCTACACCTTCCCGCAGATCCTGGGCGTAGCCCTGGTGAGTCAGTGCGCCGGAGCCGGGTGCGAGCCGGCGCCAGGCCGCCCACGAGCTCGGCACGTGCCGACCGGCAGAGCCGGCACATTTACCCGGGAACCGCAGAACAGCAACATCGCGCTAACAGTGCTGTATTTTGGCTACTACTGACTCACTTTTTATTGTAGTGATCCAAGTAATAACCTAATAAAAAATTATTCACGTTTGTGTTTGTGTGCACGCAGGAGCGAAAAAGAGAAATGTGTTCGTTTGTTGCTCAGTTGACAGTTTTATCCATCACAGTTTCAGATAGTCCACCTTTTTATAGTTGTGTGTGTTGTTATATATACAGATTTTTTTTCGTGTAGTAAAAAGTAAAAGTTTTTCTGATGTTTACTGCCAGTCTACTAGTTACTGGAGGAAAGCAGTTCCAATGTATCTTTTCACATATTTTATTTACCATCTGTTATTGTAACTCCTGCATGGGTCGAGGTTTCACATTAGAGTTCTTCCTAAAACGTCACGGATATTCTGTATTTCATTTGGAAGAGGGTTAAATACCTTTAAAATGTATGATTGCATGGTGTATTATCTAAATACATTTTTTGAGCAGTGTGTAGTGTTATATAACTGGAGGGCGCCAACTGTCCATTTTAAGTACATATACTGGGTTTTAAAATATCATTTATATAACAGAATTACAAACGGTAATATAGAAAAAAAAAAAAAGACTGTAAGGGTGTTCTGTGACCATTCTGCGTAAACAGGATCAGAATAAAGGGGCATTATATTGATGAGAAGGGGGTCAGTGTGCTCTGAAAGAGAACTGAAAAAAGCTTGTGTGTTCCTAACCCAAAGAGCGCTAATGGGGTGTGCGTGCGTGCGTGCGTGCGTGCGTGCGTGCATTCAGTACCTATTAGGGCTGGAGGTAGCTTCTATGATGGAATGCGCAGCTGCGAAACACTCACTGCAGCAGCTCTGTGTTCGCACGGCAGGCCAACGAGATGCTCTTCTGCGGGAGGAAGCTCACCGCCCAGGAGGCCTGCAGCCGAGGCCTGGTGTCCCAGGTCTTCTGGCCCAGTACCTTCAGCCAGGAAGTGATGCTGCGGGTGAAGGAGATGGCCTCCTGTAGCGCTGTGGTAGGGTCTGCTACCGCAGCTACTCCGCAAGAGTTTCTTCCCTGAGGCGGTCGCATTACTCAGCACCCTGCTGCCTCCCAACGCTCACCCGGCACAGTCAAACGGCGAACCCAGCGTGACTCCTACGCTACAAATGCCTACAGTTCACAGCCCATGTCCGCATCCACGTCCTGTCCTGTGTATTTATGTACCGTCTTGTACTCCTGTTCTGTGTTGCACCATGGTCTCCGGAGAAACGACACTTGGTTCCACTGTATGTAAGCTATATAGAGGAATGACAGTAAACACGACTTGAACTTGAACTTGCTAGAGCGGGACGACGGGAGCAGGATCTCTCTGCTGAAACGGAAACAATCAGCAGACAAACGCAGTGATTTGTTATTTTCAGCAAAATTCTGCACTTGTTTTGCAACTAAAGTCTGCAAATATTTTATGTAGAAAAGCCGAAGACATAAATGTCATAATGATAATCAGGCAAGGGGTGTGTGAGCCAAAGGATGTCGTGTGGACGTAGTTGCGTGACCAGATAGGTGAGGCTAGAGTTCAAAAGCATAATGTGATAATTATGGTTTATTACCAGCATTTAATCATTAATTTCTGATGGATTGAGGATGAAAGTGATAAAGAATGAATCTCAATAGACACGTACAGTTATCAGCGAAATAAAGTAAAGTTCTCAGCAAAATGAATTCTCTTGTTTTGTATGTAAAACCCAGAAGGGTTCTTATTTAAAAAAAAAAAAAAAGACAAATCACACAGTAATATTTGCTTTTAAAAGCTACTTCAGGAATATTCATTGATAAAGCTTCACCTTTAAACTTTTCATCTTTTTGTTTTCTTGTTTTCTTGTACAGTAAATATTGAAAATTACATTTGTTCAGAGCAGATTTTAAGGAAAGGGAACATGATCCGTGTCTCTAGGTGCCATTAAAAATGAAGATGTATGAGACTTTTTTTTTTGTTTTTGCGGAGGCAGGTTTATTTTACGGCACTGCTTTCCCGTTATCTCACAGGTTTTGGAGGAGTCCAAATTCTTGGTGCGCAGCTTCTTGAAGTCCGTGCTGGAGGAGGTCAACGAGAAGGAGTGTCAGATGTTGAAGCAGCTGTGGAGTTCCACCAAAGGGCTCGAATCCCTCTTCACCTACCTGCAGGGGAAGCTCTATGAAGCCTGAGCTGACCGCACTCTGCTCCAGGGAGACCGAAGCTTCCCGCTCCACCGGCCCGAAGAACAACATCGGAGAGGCAGAGTGCGTTTCGCACCTCGCCGTCCTCTCGGGAAACATCTCGCACCCCTCAGTGTCCTGTGGCAACGCTCCTCGCTCTCCGTGTGGGAGCCCGTTGGGTCCGGGGCGCGACTGCGGTATTGCTCCCTCGATAGGCATCGCCCACGGTGGGAGTAGCTAACGGCTCTGCCCCATGCTTCACCCTCGGTACGTTTAGCTTTTTTATGGTCCGGGGGTACAGAGGTGTCGTTTCCGTCACAACCCGGCATGGACTACTCCCACCTGAAGGGTGCCTGTCTTCCTGTTCCACAAAATTGTCTTAAACCATTATTCAACACTTGCTATTTATTTGTAAATTTATATGGGTGTCTCATATTCGTAAGATACAAAATAGTGAAAACCATATGCAGTTTTTGTAAGAGGAGTTATTTGTTTGTTTCTAAAGAGCACACTTTGTTGTTTTCTTATTATTATTATTTTTTTTTTTTTAACCAAAGCTTCACTAGAGGTCCTTTTCTTTTTGTCTTCTTTTACAGACACATTCCTCAACTTGGTTTGTTGGAGTAAAACCATTCTGAAGCTTTGTCCAATGATGTGCAGATGAATTTATTTATCATTTCTTTGTGCTATTATTTACGGTGAGCCTGTGTTTGTGGGACATACTAAAATGAAGGCATGAGTAATATAAAACGAACAGGGTTTGATACAGTCGTTTTATGGAAAACACGTGTTGGTTATTACCTGGGTTTTACTGGATAGGGTTATGGAAATGCAATCAAGCGCCTTAAAATGGGAATGATGTCTAACGACTGTGACGTTCTGTTACCCACTAGTGCTGATGTCTTAAAAACATAAACAAGTGTATGAAATTGCTGATGATATTTTTTTGAGGGACAGCCTCAGGACAGATGGGTTGCAGACCAGGGTGGAGATGCTGAGGTGGACAGACTGTTTGCTATGGAAGAAGGGCAGCTGAAGACATGAAGTTGAACTCCCTTCCCCCTTCCAGGTCAAAGGACACGGCCTTAGGGGTTGACCTTCACAAGTAGGACTTGTGTAACAGCTTGGAGAAACAGTTTTTAGATTTAAAATGGCTTGGGTTCAAGTGCTAGAAGAAAAACAATCAGAGTCTAGACAGGAAGCTGTCAGAGCTGGGCGTGGGGTGGAAGGCGATGTGGATCATCGAGGGGAGTTCAAGTACGATATGCATCGTACAGTTTAGGTTGGATTCACTTGGAGGGTGATGACTCGGAGCATTTTGGAGGGAAAGCTCTATGAAGAATTTCCGGAAGCATCAAATTAAAGGAAGAAAAAAGTGCAGACTTCCTCTGCTGTTTTGTGGGAAGAAGTGGTCTCTTTGTTTATCTGCACAACAAAGGGGGACTGAGATGACAGGAAGAGAAGCACAGAGATATGTGTTTGAGTGTGTGTGTGTGTCTCTATGTGTGTGTTTGGGTATGGATGCATACATGATATATTCAAGCTGGTGCTGATGCTGACATGGAGTTTTTCCCTTTCTCCAGAAGAAAGAGTGGGAACACTATAGTACTACAGTGTCTTCTGTGACCCCCTCTAGTATCAGCGATGGTTTGGACTACAGGTTCTCTACAGCTGTGCCACATGTCGCGTTCAAAACCTTGATCTGATGTCCGCCCATGTTGTAGAGTCTGGTTCGGCCAAATGGGCAAACTCAAGAGTCAGTTTGACCTCTTGGTTAGGAATGTCAGGGGAAACCCTCCGGAGGCAGTAATATCCAGTACTGTGGCATCTCTTTACCCTGTCTTTGAAGTCAGACATTCTGTCCTCAGAAAAATGATTGTTTAAATGTTCGTTTATGACTGTCAGGGAATTTGTTCGTATTCTTTATATTTCTCCTCTCGAAGGTGTAGGTATTTGGATGAATCCTCCCGAACTGCTGCTATGCAACCTCAGTTTTCACATTTGGTCTTAATAAAGGTTTTGTACCTAATAGATGAGTAACGCTGAAACTAAAAAAGGCCTTTTTGAGATTTTTGTTTGAAACGGAATGTGTCGTCTCATCCACTATCCAACAGTGCAGTCGTATAGATGCTTTCGCACGCTCCCGAATTCTTCTTTCTGCATCTTCCACGTGGGCTCTTCGTGGGCACCTCAGTAGTGTGGAGAACATGTGCACTCCCACTTCAAAAAGGCGTCCTTTTCCGAGTGTCACGTTGGAGAGAAACTAGGCATCGTGGGAAGTTTATATTACGGCGAGTTTCAATGACACAGTACTGGCTGAGATGGAAGAGTACAGGGTATCAATGGGAAGCAGAAATGACATTCAAGATCCAAAAACACATTTTACATGCAACAATACAGCGTAAAACAATGAGCTGAGCTGTTTGCTTACATTTGGTGAAGAAAGAAATGAAACGGCGTCACCTACTTCTTTTCCCCCATTCAGAGTAAAGCTTTTCAAAAGGAAGACAGAAAAATACATTTGTGTTGTATGAATATGGTTGAAGAATTTAAAAAAAAAAAAAAAAGTCTCAACTTTGTTTAGCTGTGATGCATAGACGTTGCCCTGAATGAAGTATTGTTGGACATTGTGGAAATGGGGTAGATGAGCTTGGGGCGGCCACGATGGAAGCAAAAGACAAAAGTCGGGTTCCTTCCATTGGGTTATCCGTGCGCCGTGCATCCGGGGGAAGAAACTAAAACGTGGTAAAGAGAGAGCCCGCTTGAAAGTGTTTCTTTTCCTATGTTACGCTTTTCAAATTGCTCAATATTTTCCTTTAATTTCAAAAGCATGCAAACTCTTCTTGTATCATAGTGCAATTGAAGCTCTCACACTGAGTTTAACTATTTTAAGGCTTTATTTTGAGAATTTATTGCACTGCTTTCCAACTGAGTTAGGATCACTCATATTTATAGAGTGAAATGTATATTTTATTTGCATATTTGCTTAATAAAGCAATGTCCTTATTAACCTGTTTAAGTACTGTGAAGATGCTGCTTACCTGTTGTTTAGCAACCCAGTTGTTTCTCAGTTCTTCACGTATTTGTCACTTATTTGGCAGTTTGATTCCAGTGCAACACTGCGCTCCTCCTGTCGTGGTGTTTAGCTCCTAAACTCGGTGACCTTAGCTGATCCTTAGGGATCTCGTTTCCAGTTACGGTGTGAAGAAAGGCCCTGTTCTGGAATTTGGGGATCAACAATTATTGTGCAATTTCTCATTTCAGTTTTCGTAAACCTCACCCACGATTTCAGCCCCAGTTCCCTTCAACCAGCTGTCATTTAGCTGAATAGTGGTTTAATTTTTTTTTTTTTTTTTTTTTAAATTGGAATTTCCCATCTTTTTCAAAGAGTGATGTAATTCCTCTCAGAATTGAGCTTTTTTATTTTTTCATGTGTTTAACGGCTGACTTTTTGGCAAAACACATTTTATCTTACTGCCGTTAGTTTAAATCAACTAAAAGAAGTCTAGAAAAAGTTCCTCACTCATGATCCTGAAAAACGCAGACAATCCTGCCTTTAGGTGTTTAGGGGTATTGTTCGTGGAAGTACGCCTGGACTGCTTGTAAATGTATGGTACACATCAGTATGAATTATATAGAATTGCAAAACAGAAGCATAAATGATGATGTTTGTAATTATATTTGAAGAGTGCAGATTTATTATTTTGCTATTTTCCAATAGACATTGATGTGTATTTTTGTAAATGTATTCTTGCCCCAAAGTCATCTGTTCCTTCACTGCACTTTTTGTTAATAGGGTGATATTTGTTGAAATACTTGTGCAGAAGAGGTGATGATGATCTTGAACTGCATGTGAGGACGGATTTAGAAAATCGATGTATATGTTTCGGCATAGGTATTGGTTTATACGATAAATACGTGTTGTCGGGTCGTGAAAATCGTTTTGTATAACCGCGAGGAAACTGGCAACTGTACATTTATGTAAACATAGTAGGTTGTTAATTGTGAAATGATGCATGTAAATATTTCTGTTGTAGAGAGGTGTGTTGCCTGTTAAAACAGTATATTTTCAGGATATGCCTTTTTTGTAATAACATAGTAAGCAATGTTAGAAACCTTGCACAATTTATTTTTTTATTTAATCGCCAATTAATGTTCCATTCTTTCCGGGTTGGGTGGGTAGCGGGGATGTTGTAGTGCCATAATTTTCACTTTACCCAAACGAAACACTTCAGACTAGCGGAACTGCAGAGAACTTAGTCCCTCCTTAATGCTGTTTGTTTTGATCGCCGAATGAAACGAAATCAATGTTCAGTTTGTTCTTATTTCTCTGAGTGTTGATTCTGAATTCTCTGGGTAAAATGACTGGCACTTTCTCACAACAGGTGCGCTACGTCAGTCCTTTCGTTGGGACTCTGTTTGCGGAGAGCACAAGCGAACCTTCTTACCCCATCTGAAACATCTATACTTTGGATTTCCGACACTTGCATTAGCTGCATGTCTATTAGTCTAAAAAAAAAAAAAAAAAAAAAAGTATTTTTAATTTGAGTGTGAAATGTTAGTTTAACTTAGGGTACATTTATGCCTGATTTTCACTTTTCTGGATATGTATGAAAATGCAGTGTTTCCCTGCAAAATTTAAATATTTTTTGTTTGAAAAAAATTTTTAAAAAGTCATTTTATTTAACTTTTTATTACATCAGTTTGTTAAAGAATTTTAATAGATACTGACAGGGTCGTATTAAAACTATTTTGAATGATGACAAATTTACCAAAAATGATTTTCTTTTTATCCTTCGCTGTATGGCTTAGACAAATCAAAATGCTGACCTCTAAAACAAATAGTTTATGGAGTAAAACGTTAACCATGTGTTGAGCATCACTGCCATAGGCTTAGCATCTTAAGGATTTTTTTCTTGGATCAGTTTAACGTTACTAGATTTTCTCTTGGATCACTGCAGTAAAACCTTTATTGAGGAACACGTTTGTCTTATACAAAAAATACGCAGTAGAATTATGAGTAAATTGGAGGAACAAAAATCACAGATGCCCAGAAACACAACCCAAACTATTAATAACAGTATGTGTTATGAATTCCCTATCTGTTACCTTTTTTGCCCCCAATAATTTTCAGCTGAATGTGTCTCCCTCCCCTTCTTGCTCGTAGTGCTCCGATCTGAGTTTGTACAGTATGTTTACTTTATCTAGTCTATGAACACATTTCTGGGTGCCTTAGAAGTTGTACTTTTCCTGTCCGTCAATGAGATTCAGTATTTATACATTGTGAGAAGAAAAGCTGCTTTGAATAAACAATGACATTGATTTCAGCGGTCTGGCTGCAGCGAATTGATTTCCAGGGTGCTGCTTCAAAGGGTGGCTGTGGGGAGCAGCTCCTCACGTGTCCAGGTTTCGGAACCCTGGTCCTCCAGGGTCCGCATAGTACCACCTGACATACGGTGGTGCTTCAAAGTATGTGAACCTGATACGGATGTTCACTATCCTTTGTGAAATATTAAAATAAACATATAAAATCTAAATGTTACATCTTAAAATGAATTAATGATTATGATTTACACAACTGATCCTAGACCCATGACCTAGATAATTGAGAATCTTCAGACATATTGCCACAACTGATCCTACTTGGTATAACTTGGGCTTCACTTATTTTTTTTTTTTTTTTACCTGCACTGCTTGTGTGTTTCTACTACACACCAACACAACCAACACAATTGAATTGGTCATTACACACCTATTATGTCACATGAGAAACACCGATTCTCATTAAATACCCATTTCGTGGTAAAACCAAGGGACACAAGGGGTTCGCATACTTTCAAGCAGCGCTATATTGGAACAGCGGGTAAGGTGACTTGTGACTCATATAATTACTTCATTAATAAAGCAATTAAGATCTGAGTTTTCAGGAAAGTTCAGGGCCACTGACTTCCAAGAGTTGAGCACCCATAGAAGTGTAATGACATACAAGCACCAGTAGGTGGTGCAGTGATTAGTGCTGCTGCCTGGGATGCAAAGGACCAAGGTTTGAATCCCACCAACTGCTGTTGTACCCTTGAGCAGGATATATACCCACAGTTTATACAGAAAAAATTACCCTGATATGTAAATGGGCGAATAATTCCAAGTAGAGTAATATTTGAAGTCAGTCTGAAGAAAAGTGTCAGCTGAATGAACAAAAATTTAAAAAAAAAAAAAAAGTACAGTAACTTTCAAGTATCAAAGGGTATCTTTTGTCATTTTTGGGGTAAGTAACGAAAGCACAGACATTTACAGCCACCTTCACACATGGAGCTGTTTGCTGAGTATTTTGTTATTGCTACAAGCAACTTCAGCCTGTGTTTGTGTTAAACTTTTAAACTTTCCATTTTTTTTTAATTCATGGCATAATCAGGCTTTGATTTTTCTACTTTGTATCTCAGGCCAACTACGGTTATGTTACACTGATGTTTACAACTTTTACACCGCCTTACCCCGAACAAGTGAAACAATAGCTTTTAATTGTCGGTGGGAAGTCAAACATAGATTCCCACCGTAACACAATTTTTGGTACTTATACACTGCTTTACATGGGTGGAAAGTGTTTGGTAAATGAATTAACGATCAACAAAATCTGGATTCATTTCAAAGTATTCGTTCTTACTGCTGCTGCAGGCTGTCGGATACACGTAAGGTGGCGAGAAGGTGCCCTGGTCTCCAGTCACGACTTTGCTACCTCCTGTTACTAAGATAAAGGGTTAAAAAACAGTAAAATAACGTGTTGCACCAGCGATCACTGACAAATGAGAATTTAGCCTCACCGTTTCATCTCAGCTGCACGTGTTTGCAGATTTCTTCTACGATCCAAACTCCACACAAGCAGAGCTGGGGATTTGAACCCACAAACCTGCAGCTATGACACTGTTGATCGTCGCAACTGAGAGACCCTTACTGCCTACTTTTTAAACAAACTTTCATTACATATACATGTATTCATTTATCAAGACGCTTTTGTCCAAAGCGACGTACATCTCATAGAAAAGATAATGTGTTCATTACATTAGTAGAAAGAGACACTTAGAATCACACATCTGCATCTAAGTAATTTCTTTCCACTGTATGAACCAATGTTCATCACACCAGTAGTGGCATAAAACTTCATCCGAATATCGATAATTCCTGATCACCTTCCTAGTAGGGGTTGCACCACTTCAGCCTTTTTAAAGTCGACAGTTACGTGATGCAAGTCGAGTCGACGTTGACTAATCGCTGATGACGTCATGCATAAAAACACAGTAGAAGGGAAGGCTTTGCAACAACCAACAATCTGTATTCTCCAGCTGACTGCATATGCTGACACAGACAGCTCATACATACGCTGTGTTTATCTATATATATCTGTTACATATTATACACTGTTATATACTTTATTTAAAAACCATTTTTTGCTCAAGATGTAAAATTTTTAAAATATCGCTCATTTATAGTTTCTTACCATCTTATTTTTTTGACTTTGAGTTATTTTGTTTTGTGGTATTCTTGAACAACCCGCATGTAAACTAATTCAAACAGCACATAATCCATCGGTGGCTCCTTCAAACGTGCCGCCTTCGCTCCGAGTTATTGATCATAAGTTAATATGGATCACTAGGTGCTTTTCAAAAGCAGCAAGAGAGTGACAGTAAGGGTGGATGACATGTCCACTGAGAAAATCGGCAGGATTTATTTTTCAGGTGCTACTTCTTAAGAATCTTATTACTAATTAAGAACCAGTGTTAAAAGGGACAGCTGGTAGGATAGCGGTTCAGGCTGTGTCCTTTGGACCCAAAGATTGTAGGTTTGATCCCCATCTCTGGCTGTAGTACCCTTGAGGAAGGTACTTTTGTTGTACTTCAGGACAGACTTGCATATTTTGCAAGCAGCACAGATTTCATCTTTAAGGAAGCGCTTCCACACACTTGATAAACCGCTGCTGGTTTGCTGCAGTGACCCACCAGGCTCCTCACCTGTTCTCTCCTCTGAGGTGTCCATGTTGTTAGTGCCATAATCGTGTGATCGGCGACTAGTCGGTGCAACCCCTACTTCCTAGTCATTTTTTTTTTGGGGGGGGGAAGATACATATGAACATTTCTGTTAAATTACGGGAGTGGCTGCGTAAGAGGTTTATCCGGCATCATCTTAAAGTTATGGTGCATGAACATTTACACCTTACATGAACTTAAAAGGGGCCCGTGCTGATGCAGCGGGTTTGGCCGGGTCCTGCTCTCTGGTGGGTCTGGGGTTCAAGTCCTGCTTGCGATGGACTGGTGTCCCCCCCAAAGGAAGAGGTGTTTTAAGACCCTTTTTAAAGGTGGAAAAAAAAAGATGCAGCAGTTCTGAGTGAGAGGGGGAGGTTGTTCCACCACAACGGACCCAGAACCAAGAAAATGTCGCATGACTTGGCTCTTGAGGTTTGAAGAAATATGTCGTTTCACGCAACACCGTGTGATCTGTAATGGAACCACAGGACACCGCTGGGATGAGCAAGACGACCTCTGAACTGCCACCTCTCCCCGTTTCCAACTCCATCTGTAAGATCCACCAGGCTCATTCCTGTAAGCGCTGCTCATCCACTTGTCCAACATCCTCGCCAAAGAGCAAGCATCTCAGAGCAGCAGCTGTCTTCAAGTGAAGCGTAATGAACCACTGTAGAGAAACTACGGCTGGAAAAATCAGCGCACTTTATTTTACCGGGAACGTGGTGTAATGTTGTACACAAATTACTCATGTTCGGAAAGACCTCAAGTGCACGGGGTAACATGTTTCCGAAAATGACGGCGTGAAACGGAGCGGAAAACACGTCGCTCGGTTTCATTTCTGCTCCCGGCAAACGCAACAATAATCCAACCAAGCGTCTGTAAAGAAACCTTTAAATCATTTCTTGAACACACTTAGAAGATGGTACTCAGTGTGCAGGCCATGTTTACACTGAATTACATTCAGAGTGTCCAGACACACATGGCCAATTCGGAAATAACCGCAAATTTAAAAAAAAGGAGGGGGGGGAGAAAAAGAAATCTTAGAGAACTCTGGCAGCCAGATGGCAGGAAGTGAGACCTGCTGCGCTGTAAGTCCATGTGCCCAGTTCCAGTGTCACTCCCTCATCCCTCCAGCTTCTTGGGTCTCTCTCTCAGCCTCCGTTTCATCTCATCCGCGTGGGCCCTGCTCCGCTCCCGCTTAGCCTGGTACTGCATGACACACAGGGGCCAAACGGTGACGATCGTTAAACTGAGTGACCGACCAACCCCCCTCCAGGAACAGCCTTGCACTCCAATGTGCTGTATAATGTCCATCATACTGGGCTCTGACGCTCTACGTAACTGTCCGCATGATTAACAGCCTTCGCCGGTTTTAAAATAGAGCGGCACAGCGGGTGGCACGAGCGCGTCGGAGGGAACGCGTGCAACGGGACATGGGTTCGATCCCCGTTCGGTCTGTGTGGAGATAGCATGGGTTTAAGTACATGCGTTTCAGGTGAAGTGGGCACTCTACAAATTGCCCTGCGTGTGTGTCCGTGTGTCCTTTGATACACGGCCATACCATCCAACCTGTACTACAGAAGGCAGCATTGTCACTACAGCAGCTGCCTTTTGACCGAAAGGTCACAGGTTCAATTCCCACCTCCAGCTGTAGTAGCCTTGAGCAAGATACTTACCCTGAATTGCTCCAGTAAAATTACTCCGCTGTATAAATGGGTAAATAATTGTAAGTTGCTTTGGAGAAAAGCATCAGCTAAATGAAAACATGTAAATGTACCTGGCTGCACAAACGGGTAAATAACTGAGTAGCTTCGCAATGTAAGTCATTTCGGAGAAAACACACACACACTGACTAAAACTTCTTGTACCATGCGGGGTTGCAGCGAACCGGAGCCTAACAGAGGGTGCAAGGCTGGAGGGGGAAACACCCAGGACAGGACGACAGTGCATCACAGGGGGCCCCAAGCGGGACTCGAACCCCAGATCCACCAGAGAGCAGGACCCGGTGAAACCCGCTGTGCCACCGCACCCCCCTCTTCAGAGAAAAGCATCAGCTAAATGAATAAATGTACAGTAGATGTACCATACCCAGCCTAGCGCCCTATACAGACCACTGTAACCCTTTACTAGAACATGAGGCGAGTGAGTTAGTGGTTTTAAAATGTCCAGCAAACTACAGCAGCTTGTAAAAAAGTGGCTTTTCTCACCTCTTTCTTCAGGCATTCACGCATGGCCCGGTCAAAGTCATTACAAGTGCCAAAATACTTTAGGAAACTGTGCTGTGGATGAGAATTTAAAGAAAAAAAAATTAAACGTCACACAGCGTACTAATACTTAGCAACGTAACACCTGGAAAAATCCGGGTGCTGATATTTTGAATGATTCCAGCAGTTAGTTACTTTCCACCAAATGAATCAATGCACATCACGCGAGTAGCTGCGTAAAATATCCAAATATCGACAATTCCTAATCACGTTCCTCATCGTTTTTTTTTCTAAACATTTACGCTACAGGAGTAGCTGCGTGAAGGTTTATCCATTTCTTAACAGTTATGATCTCAAAGTTACGGGGCATGAATATTTACACATTACATGAATTTAAGAGATCACGGGAGAAGTGAGTCTGGAACAGTCGAGTTTTCAGACCCTTTTTAAACGTTGACAGGGATTCAGTAGTTCTGAGTGACGGGGGAGTCCGTTCAATCACATCGGAGCCAGAAGTGAAAACCTATTTTGATAGGGAGTCACTTCGCTGGGTGTTTCAGCTCTCAGTCAGGCTGAAATGAGCTCCCGCGGCTTCGCACGAAACGACCCGGCAACTGCTGCCGCGTCGGTATGTCGTGGAACGAGGACGTACCTCCTTGTGGCACTGTCTCAGCTTTGCGATCAGTTCATTGCACTCGTCGGTGTGCAGATGCGGCGACAGGTCTGAGTGCATCCTCAGTTAAGGTCCTACCTCGCCAACAACAAAACTGAAACACAAACCAACAGGACATGCCTGAAAGGATACTGCAACCCCCCCAGGCCATCGCATCATCAGAGTTCATGGCGACAAGATTTTTTTTTTTTTTTTTTTTTTGATGCAAGGGCACTAACCTACAACGAAAGCACATTAAAGTTGAATGTGAAATGTTGGTACACATGTTGAATAAATGAGTAAATCAGTGTAAAGTTGTTTCTTAGACAATACACGATAGGTGATACAGGAGGTACAGATGTGCTGTTGTGGGAAACCACTTCCCGCTCGGGTCTCTCGGTAACCTGCGGGACGGTCAGATGGAACCAGTGACATCCACTTTGTCTGGAAGCCACCAGAGCTCATCATCACAGCAGGTATTGTTGACAGGACTCTTGCACAATAGGCACTGACATTTTTTTCTTTCAGCTGACACTTTTCTCTAAAGCAACTTACAATTATTTACCCATTTATGCAGATGGCACAGTGAGAAGTGCTGCTGTCTCACAGCGCCTGGGTGACGTGAAAGAACATGGGTTCGATCCCTGCTCAGTCTGTGTGGAGTTTGTACGTTCTCCCTGTGTCTATATGGGTTTCATCTGGGTGCTCTGGTTTCCTCCCACAGTCCAAAGACATCCTGTTCAGGTTCCACTGATGTATGGATGAGTGATGCAGTGTAAATCACTCTAGGGAATAAGGCATGTGGGCTGAGAGCACTATACATAGAGTTCATTGGAAATCACTTTGGAGAAAAGCATCTACTAAGTGAATAAATGTATAGAGGTGGGTTGTTTTACTGGAGCCATTTAAGGGAGCTAAAGCTAGAGGTGGGATTCAAACCTATAACCTTTGGATCCAAAGGCAGCAGCTCTAACCACGACAGTACCAGTTCTTGACGTGACTCTTCCGCAACAGGTACTGCCGACACACACTCGGCCCACCAGCGTTCAATGACTCAATCCCATAGTGTAGGTAAAGCAGGTACAATTACACTCTTATAACAGTGGAGCATCTTCTCAATAAAGAGACTTCCCCGGAAAGACACGCAGGCTGCTCGTAAAAGAAAGTCCCCGGAGGTCCAAAGAAGTCTTGATGGAAGATTAACACCTTGAATCATTCCACCACTCAAGGCTACTAGGCTAGACTGTATAGTATAGGGCAGCTGTGGGGGACTCGAACCTCGAACCGTCACGTTATGAGGTTTACCGGGAGATCCAGATTCACTGTTAGCGCTCGTGTGCAAACCCACAGCAAACTCAAACAAATCGCGCAGAGACATAATTAAAAATTATTAATAACTAAAAATTTGAGGAGTATTCCATGAATGACATTGTGATTGTCATTGACATGATGTCATCATGAGCCCTGCCCTGGCTGTCCTTCAGACAAGCCGGGTCCCGTTTCTCTTAGCTGCACTTTACACTTTAAAACAACAAGAATGTTGCGCCAGGTTGGTTTTATAATAAATTCGAAGTGATCGACGGAATGCTGCATTAAACCCCTCGGTCGGCACTCTTCTATACTTACTCATCGCTCACCAGAGACTGCGCTCCACTGTTGAACAGTAAGTGCTAGCAGCGAACGGAAAGACGGGAAGGACGCAATGACAGACATGTCCGACAGCCATTCGGGTCGGGACTTTCCTTTCCGGCTTCTGCTCATAGGTCCGTTTGATAAAGTAGGCGGGCCTTATCGTTTCACGTGAGTGGGAAATACCAGCACGCCTACTAGTTAATAACGGTGGATGGGAATTAAGCCGTGCTGTCAATCGCTCAGTCTCAGGTTACATATGCGAGCAATAGATTTGACTTCCAATAGTATTTACACGTGCAGTTGGATAAATCTGGAATAACCACAGCCCCGCCCACCACCCGAGTGCGGTGTTATGTTAATAAGCACATACAAAGAATCTTCCAGTCACACTGTAGCTTTAAAATGGTTAAATAAATTACATTACGTAATGTATGGTTCCCAACTGAATATTACAAGTTACCCTGATCTGAGTACGTGTAGTCTTATGCAGTTCTCACTATCTGAACTACACAACGCAAAACTGTGAAAACACTCATTCTGATTCTGAGCGGAGCTCGTTTTGTAGCACCCCTCATCTCCAGCAGTGGGAGCCAATATTAGAACTAAATGAGCTGGTGGTGAGCTGATTAGTATTGTATTGTTTTAATATTGCGAATTTATCGTCTTGGATCTTAATATTCAATTCAGACGAGATCTTTTTTTTTCCTGCGGTTGACACTGAATCATTAGCCTAGAATGCGTACCTTAATATGCAGCCGCTGATGTAAAGCGGTGGTATTGCACAAACCAACTGTGCTTCGAAAGACGCGTGTCTACAGCTACAACTCTGTTTGTCGACAAATTGTGCGTGTGAGTTGGACGTCGCTTTCGAGAAAATCGTCAGTTAAACGAATGAGCGTACAAGTACACGTGACTATGCAAAGTAGTAGAACGTTTGTAAAACTACATTGCCCAGAGTTCATGGGGAACGTCACCGGAAACACGTGCATTGCCTCCTGCCTGTGATTGGGTCGTTCAAGCGCTTGGTCGGCGGGTTGTTTGGGTACTGCAAAGAAGCACCACCAGCGCGGCGCTTCTACCATGAATGCTGTCGTGAGCTTCGCAGCCGCTTAAAAGGACGGAGCAGGTGTATTGCGCTGCGTTTGAAGAACAGTTTTCAAGGAACGCTGCCTTTAGGTTTAGGCGTCGTGGAGCAGCAGCATGGAGGACGTGGCTAAAGAGCTGCTGTCCCGCCTGGTGCGGAGAATCCCTTTGGTGAGGCTGAGGCACGTCCTGGGCCGCTGGGAGCGGCTCTCCAAGACACAGCTGCTGTCGCTGGACTTCACGCAGCCCAAGTGGGCCCTGTGCGAGAATCTGCTCTCCCTCTGTGAGGTACCTCTCTCCTCGGCCACTTGTGCACGTCCCCAGCATGGCAACACTAGGCTAGACTAGCAGTGGAGACTAGTAAAATAACTCCCCATGTGGTCCACAAATGAAATGATATGCTGCAGTGCAGCTAGCTAGGTTAGGTCACGTGACGTGTTGTTGTTGCTCAGCTGGCAGCTGTGACCCTTCAGGCTGTTATTACATCTTGAATAAAATAATAAATGCAGAAACCAATAACGGACCCTGCTGAAGTGGTGTCAGTTGGGTGACTTGAACCAGCAACCTCCAGGTTACAGGTGTCCTCGACCGTTACGCCAGCTGGTGACCTGCAGGCTCAGCTTATGTCACATGTGCTGTGTGTATTATTATGGGTCTTTGTTTGAAGCCATCAAACTGGAGCTGCGTTTTATAACTTTATGTTGTGTATGAAACAACTTTTACCGATTCCCTGTTATTCAGCATGTTTTTACTGGACCGATTCAGGCGTTTAGTACCTTGTCCTTGATCATGGTTCCGTTGCAGAGACAGGAATCCTTTGTTCATTAATATCACTGAAATAATCCTTTTACTTCCTTTTTTAAAAGTTTTTTTTTTTGTCTTTGCAGATGCACAAAAACCCATTTTATAAATAATAAATGTATGTAACAAAAACCACTGCAATGATTACAGCTGGCTTATTGTTTAGTACAGTGGCATTTTTACCTGTTGTGCAGCCATTTAATGTATATATTGTTTTATTCTGTACAGTGGCTTGTAGCAGATTTTGGAACAGAAATACATGCACGTAGTTTCTCAACTGCACAGGGTTTCATCCTTCAGTGGTTTGTCTGGCTGTTTTCTAAAAATATACTAGCAAAAGAAAAGTTAGAAATTATTTTCTAATAAATACTACAAATCTTAAACTCTGCGTTTCCCTGGAATCAATAACTCCTCATGTATAAGTAGGGTTCAAATGGCGATGGTTGGACGCCTGTCTTTTAATAAAGACACTAAATGCAGACATTCTGTCAAGCATAATAATGTGATCAAGCTTCTTCCATAATAAAACCAGCTATAGGTACTCCCCAACTTATAAACTTTCAAGTGACAATTTTATACTGTATTGCATGTAAATAATAATTACTAAAATTATTTTATATAAACATGTAAATTATATTTATGTAAATATAAATCACAAGCAAAATAGCTGATTCTGTTTTATTTTTTGCTGGAACATTTGAGGTAAAGTACCTTTCTCCGGGGTACACCCGCTGGAGCACGACTGACCCACTCAAAACTGGGTTATTCGAGTGCTACCGACTACCCCTTAATACTGACTATCAAAATAAATTTTAAACAGGTGAATATTAACTCATTTATTTAAATCTCAGAAAGTTTTTAATGACATGAACACATTTACGCTATTGTAAGTAAAGCCTTGCAATAAAATGATGCTTTACACAGTGAAAGACATAGGCTGTGATCTTGTGAATTTATTTATGAACATAGTTGTGCCTTTCCTTTGACTGAATGAGTCCAGCATTTACCCTGCCTTGCTCCTTATGCTTCTAGGATAACATGACCCTGCACTAGACAGGCAGATGGGTATTGATCATCAATAAGTGAATGAAACATGGTGCTAAACGATGACTTATTTTTGAATAAATAGTATAAGTAAATAGTAATAGTATATGTTGCTTTCATGCATAAGTGTTTCATTTTAGCATTTTAATGAATTTTAGGTGATGTATTTTTTTGTGTGTGGAAGCCACTTTAGTATTTTCCATCAGAAATCATGTTAGTTTCACCTCCCCCCCAAACTGGAATTTGCCTCATGGGGTATTTCATCTGGGGTATTTACCATGTTTTGTGAGGGACAGGTATAAATATGACTGTTTCCTAAAATATCTGTTAATTATCTTGTTTCTATTAGGAAAATGAAATTGCAGTGAAAGACTTGACAGAGATTGAAATGCTTTGTAAGTACTTTTATGTGCTACTAAATTCATCTATCAATTGATCCATCCTCCTTTACTAGTACAGATATCCTTTCTTGGTACTACCTGTTCATTATGCATGTTTATAACCTTTTATTGTTCTAATTAGCTTTATTGGTGTTCTTGTCCAACTAGCAAAATATGCATCTTCACTGGTTTTTGCTTTCTGCACCAGATCGTTCAGAATATCCAGATCAGGGAGTGTGGCATGTTTTTCAGCTTGTGGACACATCAGGTAAATTCATCCAAATGTATAATCTGTTTATATTATTCATTTGTGTGTGTATCATTTTTTATGAACTTCAAATTCACTTTCTGCATAGCTTTTTTCGTCTAAAACAATATATCTCAATAAGGACATGGTGGCACAGTAGGTAACACCCTTCTGAGCTGCTTGGAGAGTGTTGGGTTTGAGTCCAGCTCAGTCTGTGTGGAGTTTACATCTTTCTCCCCATGTTTGCACCCCCCAGACATGTTTGATAGAAGGTATCATTCCTCCCTTTTCTTGTGAACCATGCAGGTGGCCGCTATGAGTCGGCCTCGACACAATGGCATTTCCATCCCTCCGTCCATGTCTCAACGACTGCTTATTTGTTTTGTCATAAGTAAACATGAAACAGTAGTGCTTGTATGTTATTGTTTTATATTGGTGTTTCTTTCATTTTCTGTCCACAGAAGAAAGTCTGTCTTCAGATTTCATGCATTTCAGAGACCAGTTCAAAGCAAACCTGAAGGACCTCATAAATCACGTAACTATCCAGTCAGATTCACCTTGATCTTGCACATTGAGAGATGAATGAGAAACAATTGAGATCCTTATTCAGAATAAAAATGAATAAAACTTACACTTAGGGGTTCAGTGCCATTCTTCTCTATAACAGCTCTAATGCTTTTCATAATATGCAGGTTTCTATCAAAATGAAGAAGCTTGAGGATGAATCTGTGTGGATACGTATCGCCTGGGGGGGGAATTTCAGCCGACCAAACCACCTGAAACCGACATACGTTGTGCATCATCTCCAGACCCCATATGTGTTTGTTTCCAGTTTGGCCAATAAGCACAAGCCTTTGCTGTTTCAGGTAGAATGAAACCAATTATAAAGGTTTTTCTCTCTTTTTGGTGATGCTGTTTAAAGGACATCTTACATTTAAGTTTTTAAGCAGTTTTCTGAACTGAGCATACATAGAGAAAAGGCCTCTTACGTGCCTCACTTTTACACGCTGCAATCCGACCCATAGGCTCTGGCTCTCTCTGCTCACTGTGGGTCAGTGAAAGATGTTAACCTCAGCGGACGCTGCCTCACTGCTCTCAGAGACCTGTCCATGAGACAGTACAAGCAGGTAGGTCTGCTGTTTTCTGCCTAACTAGGGAATATGGTTGTAGTAGAGGGGGGAAACTGCTTTGAGTATTCTCATTTTAACGTTTTACAGGTGTTTCCTTCACGTCACCAAAAGCGCTTAGAAGAGAGAGATCTACTACCAAGTAAGTAGTTTTTTTTTTTTTTTTTAAAGTTGAATTCACAACCACAGATTCACAAACTCATTGACTAACAAGGTCCAATGTTGAGTGTTGGTTAAGAATAGCTTTTCCGTTTGCCCCCCCCCTGCAATCCAGAATCCATTTTTTCTGTTGCATAAAGATTTTACATCACTAAATGTAGTTACTTAAAGGAGCTTAAAATTTTTGGCACAGTGGCACAGCATGTAGGCTTGGTGTTTCACTCAATCTTCTTGGAGGTTGCATGTTCTCACCGTGTTCCGTTGGTTTCCTCCACAGTCTAAGGATGGGTTTCAAGCGAATTCCTGACTCTGAATGCCCCTAGTGTGTGTATGTGTGGGGTGACTGAATGTTTTACAATGTTTTAAGTGGCTGAAAGATTGTAATGTAGTGCAGTGCATCTAGCATTCTACATCATCTAGAGCAAATGTGTTTCAATTTTCAATTAGCAACAATCATATGTCACTTTGGAGAAAAGCATGTTGTGCTCCATGAGTGTATTACGTTATTTATAAATTCATTTCACTAAAATTTCCTTGTCAATTTGCCATGAACATGTTGCTGACCCCAGTTTGAAATGAAAGGAAACCTTTTTTTTTTTTTTTTGTGTTACTTATAAGATCCAAGTATTGAAAACGAACACATCAAGCTGGCAGAATATAAGCAGCAGGTGGCCTCAGAGGTGTTTGGTGATGGAGTTTTGCCAAAACTAGAAACAGCTGTGTACAAGGTATGTGGGGAAGAATTGCTGTTGTCCTGTTTTTTTTATTTTTATTTTTATTAAATGCATTATGTTGATGGAAGAATCCTTAGATTCCCACTTGCTGATGTCATCAAGGCTGCTTTTTCGTGCTTTCTAACCAGTTGGAAACTAAGTACAGAGAACATGGAAGTGAAAATCTGGCACGAAGGGATGAGCCTTTCCGAGGTGTCGTCAAGTTCTCCAGCTCCAACCTTCTCGAGTCATTAAAATACTGTGTCTCTTCAGGTAATGGACCATTTTTGCCTTTACATACTGAGCTTTAGCCTGTAGCAGTTTCCACATCTGTGTCCTAATAAAATGATCTATAGGGCCAGAAATTAGGGACTTCTGTTAATTTGTGATGACCAGTTAATTTGTCATTATATGCAAATGCAATCAAGTGTATAAACACTATTGTTAATCTTGAGCAAATATTGTACATTATCGTTATTTGTTCAGGATAGACTTCTATCTGAAAAACATTTTTCTGTATTTGCCAAATATAGTCTTCCCCAGTCTTACAAAGGTAATGTGTTCCTGAAAAAAAGCTTTATAACACAAGGTTTAAAAGAAATCAGATGTAATCACCAGTAGTTTCATGGGGAAAAGTTTTGCAGGTTCCTGAGCCCCCAAAAGAGGCTCCCATTTATGCTAAAAATCACCACATTGAAACTAATTTAATGGCTAATTCAAAGTTAATAATTTTAAAATGAAAAGTGCATTTAAAAGTATATTGCTTCATCTGTTGTTTTTATAGAACCCAAACAGCTAGTAAATGAAAAGGAGGTCGGTACTGTGACTTTGGTTTTAGGAACAAACTTCTGGTTCCAGTTGTGCTAATAAGAGATGTTTGTTTATACCAGGGGTGTCCAAAGTTTTTTTGGTGAGGGCCAAATACAGAAAAATAAGCAAAGGCCCGGGCCACACACAAGAGGTGACATATTGACACATGATTACTGTGTGTATTTCTAACTCACCTATAATGTGAAGAACATTGCTCTCAGTGGGAGCAGTGATGCTGTCCTTTGGATTGAAGGATGGCTGGGATGTCAGGAGAAAGTTTGGTGGTTGAGACACGAAGGACTTCACAGAAATGGCTATCAGTCATTCTGGATCTCAGTCTGCTTTTGTTCTGATTTAACAGAGAAAATGTTTGTTCACATATGTATGTTGAGCCGAACAGGCTCATCATTCTTTTTGCGTGGCGTCTCATCAGAGGAAACTTGGCATGATCCAAACTCTGATAGAAGTCAGGGAGGGAGAGAAGCTAAATATTAAATATTTAGTAAAAAAGTAAATATTTTTCTTTGCTTAATTTTGTTTAGTGGAGAAGCACCTTTTCTGTGACTGGCTCCATCTAGTGTTGAAACTGAGAAGTGCAACAGAGTTGAGCTCAAGCGCCATGTGCGGGCCATATTCAATTATATTTTCAGAATTTGCTGCGGGCCAATAAAAACTGACCCGCGGGCCGCAGTTGGCCCGCGGGCCGTAGTTTGGACACCCCTGGTTTATACTCAGTTATAATTGTCTATGGACTTAGCAATGTAATACTACCTTAACTCAATCTTTGAGCGTTATGTTCCAAGAACCATTTATATACTGAATTATGACATTTATTTAGCAGAAGCTTTTCTCCAAAGCAACTTCCAATGAACTCTATGTAGTGTTATGAACCCACACACCTTCACCAAGGTGACTTACACTGCTAGATACACTACTTACACTGGGTCACTCGTCCATACATCAGTGGAACTCACTCTCTCCGTCACTCACACACTATGGGGGAACCTGAACAGCATGTCTTTGGACTGTGGAAGGAAACCAGAGCACCCAGAGGAAACCCACACAGACACAGGGAGAACATGCAAACCCCACACAGATACCAGGGATAGAACCCATGTCCTCTCGCACCACCCATGTGTTGAGACACCAGCGCTACTTGTTGTGCCACCCATTACAATTTTTGTAACTGGAGTCTAATTTAATGAAGAGAATTAAGATTAGGTCCTGAGTCCAAAAAGTCAAATTTTTCACCCAGATGTGTTAAATTACCAGGGTTTATACCCCACATGAACAGAGCATTATATGACTCAATATCAGTATTTGGCCCTGGTTTTCCAAAAAAACTTAAGGCAGTAGTCTGTACATGCTGGTAGCCTGCCCCTTTGAGCTGTTTCATAAATAAAGGTAAAAATGACTAAACTTTAGCAAAACCACAGGTATAGTCTGCAGAAAATCCAGACGAATCGTATAGCACGTAACTTTGAGGGCGCCCGTGCGCGGTCACATGGGTGCTTCAGAATGCAAATATGAGAAATGATGCTTTTTGTAGTAGCTCTACTCACTCTGTCTACATTTTTGTCCTGACTGTGGGGTAGGCAACTTGTGGTTTTACTGAAGTTTAAATACAGTTTGAATGCTCATAAACACCACTTAAGTGTACGATGCACCACATTTTGCTGCCATCAGAGGGCAGTGACCACCAATGCTCGGCACTGTAGCAAATTAACATTTATAATTAACATAGCGTGTTCTTTTTCCAGTGTAGCAAAGAGGATTTGAATAATTCATTTTTTTTCTGTTAGGAATGGCCTCTACCCCTGTCACACCTCTACTTTCATCCATAACCCACAAAGGAAGAAATTATTTTGTGATCAAAGACAAACAACATGGAAGTGTTCCCAACACATCAGCGTCAAAGTTTTGAACTGCAAATACTGGATATTTACTGGACTTATTTCTCTGGATGATTGGACTCATACAGTAACTTCAGTATGTAACAGCCTGGTTTTTAAAAATGTATTTTGTGGCACTTTTATTTTGGGGTATTGGGTTTTACTGTTGTATGAGTTGGTAAAAAGCCCTACAAATGCCAGTTTTACCCCTTTTTGAAAGGGTTATTAGACTTGATTAATAAAATGATCCAAGAAATCATGTTAAATTAACAAACAGCTTTCATTTTACAGGATTTGTTCTAGGAATCTTTGTGCTGCTTTTCAATTTATTGCTTGTATAAATAATCATAGTTTTGAAATGTATTTACATAACTAAAGTACAATTAACATTTAAACACTTTGAGAATTAGCTTATATCCAGCTATTTCATATGTTCAAACTTACTGTGGTAGGGATCTATGCTATATTGCTAACTTTTTTTTTTTTTTAGTAAATAAACTAGAGAAATTTAGTGTCTGGTACCCCAGTTTCTGGATGGCAGCTTGTTTCATGTCTTCCCCCGTTTTTTTGACAACAGAAGCAAGTGCTAACAGCATAGAGACAATCTTTACACTTAAGCAAGGAAAATGCATGTAGGTACAAGGAAACGGCACAATGGCAAAAAGCTGCAGCGTTTAACAGGGTAGTCGTAGTTCCAAAAAGGTGACGATCCTCATCGAAAGACAAGTCAAAGTCGTACTTTTACGTAATGTACGGTAAGTAAAAGTATCGGTGCTTGCACATACAGAAGGTCAAACTCCCGACAAAAGGTTTTTGCTCCAGCAGAATATGCGGAAATTCATTACAAGCTGCACCTCTCATTAACGACAACTTTTTTATTTCACTCAAAACGTGTTAACCGATTAAATACCGGGGTTTGCAGCGCAGCCTTTCAGTCGCTCAGCCGCTATTGCGACACCGGTCACGTGTTATTAAGGGGCTGTGGTTACGTACCCGGAAGTGGGCGGTTCCTTCCTCGGGAGTCTTGTCTCGTCACCCCTCGACTGTCCTCGCTGCGTCGCTTCGGCCCGCCCGCCCGCTCAGGCGCTTGTGCCGGAGCTCGCGCTCGCGCTGTTCGCCTATAGCAGGCAAACATGGCGGCCGCCGCTGCCGCGTCAGATCGAAGGGAAGCGCGTCTGTTCCGCAGCGGCGAGCAGGCGGAGATCATCAAACCGTCCGTGACGGAGCTGAGCAGGGAGGTGCGAACCAACATCCTGTGTACGGTGGAGGGCTGCGGCAAGATCCTGCCCAACGGGCCGGCGCTGAACATGCACCTGGTCAAGTCTCACCGGGTCAAGGCAAGTATGATCCCCACAGTGGGTACCGGCGTGCTTTGTACGCTAGTACTGTCTGTACTCTGTGTGCTGTACCATGCCGCATGCGGCAGTGAGTGACGCTGCCTACTTTCCGCGCCGTGGTTGTAGCTCTCCCCAAAACACGGCGGCGAAGATGCACCGTGACCGTCGTCGCCCGCTCTCTGCGTGTTTAGCCGCGCTAGCTAACGCGTAGCTAACGCGTAGCTAACGAGCCACTAGCGTCGCGTCGCCTGTGTTGTCCCGCCTTCTTACTTACCGCTCTTCTTCAACTCGCACCAGGCTTGTGGTGAGTTGTGTAGTGATCAGCTTTACAGTCAGATTACCCGTTTATGCGGCCCGCGGCTGTCCTTATTTTGTCCGTTCAGGGCACGGCTGTATCGGGACTTGAACCAGCAACCTCCAGGCTGTCCAGGTACAGGTCTGTCTGTGTCGCGAACCTCCTTCCGGAACGCGCGCGCGTCCCGCTCGCCTCGTGTCGCTGCGGAGGCCGGCGGGCTTGAAACCCATGACCCCTGGCCTGGCTGGAGCTGCGAGGGAGCTCTGCTTTCACACCTTTCGTTGACTCGTTTCACACCCTCTCCTCCTTCTGTACTGCAGGTGGTTTTACTGAAGTAAGTCAGGGTAAGTACTGTGTTCAAGGGTACTGCAGCGGTGGAAATGGGGATTCAAACCAGCAGCCTGTATGTATGACTACTTCTTTGAGAATAATCATTGCGATAATTAACAACTAGCATTGATTTGACCCCTTTAGGCTTTACCCAAGATGGGGCCGCTAGCTGGTAGCGTAGTGATCAGAACTGCTGCCTCTGCACCTAAAGGTCACAGGTTTGAATCTCACTTCCAGCTCTGGTACCCTTGAGCAAGGTACTTACAATAAACTGTTCCAGTGGGCGGCACATCGGCGCAGTGCCTCGACGGTGTGAGAGGATGTGGGTTCCGGCCCCGCTCAGTTCGTGCGTGCAGTTGGCATGTTCTTCCTGGGTTTTGTCCAGGTGCTCTGGTTTCCTCACACAGTCCAAAGACATGCTGTTCAGGTTCACCCATAGTGTGTGAGTGACGGAGAGAGAGAGTGTGTTCCACTGATGTATGGATGAGTGACCCAGTGTAAGTGACGTATCTAGCAGTGTAAGTCACCACGGTGAATAAGATGTGTGGCCTTATAACACTACAGAGAGTTCATTGGAAGTCACTTTGGAGAAAAGCGTCTGCTAAATGAATAAATGTAAATCCAAAAATGTATTCAGGTTTTATAACAGCAACGCTTGTTATTCCTTTAATAAATATTACAAGCATTTTAAAACATAGTATCTAATAATAATGGACAGGGTCCATCTCACAGACCATGTACAGTATAGCCATGTTGGACTGAAGTCGGTAAAACGTAGACTTTTTTTATCCACTTATCAGGATCTGGTAGCAGAAGTAATATCCAAATGGTGTGGTAACCAAACCCCCCCCCCTTCAAACACACATACGTTAATGAATTATTAATATATGCAGAGCAGTATACAGTTTCAGCTTAATAATGCAGATCGCAGGTTCCTCAGCTGTAGATGTACGATTATACTGTCAATCGTACAGGGATCAACTCTCAACTCCACATCCTTCGCTCTCTTCTCTCACGTTTATTCCAGCCAGAAGGCCCGGAAAACACTTTTTCCCCCCCAAATGCAGGTTGTATATATTTTTAATATGCGAATTTGGCTGTTGCATAATATTTTATTTTGTACTGTTAGTGAGTGCAGAACGTGGTGAGCAATAGTAGTGGGTGTCTGAGTCCCTCATCCAGTAAAACAAATAGTTTTTCTATTTTTAAACACCTTTATTGGTGTCTTATTTGCTTGTGCTGCTGGTCCCTCCTCTGCAGCACTACTGGAAAGCGATGGATGTCAAGAGCGTAATAAGTGCGCTGTTTTATAAGTTTATGCTTTATAAATTGTGGAGAGTATGTTCTGTAACCTTGGGTCATAAGTTTTTCATCCCTCTGCTTTCTACATCAAAGTGATGCAAGTTGTTGACTCCTTTCTCAAAAATCATAATTTTGCTGGTAGTTATTTTAAGATGTGATTGGATATTTTATTGCAATATTTACATTAACATTTTCTAAATATTCTGGGTGGAGAAATGGTGAGTACTTATATGTTTATCTACATTAGTGTGGCTGCTGGTGGGACAGAGGGGAGGGACAGCAGGTTTCCCAACATAAAAACAGAATTGAAATGTTGGCCCTTTTTAAGGAAAAAGCAAAAACGAACTCAACTGGACACAAAACCAACAACAAATGTCCGTTGTTTTTGTTTAAACCTGAAGCGCTTATCTTCATGGCCCTATTAGGGAGTTTTTCTGCTCACCTCTGTCCAAGTTCACGTCCACCCCCAGCTCACCTCCTGTGATGTTGCACTATGGAAAATTTTTTTTTTTTTTTTTTTTTCCTCTCCATCCAGTCTACAGGAGAGGGTATTGAAATTAATGTAATACTTTAGCTGATCTTGCCTGATTAATCATTATTTGAATGTTACCCTGAACTATGCTGTTTGGCAGCGTGTGGTCTTTTAAGTTGAACTTTCTTCATAGGTAACAAATATGATTGTTAGATTCTTTTTTCCCCACCCCAAAATTGTGCATTTTTGTTCACATTTCCGTAGTGAAGGAGATGTGATCCATGTTTACATTCATGGCCTGATCTGTAAAACACACCTAAGCAGAATAGAAATGTGAAACAACCCTGATTCAACTCGCTTCCGCATTGTTTACAGCTCGGTGTTGACTGGTGTTCCTGAATGTTGGTGATTGTAACAGGGCCAGGAAGAAAAGGAGACCTGTTACCATGGAGACCTGTCTGAAAGTGACAAGAAGATTGGGAACATTGCACATAAAGCAGTAAACTGAATTTTGGCATGAATAGGAGTTAGCAGAGATTAAATTTTTTGGGGTAATTTCAGACCAGTTTTAGTTTGAATGCAACTCAGAGTTATGCAGTTTCTAAAATCTTATTTGGTCTGTTGTTGCTTTACCTGAGATTGATTCATATACACTTCAGGTTCTGCAAACAAAGTACAAATGTTGGTTAAGCATTTATTGATTGTGACTTAGGTGGTAAAAGTGACTTCAGTGACATTGAGAAGCCAGTGTGTTAACTGCTGACATTTCAGTTAACTGTGGAATTACCAGATTATTCTGTTTTCAGGAATCATATCAGCACCACTTACATTGCTGCTGTGACCTTGTTTCTGTCCCCCCCCCCAGGACGGCCTGATCAATCCCACAGTGAGAAAGGATATAAAAGGGTCAAGGAAACTTTACTGTTGTCCTATCGAAGGCTGTCCAAGAGGACCGAACCGACCATTCTCCCAGTTCTCCCTGGTTAAACAGGTACATTCTAAAATGTGTTAGAGGATGCATCACCTTGCCTGTATTGTTGTTATAATGCCCTTTAATAATGCTCATTTTCCAATGTACTGCCTTCTTTCTTTCTTGTTTTATGGAAGCATTTCATGAAAATGCACGCAGAGAGAAAACACAGGTGTGTTAAGTGTAGTAACTGCTACAGCACGGAGTGGGACCTGAAAAGGCATGCCGAGGATTGTGGGAAGACGTACCGCTGCACCTGCGGATGCCCCTACGCCAGTCGGGCAGCCCTTCTGTCTCACGTCTACCGTACGGGCCATGAGGTTCCACTGGAGCACAGGTACCCATGTGTGTTACGAGAGCAAGAACTGTCTCCCGCGCAGTTGTTGCCGTCACAATTGGATGATGGGACCATTTTTTTATGTGTCGTTTTACAGAGATCCTCCTGTTAAGAAGAGAAAGATGGAAGGATCGCTTCGCGCTGCTACGAAAGTCCAACACAACGAGCAGACATGTCAGACCGTGATAATGGAGAAGGAGGTTGTCGTGTCAGTTCCTTCAGCCAACGGGGTTTGCCGTTCAGATTCGGCAACTCAGAAAGTCAGCCCCACGAAAGGTGCTCCGAAGTTGCTGCTGCCAAAGCCCAAGGTCGCCTTGCTGAATGTTCCGGTGATGCAGTTTACGCACCTGCCGGTTCTTCTGTCCTCGACAGACAACATCCCAGTGAGATCGGTGGTTTTGTCTTTGAACAATCAGAGTGCTTTTATGAGCACCGTTCACCTGCTGCCTCACTCAACAGGAGGTGTGCTTTCCACACTGAACGCAAAGCCTTGCGGGTCCAGGGAGGCCACAGCTTCGCCCAGGATAGGCCTGGATCCTGTCAGCATGGGCGTCCAGGTCAATTTGGAAAGTATGGCTTCCAGCCAAAGTACAACAGGTGATCCTTCACAAAGGGGCAAGAGCACCTCGACCGATATTCAGACGGACATCTCTTTCCTTTCAAAGAGCACTTGGCCAGGTACCGCCGGTGTTCTCGGGGAGTCCTCCGTTTCGTCCTGCTCCCAGACGGATATCAGCGTCAGTGCTCAGGTTCAGCTGCCGGTCAGCGTCGAGACTCAGACGTTTCCCTCGCAGTACAAAGTGACTTCTTCCACGGGTGCCCAGACGGAAGCTCTAGGTCAGATGTGCTTGAATCCTGGCAATGTTACCCGGGAAACGCAGACTAGCACTGTTCTAAATGTTCCTGGGGACAGAGGCCAGATGGACCAAGCTATAATGTGCACTGATGTTTTCGACAGCGACACCCTCAGCGTTTCAACGCAAACCACCTTCAAGGAGAGAGCCTTCGGTGCGGATGCTGCTGAGGAGCCTGAGAACGACGGTGCTTCCGGTCTCTATGATGATAAGTCGGCGGGGGTCATGTGCTTTGCTTCTCAGACCGATCTGCTCCAGCAGAACACGGTGGCAGACAACCAGACTCAGACTATGGCATTATTCAGTGATTTGGAGAACATCCTGTCCCACACAATGACCGGCAGTGCTCTGGTCAGCCACGGTACGCTGTCAGACACGGTGGTCAGCTGCGAAGGGGGCCTCGCTTCTGTCCAGGAACCCAACAGTAGTATTGACTTTGACTTTGAGGAGTTTCTCAACGCAGCGCACATTCAGACTCAAACGGAGGAGAGCGAGTTTGGGACTTTGACTCCTGAGGCACCTTTGGAATCCCTGGACATTGAAACTCAGACCGACTTCTTGTTTCTTGACCGTCCGGCACCCATCGACGGCAACCCTAAGGCTCAGTCCAACTATCTCGGCTTGGAGATGTTTGACACCCAGACGCAGACGGACCTCGACTTCCTCTTGGACACTAGTGTTCCCATTCCCTTTGGGAGCTTCCTCAAACAGTCCAGTTTCTCCATGAGTACCGAGTCGTCAGACACGGAGACGCAGACGGACGTCCAGGCCCCCTCGTTGACAGGTGTGCATGACAGCCAAGTCCAGGTGAAGCTGAGCAGCGCGGAAACGCAGACCGTGAGCAGCTCCTTCGAAAGTCTGGGCCACTTGTTTCTGACCAGCAACGAGACTCAGACGGTGATGGATGACTTCCTAACGGCCGACCTCGCCTGGAACATGGAGTCCCACTTCAGCTCCGTTGAGACGCAGACGTGCGACAAGCTCTGTTCCCTCTTTCAGCCTTCAGAGAAGCCCGATAGCTGAACATGGGCTGATGGGGCGTCCGAGTCCTCCTCAAGGGCAGGCTTCTGGTGCCCAGTGAAGATGTCCTCCAGGGAGGGACGTGTGGTGACATCACATAGACTCCTCTGGGGAAAAAGCTTTGCTTGGTGGGAATGAACCACACTCTCAGCTGACATTCCACGATGGTCATTTCACATGTTACATTTCAGGTTTTTTTTTTTTTTTTTTGACTCTCAGCTGCACTTTATCTCATTTTTTCAGTTTACACTGTTTACACAGAAACAAAACACTTCAGTGTGATCCTTAAATTTTTATTTCAGCATTTGAAACCTGAATGCTGTGGAGTCTTAACAGCTGAATGTTAGGATTTGAAAAAAAATTATAATAATGATAATCACATTTATGCCTGTGCCACCAAAACGGCCTGTATTTATTTTGCTCCGGCACGGTTTTGTGGTGTTTGTCTTGAGTGCGGTCACAGTACCACACTGTGAGTGAAAAGTGGCATCATCTGGAGTGCCGTACGGATTCTTAGTTTCTCTACAGGTTCATGCATCACATTAGCATGCTGATCGCTGTAGGAGGGACTTTCTCAAACCACCTTTTTGCACTGCAGGTACCAAACGATAATTGTTGAATTCTGTGTCGGCATGTCTTTCTCTTGGTCGGCATGTTTCAAGGGTTTGATTTTATAATTTTTTTTTTTTTTTTTGTTTTGTTTTGTTACTACAGCCTGCTTTCCGGGTTTTTATTTTGGAAGCGCTGTGATATAACCTGTACGTCTCTTGCATGTGTTTAGTTTGTGAAAAGCATTGCAGTGTTTCCTGTCTAAATTCAACCCCAATAACATCCTGTGCATAATTTGGCAGTAATACTGTTCCATTCTCTTCAGAAACATTAACAAAAGCATTATGTACGAACACACGGTAAATCAAAACCGTGAAATAGTGTTAAATGGAGTAATTTACTGGTACAGCCCATTTGAAAGTTTAATTTTCTTTGCTTAATCGGTGCCTTATGTCACGTATTTACTTTTTTGTGTGTTTTGTTTGTTGTCTGAAAAAACACACTGTGCTGCTTCTAAAGGAAGGGATCCGGTCTAAAACAATGAATGTATTAAGTATTTTACAGCTGGTTATTTTTCAGCGTAGAAACTGAATATGTGTTAAAATGGTCTGTTGTAGCTCATTCCACTCCTCACCCTTTGTCCATCATTGCTGTAAAACTGGAAAATATGAACTAATCTTTTTAATATTTGGAAAGAACATCAGAGATTAAGGAGAAACTTCTTTAACCCCATACTTGCTGGGTTAAGAGAAGCATGTACGAATGTACGAGAAAATGCTTTGGGAAATACCTCCTTGTCCGTCTTGTATCCGTTGTCAAAAAAAAAAAAAATTGTGACAATTCAGTCTAGTAAAATATGGATCCATGTTGGCCATGTTCCTCACTTGTGGCACATCGCTATCCAGGCCCAGGAGTCAAGGAATAATGTCGACTATAGAAATAATGCCTGTAAACTGAACATAAATATGTATCACCTGCTACCTGTACTGTTGAGATGTTGTATTTACACTAGTGCAGTGCAGCCTGTCTAAATTCCAGCTGAGCAGGATGTTAGGTTGTGGTGTTGTGGCATCTTTCATGTCTGTATTTTAGTTTACAGTACTGCCTATTCACTACCAAATGTCGGTTTTGATACTGTGCTCTGTAACTGCTGGCTACTGACGGTGGTTCTTGAATGGTGGCTGAGACGCAAAAGTGTGGTTGTTTTTGTAGAAAATCTAGACAAGCCCAGGGAGTTTGTAACACTACATATAGAACAATGTATTGTATAGCTCTAAAGTTGCTTCCAGTCTAATTTATTGCTGCTTTCTTTCCATTATTGATTACACTAAAGGAAAGAAAAATGTCTTACTGCAAAAATGTACATAACATGGTCTATAGTTTGTAAATGAATAGCGCTTTTTCTCTACAAATTGCATGTGCCAAGTTTTTTTTTTTTTTTTGGTTCAAATAGATCAGTTGGCATTTTTTGTTCAGTTATTTCACTGGTTTTACATTTGTTTTTGGAATACATACACATCTGTGGGGGGGGCAGTGGTACGATGGGTTTGACCAGTGCCCACTGTGTGGCAGGCTTGGGGTGCCCTGCGGTGGACTGGCATCCCGTCCAACACGTGCCCTGCGCCGCCGGGTGAGGCTCCGGCTCGCTGCGATCCCGCTCAGGACAAGCTGTTGTTGTAGTTGGTTACTATACATTTGTGACAAGATTTTTCCTACTTTTAAACTTGTCAAAATTTATTGGACAATATTGGTAAAAATATTGAAAATAGCAAACATTTTAAAGGTGAATTTACTTAATTTCTCAAGTTTGACTTCTTTATGGCTTCAGGAAAAATGGTAAGAAGTTAAAATGCCAGGTCTTACAACAGTGTGGGCATCTTCCATACTATTCCTGGCGCTTCTCAAGGGATGGCTAAAACTGCATAGTACTTAACCACCAAATTGTATGATCCACTGGTTCCTCTGAAGTTGCAAACATTTTGTCACCCCCCTCAATTTACATATTTTCTTTTAGTTTGTAGAAGATGAGGTGTAACTATTTACGCACCCAAAGGTGACAGTGACACCACCTAACTTTCATTTATGGCAAACTGCTGGGGTTTGTGGTGATTGATGTCACAGTTCCTGTAAGGCAAAGGTGTACTGTTACTGTGGAGATGACAAAGTAATTCTCTTCAGTAATATTAATTTTAAGCTTTTTTTAATTGTAGCTGTATCTTGAGGTTTTTACAGAACCTAATGTGCAAATAAAAGATACATGCCTGTATTAAACTTTTACTGATTGTGACTTGGAGATAAATGTGAATTTGGAGTTACAAGCAAAACAAATTATGGTCTTCTGGTCCCACTTGTTACTGATTTGAGGATCACTGGAAATTTTGACTATTTGTAGCACTCTTGCCTCAAACATGTGAAATGTAAGCTTTTGTGAAGAGGGAATGCAGTTGCTTAGCAACCACAAATGCTCATCTGGAGTGGTGAGCCCAGCAGTGAAGCCTTATGTAATCCATCACAGTTTGAAAATTGCTCATGCGTAGATGTTTTCACCTGTCCTTTTCTTTGTCTTCATCTTGCGTTAAATATTTTGAAAGCTCTGTGCTTCCTATGAGTTGGGAATAATTTTAAATAATAGTATGTGTGAACTAAGTACTCGCTGGCTGCAGTACTTGAACTTGTGCTCTTCCAATGTCGTGGCTTTCCAGTAACGCATCTGGAAAAGTACGACTACGTTTACAAAAACATCCTAGGCTTGTTCAAAGCCTTGTTCATAAGCCCACTTTAGAAGTGCGGTGTTCAATTTCACCATCTTTATTCAGTGTTTCAAAAGTATCATTCATGCAGCTCAGAATTTGCAAAAGGAATCAAGGTGAAGTTGCCTAGTATGTTAAATGATTTGCACCCTTTATTCTGGTCCCTGTGCCCTATTGTGCCAAGTTTCGATGGCTGTAGTAATACTAATATTTGTGTATGTTTTCAAAAAAATCCCCACTTTAATCAGAAGTCAATGAAGAACTGGACATTGACCATACAGCCTAGTGCTGAACGAGCACACACACACACACACACACACACGCGCGCACACACTCATGAGTATTCACAGTAGGCGGTGACTAGACGCTTGTATTGCAACCCTGGTGCCAAACAGTAGAGGCAGCTGTGGCTCTGGTCGTTTCATGGTTTTCGATTTGAGTCCACCGTAAAATTTTTGGCTCTGGCCGTTGCCACCGGCCACTGTGCTCAGGTCCTCTTGCTTGACGTATCTTCCAAAGGGGTAGATCACCCGTGGCACTGTGCCCACAAGAGAGCTGAAGGGTGGTTCTTCACCCTTGGGGACACACACACTGAAGGTGGTCAGCAAGTTCCTACCAGGGTGCAGGGGCCAGCTGCAAGGAAGGGGTCGAGTGCCATTCTCCGAGGCTGCAGTCCCTGCAAGCATGTCTGCTGTGATTTCCTGGCTTCTCTCGGCACCGGCCTTCTCCCCCGTCGCTGGCGGCCCGGCCTCTGCTGCCAGCCTGTGAGAGGTAGCTCGGCCAAAGGCGGTCTCACTCTTCTCCGGTGTGCTGGGGCTCCTAGGATTACAAGACCCGGCAGGTCTCACCGCAGGTAAGATCGAGAAGCCGTTGATGGTCTGAGCAACATTGTGGCAAGTGTCCCTCACCAAGGGCCACTGGGTGGCCACGTTGTACATCTGAAGTGGAGTTTCTTCAAGCAGGTGCAGCTGACCCCCCTCTGCCGTTCTGTACAGCGAGTCGACCTGCTCTCCTGCGTTTTCCGAGGCTCCCAAGATCTGCTCCTCTGTCTCTCGATAGCCAAATCCCACGTGCTGGCTAGAACCTTTTCTCGCTAATAGAGCGGAGGCCGTAAAGCCTTTTGGCCGGGGGTCCTCGGTGGGGCTGGGATTACTTTTGAAACTCTTTGCTGCTGTATCCCCCAGGTGCTCGGAGTCGGGGCGCTCCATGAGCATCGCGTCGATGCAAAGAAGACAATGGAAGTCTTTCTCTTCAGTCTTGCATTTTTTACCCTTCCTCTGGGTGTGGAACAGGCACGAAAGGGGTGGACACTGAGCCCAGCCTTGAATCTGGTGAGAGAGAACATAACTGTAAATTCAAAAGGGAACATCCTCCCTGCAAGACCTGCTGCCTTATCTTACACAGCAAAAATGTTTTAGACACCACCTTATCTTATTAGTCATACACTATGTATGATTTTTTTTTTAACAGGGCCTCACTCTTACTCATCACAAGCATAACTCATAACCACCCTGGCCTCAAAAGGAAATTTAACAGCTTGCTGCATAACATATGGCTCTGCCACAAATTAACTTTAACCTCCTTTTGGCTAAAATTAAACTACACAATTCACTGGTAAGGAATAAAGAACCAAAAGACCAAGACCATTTATTTATAAGAGAAAAAAGCATGAGACTACATGCAAGGTCCCTGCAAAGGTGATGACAATAAAAATGAGAAAAGCTGCCACATAAGTCCACCTTAAAGTGTCCTGAGGCTCATCTCGGTGGCTCTTTAATATAACTGTCAACATAGTAATTTCAAAATGCAAACATTATTGCAGCATAAAATCACAATAAAATGTGTGAATGTGTATCACAGTATTTTGTGTGTGACCATTGTAATAAAGTATATTTTCATCCATTCATTCTTTAATACCAGCTTTTCCAGGGGTGAGTTGCAGTGCTGGGGAGCCTAATTTTGAAGCAGGGGCTGTGGGGCTGGGTATCCTATCCTGGACAGGACACCAGCCATTTGCATGGCATTCACACACACACCAGGGGCGATTTAGAGTCACCTATTCACCTAAAAACTGCGGTTTTGAACTGTGGGCAGAAACCGGAGCAACTGGAGAAAACTCAGCTGAATAGTGTAGGAAAGCTGTCTTCTTAAATACAGTTCAATGTTAATGTAAGATTTAAACATCTGAAGATAATGCTGAAAACGCCACACATAACATTCTTAAAAAAAACCGCATTATCATTGAATTCATTTCTCTCAAGCCTCATTTTTATAAGAATACTGAATTGTTTAGCTCTGTACGCCCTAACAGAACAGCAAGCAGTTCGAGCAGTGAAATCGAACGCAGCTTTTTTTATATATATATATATGTGTTCGCCGAAAAATTAACCTCACTCACTTTCATTAAGTGCGCCTCCTCGTCAGGGTCGCGGCGCTCCGGAGCCTATCACACAATCAGAGCGCGTGGCTCAGAGGGGTACACCGTGGGTCGGGACGCCAGTCCATCGTAGGGTTATTAACCTTTATTTAGCTGCCGGTGTTCTTAGTACACCTTGATGAAACACAGGGCGCGGCAGGGCCGGGATTCGACCCAAAAACCTTCAGAATGCGAGCGCCTGTTAACCACTACGCCACCAGCAGGCCCATCGAGTTGAGCACGGGAAAGGCTTGAAGCATGTGCCGCCGTGCGGTATCCAGGGTACGGGGGGGGGAGGACGACGACACACCGACTCACCGCCTCGTCCCAGCCGGACTCGACGCTCCACTCGTAGGGACCCTCCTCCGTGACGCCGCTTTCTTCGCTGATGCGCAGGAGGGCGGCCACGGACACTCTGTCCGCTCGGTACCGTCCCGCATCCGCCTCCACGCTTCTCTCATCATCATCATCGGGCGGAGCCGAAAGCGCCGGTGTGAAAACGCTCATGGCGCCGCGATGTGTAGGACGGGACGGACGGCGGGGACAGTCTTACACAAACAGCCCGAGCGATCACCACTCACAGAGGCCACATGTCTCCGCTGCGCGTTCCAGGGGAAACACAATTATGACCCTTTCGTACCTATGGAACACATAAGTACAACACAAAACACATGATAGATCATTCTATCAAACGTGTGGAATGTTATTAGAACTCGTTGTAAAAAACAAAGCGAGAAGATTTTTTTTTTTTTTTTCCTTCAAAAAAGTGCACAGTGCCACATGAAAGAGCAAAGGACGCGGATACTACTGTTTGGCTGCGCAATTTGGTTACCGGGGCAACCGCGGCACATCTCACGGAAGTGACGTTGGGACAATATGGGCGGTGATGTCAGAGCCCCCACCCCCCACACAGCTGTTCGTCACGTCGTTTAGGATGTTTAAAGGTCCCTTAGTTACAAAAGATTCGTTTAAAGGGAGTGTTTGCCATTGCTGAGTTAACGAAATGCGTTTCATATTTTGGGCTAAACGCTAATTGTGGAGCACAGTTTAGAAACTGCATGCACAATTAGTAATGAGTTATATAATTAGAATAATTGTCCGTGTTATTGCAACAGGGCGAACCACCGTGACTGGAATTTGATATTGAACCGAAACAGTGATTTCGCGTAAGACGGTGTATTCGTCTTGGTCACTGCATTTCTTCAGCTGGGTCAAATCTTAGAAACTGGCCTCTTTTTTTAACTACAGCTGAATACGGGCAGCACATTGTCACTCTAAATGTCACTTAAATTTAAGTAAAGCATTTTCGAAAGCATAAAATATTGTATAAGCGAAGGACTGAATTTTAAACGTGGACTTTTTTTTTTTTTTTGTTGAGATACGCGTCGTCGTTCCTCAACGAAAGCGCGCTGCTGCAGCGCGAGGGCCGCACGAGATGCGCACGAGCCGAAACGCACGTCGGCGCGCGCTTCCTCTGGTCTGGCGGTCGCGCGGTGTGCGTCCCGCGCCGCAGCGCTGCGTCGCGAGCTCGCCAAACTAGGAGCCCGTCGAGCGCAAAGTGCACACGCGTGTGCTCCATCAGGGATTCCCAGGGTGTGCGTGGTGTGTGTGCGTGTTGAGGAGGGAGAGAGAGGGGGCCATCCGGCCGCTTGCGCGCGACGCCACTCCAAGCGGAGCATCCTCTCCCCGCCAGCGGTGATGTCACCGGCGCCCGCGCGCGCCGCGCGCCGATTGGCGTAGAAATCCGCAGTGTCACAGGCGCGAGGACGTCCTCCGCCGCCGCGGCGCGTGCGAAGAGAAGACAAGCTGACGGCGCTCCGTCCCGGCCGCTGTCACGTTCCACCGGGGAGCGCCTCCACCCGTCGTCGTCGCCCGGTATATGGACAACGAGCCCGCGCGCTCCGTCGCGGTGATGCTGCCCCCCAACAACTGCATCCCGAGGAACTACAGCTGCATGGCCGGCTTGTTCGGGAGCTTGGCCGCGGCGGCGAACCAGAGGAAGGAGGACGGCGAAGAGGAGGGCGACGCCGGTGCGAGCGACGCCGGCGCTCTCGACGGCAGCAGCAGCAGCAGCAACCAGGTCGTGGACGAGCGGCCGAGGGGCAGGGAGTGCTTCCTGAAGCCGCCTCAGAGCCCGACGCTTCGGAGGAGGTGCAAGTCGCTGCCCACGCCGGTGGAGCGAGCCCGCCTGGAAATCGCTCGCAGCCGCAGCCCGTCGAGCCAGAAGAAGGTGAGGTTCGCCGACTCGCTGGGGCTGGAGCTCACCTCGGTGAAGCACTTCTGCGACGCGGACATGCCCGAGGTGCCGCAGCGGATCCTGGACAAGCTCCGGCGCGCGAGCCCGCCGCACGCGAACCACTTCGACAAGTTCCCGCGCATCCCGAGCCAGGCGCCCTCCTTCATGGAGGCGCAGTTCGAGAACCCGGGCGAGGCGCCGGGCTTCCTGGAGCGCGTGCGCGAGCTGCGGGTCTGCCTGGAGCGCGCCGACGCGGACGAGTTCAGCCTGTCGGGCCTCGTGCGCGTGCTCAACGTGGCCTTCGAGAAGCGCGTGCTGCTGCGCTACACGCTCAACAACTGGGTGACCTTCTTCGACGTGCCCGCGTGCTACGTGCCGCAGTCGAGCGACGGCTTCACGGACCAGTTCTCCTTCAAGATCATCACGCCCGCCTTCCTGGAGAGCGGCGGCGGCGGGACCCTGCTGCAGTTCGCCATCAAGTACTCGGTGGGGGGCGACGAGTTCTGGGACAACAACCATGGGAACAACTACAGAGTGCGCCGCCACAGGTTTAAAATATCTCCCCCCAGGGAGTGGGAGAACGGCTGGATCCACTTCATATAGCTCGGGGGGGGGGCTGGCGGGGAGGGGGACGTGCGTGCCATCGCTCAGGACCCTGGACGGCCGCGCCATCGGTGACCACCTGATGACAGGTCAGCGCTCAAGGAGAGCGGCTGTGTCTTCACCGCTTCCTTAGTTCTTCTAGATGTCCCCCCCTGCCCGCCCCACTGACAGGTTGAGTATCAGGAGAAAGGCCTCAGGTGGATGCTGGAAGGCTTGTTTTGGACCCAGGCTGTCGGAGAAGATGATCGGTCAGCCTGCAGCGCGGTCGGTCGGTCGGTCGACCCGCCTTTCCAATTACCTGGTTGCCCGACCCGCCCTCTGCTTTCCTGTCATCTCCGACTGCTGTGCCCATCGGCCCGTGAGGGGTCTCATATAGCCGGGTGTCACGTCTCCCGGCCATCAATAGGTCGCTTTGTTTTTTCCTCCTCCTCTCCTCCTTGTTCACACACTGATTTTGTGTGCGGTGTAGTGGTGTATGTGTGTTTGTGTTCGGAGCACTTAAGTCGCACACTTTTCTTTTCTTAGTGCGCGCTTTTAGACGGGCTTCCTAGAGGCCTCAGGGGGCAGTGAATAACGTGAGACCCGCCGTGTGGTCTTCTGCCCCCCCCCCCCCCGACACACACACACACACACACACACACACACACACACACACGGCATGTCCTTACATTTCCATTTGCTGTCCCTATATACCAAGTACTTATGTCAAGGGAAACAAGACTTGCATTTAAACAATTTCTAATGATCCTGAACAAACACAAAAATATGTTTTATTCTCACTAAACAGTGAGCAGAACCTGTAGGCTTGTCATGTTTTTGTTACTTTAAGGCTGTCGTCGTAACGGGACCCTTGATGCTTTGGGCATTGATACGGACGAGCTTTTTGCAGTCCACGTTTTGTTCGCGTGCGGGTTCGAGGAAGCAGCCTCTATGTCTCCCTGAATGACCTTGTAAAGTGACACCCTCGCAGGCCGTGCACGGAGCCTACGCCTCCGCACCAGCCGTCCTTCGATCGTCCGTTTGTTTCACTCGGCCTTCCTGTAACAAATCACCGTTCAGGTAAATGCAAATATGTATACAAAAGATTTTATTTTTAGAGAGGAAGACTTAAAAAAAAAAAAAAGGGGAAAGTTCGGTTTGTACAGGTGCGTCCTCAGATGGGGATCCGCCTTTATTTACATCCGGGCTCGAGCAGAGAGGTAGCAGATTTTTCCACAACTATATTCATATTAAGTGCAATGGAGCACTTGGGCTTCCCCGCTCCCACAGAACCCAGCGGAACAGAGATGTTTATTCCCTCAGATACATCATCAGGTCAGAGCGTGGCTTTAACATTGTTCGCCGCAAAGATGTGAATAGAAAAAGAAAATTATAAATACTATTATTGTACACTTAGAGGACATATATGAACCACAGAGATTTCACGAAAAGTGCTTCTTTCTGGAGTCTGATTGTAACTGTTTTCTTGTAGAGAGTATTTTGTATCTCACTCTGATCAAAGACCTTTGTAGTATAAACCTCATAACCTTCCAATAAATGCAGGTATATAATATATTTCTTTAGGTTTGTCATACCTTCAATGAATGAAAATATTTTTTTATGAAATATAGCAAAGCCAGTAAATATTTGCCATACTCAAGTCTTCTAGCTGCTATTCCGGTTTAATTATAATTTGAGAAGAATATCTCCATTTGCCCTCCCCTTCAATCTTATTGTCGTTCCAAGCATGACAAGTCGATACGTTAGAATCGTTTGTAAATAGATGCGGTTTTGTGCAGTTGCGTGTGTCCTGTTCGTACAGAAGACATAGAAGCCCTTAAGCTGTTTCGGCAGCGTTGAAAATATTCTCGTTCGTTCCGAGTGCCTGCTGTGTTTGTGTCAGCAAAAATATAATCTCTTACCCACTAACTTATAAAAGACATCCCAAGTGTAGCTCGGAGGAGAGGTGCGCCGCTCTCAGCGGTTAAGCCATCTGATGATGTAGATATGTGAAAATTGAATATCTGCAGCGTGTATCTTCACGAAGAGGGGCGCGTTCTCCGAAAGGGTCTTCCTTAAAAGTTTTCTCGAGTACGTTCAAATGAATTGCGCTCAACCGAGGACTCCCCATGCCTCCGTCCTCGAAGACGTCGCTGGGAAGGGAGGCTCCTCCTCGGTACGCGATTAAAGCCGATGGGTGTTTTTCCAGTGAACCTCTGGCTGAACTCTCGACCTTGCACTCTACTGCAGCTTCCGCAAACACACTGTGAAATCGCACGGCTAGATGGAGGCCAGGGACCCTTAGACTGCTTATATAGTATATATTAGTATATAGTATATATTAAAATCCCGCCAGCATGTTTCTCCTGAGGATAAATATACACATTGGGCTAAAAATTCTCACAGTTTTCTTTGAGTCATTCCAGCCTCAGATGGATTTAACCACCGGGAAATATTTTGGCTTTGGAATATAAACAGTCGATTTAGTCACGTAATGGCCTCGCAAGAAAGGCCACCTGCTAACGTTGTACTTGCGCTTGTGTTCTTGCGAACCGCTCGCAGCAGAAATACAGAAATACTTTGCTCTTCGCAAGCTGTCGTTCGGCATTGGATGGACTGAAAGAGAGAGGGCTGGAAGAAAATACCGTACTTGTTCCGTGTTTGACGCCGTAGGCTGCGTTTCAGTTAAACGCCACACATTGAGAGCATTATCTCAACCTTTCTGCCCGATATGTGAAATAACCTATGTCGGTTATCGCCCCTTTTTATCGTGGTAAATTAATAAAAGGCGGCTTTTCTTTTGGGACTTCCGTAGTCCGGGGGAGTCCGGGAAGTCAGGGAAAGTTGTTCGGTTGCTTCTGCTTCGGTTGCCGATGGGCAGAGCGGAAGCGTTTGGAACCGCTGCGCTTCGTCACGCGTCCGTTGACTTGTCCGTGCGAATGCTGGCCGATGATTTGTGCAATATGTTACATACCCGTCATTCACTGAAGTGCAAAACCAGCAAAACCCAGCTATTAATTGTAAGAAATGTCTGTCTGTCAGTTATCGCTCTAGAGTAGAGTATGGCTTCAGGAAGTCGGTCCTTTGATTTCTGGAAGCTCGTTGCTGCTGTATCTGCTTTTCCACTGCTGAAAGGATTATTGCTGTAACGCAAAGTACTTGCTGCCACCGTTCCGTAGATTTAAATTGTTTTTGTGCCGCGTGTGGTTTTCTTGCTGGCACCTGTCACGCTCTTCGCAGCACGGCGCGTCGAAGCAAAAGGACGCGTTGCGGGGCGAGGCGAATTCGTTACAGCCGCCCTCGTAGTCCTGGATCAGTCCTCCTGGTTGGCTTCAGGCCCTGAACGGGTTGGGGGGGGGTGCAGCCGAAGAAGGTGCCACCCAAGGCACGGTGGCGTGGAAGGAGAGCGCGACGATGACGTGTTGAACTGGAGTGTCGGCCGCCTTGGGATGGCTGGGGACGCCACGCAGTAGGGACACGGCCACTTGGTATCCAACCCTCTCGCCACTTCTTCTCCAAATAGCTGTTAACCAAGGTGTTTGAAAGATCTATATATGTACATGTTCGGTTACTGTTTCACCATCGGTGCGTTCCAACACATCTGATAAAGCTTTAGTCATGTTAAGTTTGCGCTTTCCTTTGAGTAGTTCTAATGAAACTGAGTTGCTAAGTTTGGAAATGTTTTGGTTTCTCTCTTTTTTTTTTTTTTCCCCCCACTTCATGGGGTTGGAGAAATTTTTTATTTTTTTTTTTTAATCTATGCAATACCTCTGTCATGTAGCCCAGCTAATGTCGGTGTCTTTCTCTTTGTGCGTCTTCTCTCAGTGTTTGTGTGTGTGTGTGTGTGTGTGTGTGTGTGGTGTTTCTCCTGTCCTGCACGCGCACCTGAGTTCCATGTACATTTTTTTTTAACTGTGAGATTTTATTGTATCCTATATTTTGTTATTCTTGTATTAAAGGCCTTTGTGATGGTAAATAGCTGTTGTGTGTTATCCTGGTTATACTGTTCTGAAATACTTTGCAATAAATATGCAAGAAAACAGGCCTTTAGCCAATGTATCTTACATTTGTTCATTTAGCTGGTCCTAAGCCACTTATAATTATTTACACATTCATACAGCTGGGTAATTTTACTGGAGCGATTTAGGGTAAGTACCTTGCTCAAGGGTAGCACAGTTGAGATTTGAACCTGTGGGTCCAAAGGCAACAATTACAACCACCATACTACCAGGTGCCCCTCTTAGGGCAAGGTCGTGATCATCATAACAACGTGATGTTCTGAAAGTGTTTCGGCTGCGCAAATATATTGTGTCCTGATATCATCCCTCCTATTGCTTATTCCAGCCCGTTCCACTTGATGACAAGTATTCTGCAATCTCCCAGTGTATCAGTCCAGTGCTGCGGTTATCAGATGGGATTAACCCATGACAGTTCGAGGTTTTTGTTCTTTCAACAAGTTAATATCGGAGATCTGAAACTGCCGAGAAGCTAAAGATTGTTCCTATAAATGGAGGAAATGGTAGCGAGTGTGACCACATAGCTGGATGTCAGATAAGGAAGTAATAACTAAAGGGCTTTTTGAAAAACGTGTGCTTATCCTGCAAAGAAGACACTTTGAAGACCTGGTACTTTGCCAATATTTGCAAAAACAGTGTTTATTACTGTTCCTTTTGACACTTCGGGTCACAGACGAACACGTGATAGCTAGAAATATAACACTGCAGTATCGGTGTTTTTTTACCTCTGGTTTTGATACTAAGGATGTGTTTTTTTTTCCTTGAGAAAAAGGATGGAAAGAGGGCTGATGGAGGATGATTAAGGATGGGGAAATGATGAGCAAATTACCAACCCTTGCGCACGCCCTACACCCCGGTCTATGACGCATCTGTTGCGTTTTTACTTTTTTTACCCTTTCCACGTACATTTACCGCCTCTGCGGTGGTGCGTGCAGTCCTCAGTAAGTCCGCTGCCGAATCGATGCAGTGCGGCTGGTTTTCACATGTGCTTTTCTCTGTGATGGATGGAATGTCCTTGAATCGATTGTTGCACTCAGCTTTGCCCCCGCAGAGATTGGGTGTGACTTTCGCCTCCAGTGGAGGTTGACGGATGGAGAGTGAGGAGCTGTCCTCAAATCGGAGCAGACTATTAGATATGGACACCGTTACCAGTACCCCCCTGGCGATGATCCGATTTCCGATGGTTTCGAAGCGAGGTGCGAAGAGCAGTCGAAGGACGATGAGATGACGACAAAAAGACGAATGCCGCGGAAAATCCCCCCTTGAAAAATCCAAGCTCTTTCTCAACTTCCATGCTTTTCATCCCGTTCATATTTAATCACTTAAGAGCTTGTATTTTCCTATAGGCCCAATAGCACAGAACACAAAGGGAATGCATATTGGGAATACGACTGGTGGCCTATTTGCTGCTGTCTGGAATATTGCTGTCATCTATTTCGGGCCGCCATCGTCAAGAAGGACCTGATTAAGGAGGGCGTGACGTTATATTCCATAAATCGCTGCAGAGCCTGTGTTGTGTTGTGTTGAGAGCTTATAAGCCGGGAGAGATGAATGTCAAGGGCGGTTCTGACCAGACGTTAGGGAAGAGGGGCTCTTCCCTGCTGGCTGCGGTGTATAGTGATAAACAAATAGAGACTCATCACAGGGAGGACTGTTTACCCTGCGGAAATAGCACGCTCTGCTCTACTACCCGTCTCCATAAGGGGAGAGTATTCCCGCAGGACTGTATCGCTCTCCGCTTAACATTCTTCTCAGAATGGATTCCTGGCAGTCTGAGAGCTCGATGCAGCGGAGGCGAGTCATGTGACCTTGCGATATCAGTGACAAATGTGCCACAAGGCGCCAGGAAGAGCAGACCATATATTTGACATTCAAATTTAAACTGTACCATATATGGCTGCGTAGAGCAGTGAAAATTACCCCCCCCCCCGTTGAGTAGTCATAGGTTGCTGACATCTTCTCGCTTTGCTCGAGAGGGTGACCCTTGGGGGATATCTTCTAGGCACATGGAGTGAGCCATTAAAGGCCTCAAGTCTTGTTGTTGGAGGCTATGAATTGAGAAGGACTGTCCACACAGCTCCGATACGGATATGCACCAGTGGAAGCTCCGATTAACCCCGACTAGAACGAGCCGGGAAAACACAAGGATTACGGTTTCCTAGGAACAGCTGTTTGCTTGCAGACCGTTGGGTATCTTTTTTTGGACCGATTATGCAGGTCCGCTGCTCCTCACGTGCCAAGCTGCGAAGGTCCAGCCGGCGCTTTAGATCTCTGATCTTTCAGCTGCTTTAATTAAATTAGGTGTCTGAAGAGATTCAAACTCATAATTAATGGCACAAATTGCAGAGCCTTATAAAGTCAGCGAAACCAATTTATGCGTAACGTCGGTCGGGAGCCGCTGTTGTAATTATAGGATTTTTCCTTTTGGTTTCTGAGTAGAACATGCAAAAAGGATTTTACTGTATCATTACGTGCCCAAATGCGGTTGTATGCAATGTCGGATATGAGCAGCGGGTTTGGCCGGTGCCCGCTGTGCGGTGGGTCTGGAGTTCGAGTCCTGCTTGGGGTGCCTTGCGATGGACTGGCGTCCCGTCCAGGGTGTGTCCCCTCCTCCTCCAGCCTTGTGCCCTCGGGACAAGCGGTTGTTGCCGTTGGTTGGTTGGGAATGTCTATTATAAAGGGATTTCTAATAGAATAACTACAGCGATGATTACGATTGTATTGTTAAGAAGAGGAGGAAGGATGTCAGAAGCACAGGAAGCGATGCTTCCTGTTTTTATGTGTTAAGAGGTGGTGACCCCGCCAGCACGCACACTGATTGGCGCACTTCTTGGCACACGCAGTAGGTAAGATGACTTTTGCAATTGGCACCGGTGGATGGCAGCCAGTCAAAGTTTCACCAGACTGCTCTGGCACTGGGTCAACAGACCTACCAGTGAGCAACGATTCCCTCCCAGATGCAATTTACAAAATGTTCTGCTCATGTTGCATTTGGATCCAGGTTTTTAATCCCCTAATAGTCGCTGACTCTTGCACTTTGTGCACCTGGCAGGTTTTCCCCTATGTTTGTAAGCGGAAAGAGAACTACACGACCGCGTCCGTGATGGTCTCTTGGAGGAGCTGAGAAGATCATAAACAACTGAGACAAACAACCACCTTACTCATCTGCGTTCTTCACCCCAAATATTAGTTTCCTACTCAGCACAAGAATTTAGCTCTCAAGTTAATTGCTCATTTTATCTGCAAACCCTCCAGTGGATACCAAGCCTGACCTGAAAAACTCAGATCATTCTCCTTCAGCCGCCGTGGCCTAACCCGACAACTAGTGAATTGGTCCAGCTGTGGAAAGCATGCTCCTTAAGAAAAATTCAGTGCTGGAAAAATAAACAGTGGTTATTTCTGCTATTTATTTATCTCATGGGGATGCTTGAATTTCCAGCTGGAAAGCAGAATACATACAAGACGTTGTGGGCGGAATACACTGGAATGAATAAATATTACAGGAAAGTACTGGCAGCTTGTGGGGGGTGTGGTGACACAGTGGGTTGGACCACAGTCCTGCTCTCCAGTAGGTCTGGGGTTCAAGTCCTGCTTGGGGTGCCTTGCGGCAGACTGGTGTCCCGTCCTGGGTGTGTCCCCTCCCCCTCCGGCCTTATGCCCTGTGTTACCGGGTTGGCTCTGGTTCCCTGTGACCCCATATGGGACAAGTGGTTCTGAAAATGTGTGTGTGTACTGGTAGCTCCATATCACTCAGACAATAAGAGGTCAGCACTGCCCTGACAGTGAGAGGACTCCAAACAGTCTAATAACTGCTGGCAGAACTGACCTCACACTGCACTCTTTGGAGCAGCACATTTGGACCAGTCTGTTGCTGAAGGTCCTCCGTTCACCAAGGGTTGTGTGCAGAAGGTGATGGTTATCATCCATGATTCATCGTCTTTGGTACATTTTGGAAAACTAGAGGGGTCTTTAGTATAGTTTTGTTGCAGCTGATCTCGTCCTTCCAGCAGTTTTTAATTGTACGACTGCAGCATTGTGGCATAATTCTTGGCCCAAGGAACACGTGTCCCTCTCAGAGCCGGTGGCTTCTAGGAGACGTGTGGAATCGCAGCAATGGGTGCGGGCACCTCAGGATGCTGTGTCTGACTACGGCAAGGTGGTGGTAGTGCATGTCACCGATAAGCTGGTCCCCACTTTGACGAGGACATTACAGCTCCGGACTCCCGAACGAGCAGACTGCGGGCTCTGTGGGGGGCACTGCTGCGCACACCAGCTCCGACCGCAGCTGATGCAATCCTGATGATGAATAGTGTTTCGGGCCTTAATTCACCGAGTCACTAGCTGAAATCTACTCGCACATCACCGGAACGGTCTTGGCAGAAGACAAACAACCTCAGAATGGTTTGGAAAGACATGAAACGCAGCGCATGAACATCACAGCGGGATGTGCTCTATATGTGCATTTCAAAAGGGCATTTATAAATGTATTTTAAAGAGGGTGTAAATCTTGCTTTACCACAATGGCTTGTCCAAGATACAGAGTGATAAGGATCTGAATAGGCAGAAATGTTTGGTGCGCACAGATAAGATTAGGGGCTCCTGTGTGTGTGTGTGTGTGTGTGTGTGTGTGTGTGTGTGTGCGCGTCCTCCAGGCAGTTTCAAATGACATTCCCTGATGTGACAAGAGAGATGGAGCAGGCAAACAATTTCACAGCCCTGCAGTGGCCTAGGTGTGCTCTTAGCTGGCTGCGCCCTCAACAGGCAGGATAATCTGGGAAGACCTTACTGCGGTATAGAAGCAGGCGAGGAATGTCCTACATGGACAGCGGCATCATCAGCCAATGGTTGGCATGTCCTGCTGTCAAGCACCAGGAGACAGGATAAGATGGAGTGGTTGAGCTTGATGAAGTGGTCTGCTGGGGGCGCTTAGACAGGGGGCCACATGTGGTGCAGAGCACAGCTGCGAAGGATGGATTGCTTCATGTACCTGTGTGATCGGCGGATGAGCTCTACACACTAAACACACAGAGGCTGCGCGCACAATCCATACCTGAGCCGTACAACAGCAGCACCGCAGCTCCCCTCCATCTGCAACGCGGTTCGATAACATCGTTTGCCACTGTCAAAAGTAGTTGCCCACGTCGTCGAAAGAAGTTACCATGTTGTCAAAAATAGTTTCCTACGTTGTTGAAAATAGTTACCCGTGCCGTCAAAAGTAGTTACCCACATTACTGAGAAGTTACCCACGTTACTGAAAATATTTACCAACATTGCTGAAAATAGTCACCCATGTTGTCGAAAATAGTTATCCATGTCATCGACAGTAGTTACCCACGTTGGTGCAAAGTTACCCATGTGGTCAAAAATACCCACATTGTTGAAAATAGTTACCCATGTTGTCGAAACTAGTTCCCCACGTTGCTGGAAATAGTTACCCACATTACCGAGAACAGTTACCCACGTTGTCGAAAATACCCACGTTGCCAAAAACAGTTACCCATGTTGCCGAAAATATTTACCAACATTGCTGAAAATAGTTACCCCGTTGTCGAAAAGTTACCCATGTTGTCCAAAACAGCTGTCCACATTGTCAAAAATAGTTACCCGGATGGATGGCACAGAAAGGTCTCCAGCTCATTCCAACTCATCATTTCTGCACAGATCAATTCCTGCTCATCTTCTTGTGTGGTGCTTATGAGTAGTCACAAAGGTTATAAAGACAGTAATGTGTTGTTTTCCATTTCCTGTTCTCTGTGTTTACTCTAATTGGAAAAACTGGAGAGCTCCACCGTTTCGTTAATAAATCCTCAAGTTTTTGATTAGTTTCCATATTTAGCGTGGCTGCCCGCGCTCTGACGAACGGTGACCGAAATACGAATTCAGATACAAGTACTGCGATGATTGATAATACTTCATCAGAGCAGCGCGGTACAAAATCATTGCTTGACTTTGCTATGGCGTGACTTACCCGAAACACAAACAGGTGAAATACAAAGAGACCTCGCACCTGTGTGAGGGAATGGACGCCGACCCCATCCGGGATCAGCCAAGAGGACACCGCAGGAGATGTGTCATCATCTATCAGAAAAAACAGGAGGATGCTTCATTCCCACTAGGAGAAAAACATGGCAAGATTGGTGCTGGGAAAGTGGCTGCAAACTGCATCTCAGCATGGACACCTTGTGCTTTTCAGGCTTCCTGCCACCGTTGAGAAGCAGATCACATTCATGTCTGGCTCAGTTTACCTCTGCATTTGTTCATTTAGCTCATGCTTTTCTCCAAAGGGACTCACAACCCATTAATAGAGCCAAATAATTTTTACTGTACCAACGAAGGGCAAGTACCACGTTTAAGGGTACAGCAGCAGAAGGTGAAATCCGTATCCTTTGAGTCCAAAGACGACAGCTTGAACCGCTACGTCGCCTGCTGTCCTCCGCGGTCTTCAAAACCCACAAGTCTGCTGTGGTCTACAGGCTGAAATTGGCTGGGATTTTATCTGGGCCGTGGAACCTCAGCAGGGAGGTTTATTACTTGAAAAGAGATTAACTGTTTAAACAAAATGCTGCTTTGATGGATTGTATTTACTCATCTAGCTGACACTTTTCTTCAAAGCAGCTTACAATTAAAACCCCTTCATAAACGCATGGCTCAACATAGGAGAGCTGGTTCTTCAGGTCAGGACTCAGCAGTTCACCTACACCTGAAGGACAAGGGACATTCTTTTGAGGATAACAACGTACATATTTTAGCCAGAGAAGACAGATGGTTTGAAAGAGGAGTGAAGGAAGCCATCTGTGTAAAACTGGAAAACCTCTTTCTGAACAGGAGAGGTGCACTGAGACACAATTTATCAACCACATACAATACAGTTTTAGCATCTGTCCCCAAAAAGTTTCCCACCCATTTACACCTTGGGTCTGGTGGTTCTGGCCATTAATGGGTCGTTAAGTACTGCTAATTGTAGAAAAACAGGACACAACCCAGGTTCATTTCAATAACATCCTCCAATTGGCAGGTGATTATTGGGTTGTTAACAGACCCCAGTCATGTGAGTCTCAAATGGGCTCCACCCATAGATGTTCCAAGTTTAAAACCAAAACTCCCCACCAGTCTTTTAGAACTGAAGAAGCCACTTGGATGAGGGGTGAAATGTATTCCAAAAAAAAAAAAAAAAAAAAAAAAAATTCATGCAAGTCCAGTTGCCTTTGTTCTTTTAGCTTTTTTTTTTTTTTTTTTTTTTTTTTTTTTTTTTTTAATAAAGATGCCATGACCTGGATAATTGAGAATCTTCAGACAGCTTACAATTATTTACCCAGTTACAACATTCAAAAAGTCTTGAAATGCAAATGCCAATGTTCCTGTGACTCAACAGTTGAATTTAATAAAAAGGGACAGGGAAGAGCTTGTTGCATAGATACACCAATTTACTTCAGGCTAAGGACCTTGTTCAAGGGTATTGGAGGTAGGATGTGAATCTGCCACTTTTGGGTCTGAAGGTAGGTGATCTAACTGTTAAGCTACCAGCTGCCACTTGGTAGAAACTTTCCTGTTGTACCATTCAGGAGGTCTGTGTTTCAGCCAGGGGGGGTGCGGTGGCGCAGTGGGTTGGACCACAGTCCTGCTTTCTGGTGGGTCTGGGGTTCGAGTCCCGCTTGGGGTGCCTTGCGACGGACTGGCATCCCGTCCTGGGTATGTCCCCTCCCCCTCCGGACTTATGCCCTGTGTTGCCGGGTAGGTTCTGGTTCCCCGCGACCCTGTATGGGACAAGCGGTTCAGAAAGTGTGTGTGTGTGTGTGTGTTTCAGCCAACTATTCAACTGTATATACAGATAAACATCAGTTTGAATAATTAGCAAATCCAGGGAAATAAATAAAATATGCTATGATAATCGGAAAAGGTTGCGGACCCAACCTCGTCATTAGGTCCAGATTTTTTTTACTGCTGTCCCTGGTCACGCTGGACATGCACGTCATCGTCATACATTCTGTACCGAGCCGTATTCTTGCAGAGCCGTCACGTCGAGACCTCGCCTGGCAAATGACCCCGCGGGGATGCGGGCTGGGCTGTCCCAACAGATGCGGTTCCACCCTCAAGCTCTCAGACCCGCCGGACGCTGCAGCGCTCAGGTGGCCCCTACAGACGGCCCTTTAAATGGCTCTCCCAGCAGACAGCGCAGTGGAGCTACTGTGTCTCGCGAAGGATCTCCTCCCAGGAGGACGTTGCCGATTGCGACGCGGTGAAGCAGCCAGCGAGACGATGGGCGGTGCCTTCCCAGCACTGTCCCTGACTTGTCCCTCCAGGGACAGCGTCTGTGCCGCCTCCTCGCCCCCATCCCCCATTCTCAGGAACGAGAACTGGCCGCGACAGCCGTCCGCACGCATTACCCTCTCTCCTCGGCACGGTTCGCAGGGCCGTGCCTCCCGCGAGCCCTCGCCAGCGACGGAGAGCAATTATCTCGGCTTTTCTTTCACGTTTTTCGGGGGAATCTTCCATCGAAGCAAGACGACGCAATCGGCTCTCGCTTCGAAGAACGTGACCTTTTATTTCACATTTTCTGCAGGTTGGATGCATATTGCGAAGCTCCCTGCATTTCCTTATTCATTTAAATAGCTGGATATTTTTTTTTACTGGAGCAGTTTTAGGGTTAGTCCAGCTTTCAACTGTATTACAAGAGGTGGTGGCATTTGGACCTGATCCTGGGATCAGAGGTAGAAGCTCTAACCACTGCACCACCTGTTGTCTGTAGGCTGAAGATCCAGAGTAACGTCCCGGGTTCCTACCGATCCCAAGGTACCTCTGCCCAGAGATAAGGCCAGTGCAGCAGTGCATCTGGGAGTAGGAAATACTGTGTTTACACACTCTTTACACAGTATTTCTGTGTATCACTGTGTTTGTCCAGCTTCACAGTCCTGGGCATTGATGACATGCTGTAATATTTAGGCAAGTGTGTATGCAGTACCCGTCTGTCCCCTATACACTGCACTGCTCATCACACACTAATGCTTTCAGCGTAGGGGAGGGGTTTGGAACCTAGACAAAAAGCATTTCTTCAGACAAGAGTTACTCCTTGGGCCTCCAGCCGACGGCACAAAAGCCTTTTTGCCGAGTTCGCCGCGAGCGGCCGAGCGCGCTTTTCTACAGGCGAGTCGTTTCCGAGGGAACGATAATAAATATCTCCCTAAAGGCTAATTGGAAAGGAAGCCTTTCCAATAAATACTCATTTTTGTGGCTATTTTTTCCAAGAGAAAATCGGACGCTTTGCCGTGAAAGCAAATGAGCCCGGTAGGGACCCCTCCTTGTGGAGATTGAATCCAATTTTACATGCCAGGGCTGAAGGACTAAACCCAATGTGAAAACTTGTCATGTATTAATAGTGTAATGTTTGAAAAATATCATTATATTTTACCCACAGCAGCTTAAACTGCAGGCAGCCGTTCTACTGGAGCACCTTCAGGTGCACATCAGCGGCTGTTTTTATGACGTCTGCATGGGGGTCAACGGGCAGGTTACAGCGCTGTTAGATGTACCGATGCTCCCCAGCTGAGCCTCGCTCGATACCTTCTGCGGCCCAGCATGCACTGCAGCTCGGCACACTCCCCAAGGGACCGTTGCCAGGGCTGCTACAATTTCCACTGCATTACGTAACAGGAGATGTTCGCAGCCGCGTATGTGCGTCCGTGTGTAAGGAGTGGAGCACCGCACGCTGGGGCTTCCTCCTACCCCAAAGCTATTTCGTTTCACACCACCGAGAGAGGTAGCTCACATTCATTTTTCACTACAGTGGAACGTTGAGCACATCTTTATAACACAACGGGCTGCATGAGATTATTTCTGCTCCGGACGGGTGGATCGGAACCAACCCGATGGAGGCCAGAGCACGACGCACGGTAAAATACTCTGCAAACGGTTCTTGCTGTGCAGCATTGTCGGTTAAGTCCTTCTCTCTTACATTAATTCGTGTGGCTCACACTTTTCTCCAAAGCAACTTATTTACCCATTTATACAGCTGACGAGGGGGGTATGGTGGTGCAGCGGGTTTGGTCGGGGCTTGCTCTCCAGTGGGTCTGGGGGTTCAAGTCCCGCTGGGCGTGCCTTGTGACGGACTGCTGTTCCGTCCTGGGTGTGTCCTCGTCCCCTCCCCCTCCCGCCTTGTGCCCTTTGTTGCTGGGTTGGGCTCCGGCTTGCTGCGACCCCCCCCCCCTTGGGAGAAGCGGTTTCAGACTGCGGGTGTGTACAGCTGGCTAATTTTACTGGCCCAATAAAGGGTAAGTACCTTCCTCAAGGGTACTACAGCCAGAGGTGGGGATTAGACATGTGACCTTTGGATCCAAAGGCAGTAACTCAAACCACTAAACTACCAGCTGTCTTGTTTCATCATTCTGAAAATAAATATCATTTTATGACAACTGCCAAAAACAAAGGGATGGACGAATGAAAATTTATTGACCAAACTGGATTTTCCTCTGGGGTTAATAAGGTTTCATTCATTCATTATCTACTACCTTTTCAATGGCTCCATGTTAATGTAGTAACGTGAAACTGACTGTTTCAGAATTCTCTTCCTTTCCAACAAAACACTTAACAGGAGACTAAATACTCAAGTGACAGTTATTCCATGTAATCCTGTTATTTGCTAATGGTGTTACTCAGCTACTTACCCTCACCAAAAAATGCAAAACATCACCATGAGTACCTGATCTCTGGGCAGAGTTGCCTCGGCATCGGTAGGAAACGGGGACGTTATTCTGGGTCTCCAGTTTACACACATACTTGGGACCGAGGTTCTGTTCATAATTCAACTTGTTCATAAATCCAGGCGGTGGGACAGCAGGTGGCTTAGTGGTTAGAGCTTCTGCCTGTGATCTCAGGACCAGGTCTAAATCCCACCACCTCCCCTAATGTGGTTGAGTGCTGGACTTACCCTGAAAGTGCTCCAGTAAAGAATTATGCAGCTGTAAAATGTAGAAATGTAAGGATCTTAACTCTGAAGTCGCTTTTGAGAAAAGCTTCAGATAATATAAATATGAATCCAAAGTCACTTTTACCACTTTGCCACAATCAGTAAAAGTGTAATAATGACGATGTACATCAATTTATTCGCTGAGTAGTTTCGGTTAAAGTCTCTGATTTAGTTATAATAAATGTTAAAAAACTGCAAGATGCAACATTCAAGCCACACTAAAATGAAAACTAATTTGGAATAACTGCAAATAAAGATGTCGCCCTCACGAACTCCTTTTCAGCAAGTGATTGTTAGCTGGTTCATCCCATAAACATGTGCAACACTTGTCATGTTGTTATAATCATTGAAATCCAGGCGCACCAGACACGAGTTGTAAACAATGTGGAATCAAGTTCAATTAATCTGATCCAACTTTCTTACCCTGATTGGGGGCATTTTACTGCCGGCTAATGGACGGGTGTAAAATCTCAGGATGCACTGACTCCAATAAATTAAATTTATTTACATATTTAGCTGATGCCTTTCTCCAAAGCAACTTATAATGTTAGTCTACCTACAATTATTTATCCAGGTGGGTAATCCTACTGGAGTAATTTAGGGTAAGTATCTTGTTTAAGGATACTACAGCCAGAGGTGGGCATCAAACATGCAACCTTCGGGGTCCAAAGAAAACAGCTCTAACCATTACACTACCAGCTGTCCTGATTTACACTGTTAAGCTACTTATGCCCATTTTTTCCATTTATACAACAGGGTACTGAAGCAATTTAGGGTTAGTGCATTGTTTAACTCAACTACAGCTGGAGAGAGGATTTGAACCTGCAACCTTCCAGTTTTATGGCCTAAACCACTACACTACCAGCGAAAGACATTGCACGTCTTTAGTGAATGAGAGTCATCACTTCACTGTGGCAGGTGGTGCAGCAGTTAGAGCTGCAACCTTTGTCTTCGAAGGCTCTGGGGTTGAATCCCACCCCTACCGCAGTACCCTTGATCCAGGTTCCTAAGCTGAGTCAACACAGTAAAAATGATCCCGTTGTGTAAATGACTGTAAGACACTTTGGAGGAAGGCGTCACTGATATAAATAGGCGTATTCATGAGCTGTTGTAATATAAGGTGGTTCGATCTCTCCGCTGGGGTCGGCCTTTTTTTTTTACCCAGCATGCAGCGGTGGATGTGTTGCTGTCCCCTACGTAAGAAAGACGTCTGTTCTTATTTCAGTCAACAGTTTCCAGACGGCAGCACTTGAGCACAGAGCTACTTGGTATTCCGGTGCTCGGCGCAGGGCACTTAAGAGGAAAGGGAAACTGGAGGCCTTCCATGAGCTTCCGTACTGAAAGGTGGCGCCTGGCGCTCTTCTCCAAACACAGCCCTGTGCGTCTGAAGGGCCTCCTCTGCTGTCCATCGCCGCGCTCCTCCGTCAAGCGACCCGGGATATTCTGATCACGCCGAGACGCAGCAGCAATAAACTTGGGCCGTCTGAGCCTTGAGGGAATGTAATAAGCGGTCCAATAACGTCGACCACTCTCGCATCGGCAGCCAGGCGTCACCCTGGCGTTCCTCATCATACGGCACGTGAATTATGGATGTGCCGTGCTGTTCCCCGGCTGGAACAAACCTTCAGTCGTGCGTTCTGGAAGGGTTTTTCAAAGTTCTTAGTTATGTTAATTTTTTCTTTTGCGTCGGTTCTGATCAGTTAAGCTTTACTGATTATGAAAATATCACTAGTTCTTGTAGAGTGTCAGTTTTACTTTGGTACTTTACAGCTATTGGAAGAGTCTAGAAGGAACCAAAATACACTACAGTCACTTGTCCTGAGCCAGGTCACAGCAAACCGGAGCCTAACCCGGCAACACAGGGCACGAGGCTGGAGGCGGAGGGGACACACCCAGGATGGGACACCTGTCCGTCACAAGGCACCCTAAGCAGGACTCGAACCCCAGACCCACCACCCAGCAGGCCCTGGCCAAGCCTGCTGCACCACCCTGCTCCCATCCCCAGTGGCAGTGGAACCTGGTGCCAAGATCTGGCAAAATTTTATCATTTTCAAATGTGGAATATTTTTCTAAAAACTGACACATACTACGAACTAACACCAAAAGTATGATTAATCTAACAAAACTGAATGCAAAATGCAAAAAAAATAAATAAAAAATTGACATTGTATAATCCACAAGTGGCTGTGAATGGTCAACCCAGCAGTACCGGTCATTCATTTCTCAGCGGTGACTGTGGTGTCTGTTTGAGTCACAGCTGCAGCTGCTGTAATTCTTACCAGTCTTTTGTGGTGTAAATGGGACTGGTAATTTGAAGGTTGTTGCCTCAAGTCCCAGGGAGGGTCCTGCTGTTATACCCTAGATGCCCATAATGACAGTTAACTGCCCCAGCAAAATACCCATCTGCTTAAATTGGAACGTTAAATATTTAGCTCATGATTTTGTTGGAAGCAAATTACGATTTACCCTTTTACACGGCTGGATAACTTTTACCGGAGCAGATCAGGGTAAGTACCATGCTTAAGGGTCCACCATCGAGAGATGGGATTTGAATTTGCCGCATCGTGAGTCCAAAGGCAGCAACTTTCAGCACTAACCGCTACGCCCCCTGCTGGCTCAGGTCAAACATCGATCACGATGACACCTTCTCTCCTTGTGCTGCACATTTCTTGTGCATCTGCAACGAGTCCTTCCTGCTGATGTTTACTGCGGTGTTATGGCAACATCACTGAGAGGATGCCTGAGGGAGATCATTAAAGGTTTTGCTTGGTGTGTGTGTGTGTGCACTGATCCATCTTTTCCATTCCAGCAGATAATGGGGCTACAGATCTCTCGTCACACATTCAACAGTCCATGTCACTACAGTGGGCTTTTCACATCATTACCCCGGAAGAGACCGCAGCTGCATTGTGGGTAAATTATTATGGGCTGGATCTCAGCCCGTGCTCCCGTGCGGCGGCTTTGGCGGCCACCATGTTTGTGACTCAGCAAAATGTAACATGCATTTTGCGGGTTTTCAAACATCATTAAAACAGTATGAACCTGAGCCGGCAGGAGTGTGACACACATCTGGGTTTTTTACTCTGCTTTGTGCCTCTGGGTAAATGAAAATTACACTTTGCACATAACCATCACTCATAATAAAATAAAATGCTGTCGCTGTGCGGAAGCTCTCCGTCGGACCTTTACTTCCGAAGGCATTACGACCACTATATTAGGCAACGAGCATTTCGACACACAATTTGCTCGAGGCAGTCCTTTTTTTTTTCTTGCGACATTTAAAAATTGATTTGTCACTGCGTATGGCATTTATGGCTGGTATTTTCTATTATTTGTCACTTTTTAGTTATTGCTTTATTATCTGAGTTAATTACATATTATTTAGGAAACAACATTGCTTAGGCTGGAATGTAGATGCAGACGTTGATCCTCTGAAGCTGGACCAGCAGCAGGATGTCTCACAGGTTGCAGCGGCAGATCACACCAATCAGCTGTATGGAAGCCATATAATTTATCACTGTTTTTAATAAGAGTTTATCAAAGAGGGATTAAAACAAAATGTCAGAGTGGGAGCATCATCTCAAGCTGAAAGTGCGCAAGGCGAAGGCTGGAGGATCGATTGGATCAGAGCCCATCTGTCACAGCGAGGACGATTCCGTGGCCGGGGACGTGTGGGTGCGGGTGCGTGTGTGTGTGTGCGCCCATGCCCGAGGTGTCTAACACACCAGTGTGTAACCCCCACCTCCACCTCTACCCACACTGCCCCAGTGATTGGATGGTACTGCCCTCTGGTGGTGAAAAGTGATGATCAGCATTTGCCTCCGTGCTTTGATGCCTCATTTCAAAAGGAGGCTTCGTTTCAACGTGGCCTGCAGAGCCAGCCGTTCCCCAAAAAGCCTTCCTTCAAAAGCTCACACGAAATGACGACAAAGTAAGAACCCGAATATGTGCGGAGTCAAGCTAATGATGGCGGCGCCGTGCGGCCTGCCGAGGGCCTGAGAGGGAACAACGATGAGATGAAGGAGTGTGCGAAGCGCTTGTTCGTGAACGATAGACGAGTGCAGACCAGCTGGGAGGCCACAGACCCCCTGCATGTGTTACAGGAGCACACGAGAGCTGGATGAGAGATTGAGAGATGACTGCCCAGGGGTCACCAGATGAACCCTCTGTGCTCATTGCATTATTCATGACAGCTCACACTCACACACACAGGGGTGATCGCACTGGGATACTGCAGGTGCGCGCGTGCACACACACACACACACACACACACACACACACACACACACACAGAGTCTGAAACCACTTGTCCCAAGCTGAGCTGCAGCAAACCACAACCTAACCCAGCAACACAGGGTAAAAGGCTGGAGGGGGAGAGGACACACCCAGGACAGGATGCCAGTCCATTGCAAGGCACCCCAAGCAGGACTTGAACACCAGCCCCACTGGACAGCAGAACCCGGTCAAACCCACTGCACCGCTGCGCCCCCTCCTCGTGCTTTTTCAACCGGTTTAATTCATTACGCCTCACATCATCTTAGCCCATACAAACTGTAAATCAAGGGATGGCTGTATTAATTAATTTATTGAAAAGACTTCTGGTCCCAACTGTGTTTCTTAGTTAAGAACTCTGGTGTGGAGTGAAGTTCTGCAAGCAAGTACGGTACTAAAATAGGTTCCTTGTGCTTGATAACGGTGATAGAAACTTCTCACACACTACAGGTGAGTACCTCACTGCGGTACACTCCTTCCTGACAGCTGCACCTTGGTAAAGGGGACAATGAGTATCAGGTTCAACTTCTCATCCAATGAAGGACTCCTTACAAATTTTAACTGATAGGTATCACATGAAAGGAAAGAAACTTCCAGAAAGGATCTAACATTAACATGACACTTTTCTCCAAAGTAACTTAGTTGCTCATTCATACAGATGGGTAGTTCTACTGGAACAACTGCAGGTAAGTACCTTCTTAAGGGTATAACAGCTGGGATTCAAACCTGCAATCGCTGGGTCTAAAGGCAGCAGCTTTAACCCCTACACTACCAGCTGTCTAATTTAAGGAATGCACCAAAAATACCAAGATATAAAGGTGGCAATTTGCTGAATGACAAATTTGGGCACTTTGTAGGGAGAAAGACTGGGGGGGTGTGGTGGTGCAGTGGGTTGGACTGGGTCCTCCTCTCTGGTGGGTTTGGGGTTCGAGTCCCGCTCGGGGTGCCCTCCGGTGGACTGGTGCCCCGCCCTGGGTGTGTCCCCTCCCCCTTTGGCCTTATGCCCTGAGTTGCCAGGTAGGCTCCGGTTCCCTGTGACCCCGTTATGGGACAAGTGGTTTAGAAGGTGTGTGTGTGGGGGGAGAAAAGAATTTCAAAATAAAAATACAGACGACACAGCTGTTTTACCTTAATAGACTGCCCATCTGTCCACTGAACAGGTATTAGAACAATGTACCACTATGAAGAGTTCAGGACAGCGGTCACTATCTGAATCCGGCACAGACCGACACACACTCTTCATAAAATTAGCGAGGCAAAATGGGACAGATATAATAAAGCTTTAAAAACAGTGATCACCTGTCTTTTGAAACCACACACGCATTGTCTGAGTTGTCCCATAAAGGGTCGCGGGGAGCCAGAGCCCAACCCAGCAACACGAGGCAGGAGGGGGGAGGGGACACACCCAGGATGGGACACCAGTTCATCACAAGGCATCCCCAGTGGGACTCGAACCCCAGACCCACCAGAGAGCAGGACCTGGTCCAACCCACTGCACTACCACACCCCCTATTTTGAAATCGGTCTCCTTCAAACCGTACTCTTCCAAATTACAACCTCAGGTCCTTTTTTCCAGGGCAGGAAGCAGTAACGAGCAAATCTACACGAAAGCTTAATGCAGCTGGTGCTTTTATTTGCCAGGGTGAGCATTTTTCCTATTTGCTCTTGCAGTCAGACGACAAGGCTCCAATACATCAAAATGAGCATTAATTATTCATTTCTGTTCATGTTCCAGGTTTGGAGCACAAATTAAATTACAGAATGTAAACATGTCCCAGAACAAGGTTTTCTGATATGAGGCTGCCTACCGAGACTCATTACATATTCCTGAAGCTAGAGGTGGCGTTGGGAGGAACTCCCCCAGCCAACGGAGTCACCGCAACGCGAGACCATTGCAGCCGCGGCCCGAAGTGCCGCTATCCCACCCGCTTTCTGCTAAGAAGTGGTGCACAATGAAGACCTGGCTGGGTGGGAATCGCTGGTGTGTAAGTGGTGTTCACTGGGTTCAAGGGCCACCCTCAGGACTTTTGTCGTTTCATTCTAGTGTACCTAGCAGCGTAGGACTCCTTCACCTTTTCTTCTTCCTGTAGTTCTTCCTCCTCCTCTTCCTCCCCCTCCTCCTCTTCGTCGTCTTCACCTTCATCATCTTCACACACCTCCTCTTGCCGGGGCAGTCGCCTCTGATGGGCCTGTTGGAGAGACTGACCCAGTGCCTAGTTTATGCTTCATCGTCCAAAGGGATCGTTCACCGAAAACCTATGACTCTGGAACCCAATTCTATCTGCGGTCGGTTGTGAACCAAGTAGAGAGCGAGCAGCGGTCAAGACACGGGCAAGAGGAGCACTGCTGCTCCATTCTCGGTGAAAATGTCCACCTCGAAAGCCAACTAGGAGACCAGCTCACCCTCTTGGTGTAGTCCAACTGCAGTCTCAGAGACGAAGGAGTTGGGCTAGGGTAGCGAGGCAGTGAAGAAAGACCCGAAGAAGTCATCGGAATGGACAGCTGCATAGCGTGACCGTCTCCGACATCGTCGTGCACCTGGATCCTTGCCCTGAATGCCTGCAAGGAGAGAGGGGAACGCATAGGCTACGATCCGCTAGTCCGCGGCGACGCAATCTGAGCAGCTGCGAACTCTTACCGCAAGCCCTCTTTATGTACTGCAACCCTTTGCTTTCTCCTCACCTCCAGGTCTTTGTCAACATCCATGTCTTTGAGGGTCTGGAAAGTATTGGAGTAAACTTCGAGTGCTTTTGCATGGAAGAGCATCTCGATCGTGACGAAGTCTGCGAAGATCCTCTGAAAGGAGAGATGCCGTTAGCTGCAGTGTGGCCTCACTGTCTCATGGCCTCCTCTGTGCTTCTACGCGGACAACGCACCTTGATGTCCTGCAGCTTCTGCAGCTGGAAGGTGCTCATGGTCTCCTCCAGCTGCCGGATGCTCCGGTTGACATTGGTAGTGGCTATCAGGGCGTTGGCCTCCGCCTGGCACAGGGGAGAGGGCAGGTTACCCTGTCAGCATCGAGCCATTGGGCTGAACCAACTTTGTGACATAAAGAACGAGCAAACGGTCAGTCCGGACACATCACAACATCATTTACATTTATTTATGTAGCAGACACTTTTCTCCAAAGCGACTTCCAATGAACTCTATGTAGTGTTATCAGCCCACACACCTTATTCACCAATGTGATTTACACTGCTAGATACACTACTTACACTGGGTCACTCATCCATACATCAGTGGAACACACTTTCCGTCACTCACACACGATGGGTGAACCTGAACAGCATGTCTTTGGACTGTGGGCGGAAACCAGAGCACCCGGAGGAAACCCGGACAGAGAAGGGGAGAACATGCAAACTCCACAGAGGCTGAGCGGGGAGTGAACCCACGTCCTCTCACACCACTCGGGCGCTGTGAGACAGCAGTGCTACTTGCTGTGCCACTATTTTACAGCAACAGGTTAGTAATGAAATTCACTACAGGACACATGGAGTTGTATCTGTTGATGGGGCACATGACTGCTTGGTGTCGCTGAAATTTTACTGCATTGTGGGTGGTTTCAAGCTCCAGTTGTCCATCTCAGTGGTGGGGAACAGTGTTACCTGTGACTGAGAGTGGTGTGTCAAGGAAATACTGCACGCGCACTGATTCCTTCGGAGCCTCGGTGTTAGGATACGAGACAACAGCTTCACAGCTGGCAGAGAATAACAATCTAAAAAAGATATTACCTTTAGACTAAATGTATTATTCCTACAGCTAAGTTTTAAACCGCGGTACATTAATGCGCTGGATCCTCACAGGAAGTCGGTTCAGAACTCGATTTGTTCATAAATTCAATTTTCCTGTTTACTACTGTCACAATCAATAAAATAATGCAGACATCCAGTAAAAAGCATAAGAGTCTCAGATGTAGCAATAAAAAATATAAAAATCCTATGACACTATAATACTAAAAATAATCAATATAAAAATATATTAAATAAATAAAATAGTTTCACGGTTTTGTTAATTTTCAAGCCAAATAAAGATTAATTGAAACGACTAACAATAAAAATACTTTTGTCTCAATAATCTCCTATACTGTGCCAGTTGTCGACATGAAGATTCACACTGATCGCTGGGGGGGGTTGTGAAGAGTGAGGTGAATCACAGTATTCCACTTTTGTTTTCGTTTCACTCGCATCTATCAGCCAGGTGCAGAAACTCCGGTCGCTTTTTACTCCACAACACAAAATAAAAAAAAAAAAAATTAGAAATAAATGGAAAAAGAGTTTGTATGTTTAGAAGAGTGAAACTCGAGCGTTCGCACCACGAGGACCCGGCGAAACCTGAGCGTTAACCTCGATGCAAATTAGGAAGGATACGATGGTCTGTCTGTCCGAAGGATTCTTCATCCTGATCCTGTCCAGTTTCTGCAGCACTTTCACTTCTCGACTGTGATCAGCGGCGAACTTCTTCAGCTCGGCCTAAAAACGAGAGCCAGAAGAGCGGAGCAGCGGCTCATGCGGCTGTAATCGCGGGGGACCGTCGGCAGTCCCGCAACGCTGCCGCGGGACTGATTTCGCTCGCCGTGGCATGGTGGACATTGTGGAGGAAACGACACCAAAACAAAAATGACAACGAGTCTCAACGAGCAGATCGTTGAGCGAAAATGTACTCACTCGCTTGTTTTTGACAACGTCTCCGTAGACTTTCAGTGGGTTAACGACTCGGGTCTCTAACCGCTCCACCTTACAGGGACAACGATAGAGTGAGTTTGCAGTGATGACAATGACGCACTGTGACAATATAGGGGCGTTTTCCCATGTCAGTGTGTGGTTGACCTGACAGGGCCCCGAACCAACAACCATCACATCGCGCTCAGTATAAAATCAGCTTTTCCGACACCTGCAGGGTTAATGGCGAGCTCCGGTTAAAGCGGACCTCACGGACCTGACGCCCCTTTCCTCCTCCTCGGAGTGAAGTTCATAAGATTACACTGACAACGTCTCACTAGCTAAGGATAAGGTAACGATAAAACTTCGTAGTATACAATTAAATACGGCGTATTATCAATGTTTAATCCATCATTTATCTTTGGACTTGAGAAGGATTTGTTGAAACAATAATAATGTGAAATAGTGCTTTACAAACAGGTGGTGCGTCGGGTGTGCCTGGGTCCTGCTCTCTGGTGGGCATGGGGTTCGAGTCCTGCTTGGGGTGCCCTGCAATGGACTGGTGTCCTGTCCTGGGTGTCTGCAGCAACAAAATCTCACATACACAGAGAGTCTAAAACCGCTTGCCCCACGTGGGGTCGTGGGGAGTCAGAGCCTAACTCGGCAACACAGGGCGCAATGCTGGAGGGGGAGGGGATGCACCCAGGGCGGGACGCCAGTCCGTCGCAAGGCACCCCAAATGGGACTCGAACCCCGGACGCACCGGATAGCAGGACCCGGTCAAGCCGCAACAAAATCTGATTTTGGGAGATAGTTCATATAAAACTGAGCTGAATCCTGTCTGGGTTCTTCTTGCCCAGGTACACAGATTCGGAGGTACAGTACTTTGGAGGGTACCGGGGGGGGGGCACATTTCTCCTCGTACTTGCGCCTGCCTGTAGTCCTGCAGCATGGCCAGGTCCTCGGCCAGGATCCGCATGCCCGTGCGCAGCTCGTGGTCCTCGGTGTTGGAGAAGTCGCCGAGCTGGCGCACCAGCAGGTCGGCCTTGTCCCTCAGCTTGGCTGTGCGGCGGGTGTAGGCAGCCAGCTGCGAGCACAGCTGGCCCAGGTGCTTCTCGGCCTGGTTCACCACAGCCTCCATCATCCTGACCTGCGGGTCCCTGCAACGAGAAATCGTCCCCTCTCTGAGGAGAATAGCCTGGTGTGGTAGTTAGTTTGTCTCCACCCTGAGCCCGTCACACTCCCTGATGGTGATTCCTCAGAGGAGACACCAGAGCTCTGCCACTCACTGTATTGCTGTTTTGTAGATATTTACCGCTTTCATTTTCGAAGAAGGATTTAAATTCTACAAACACAAATGAGTCATACTTGGCTATGATTGCGACACTACTCCAGTAATTTCACCTAAAGTCCGAGACTGAGGATCATTTTGGTTTCATGTGCTGGACTGAGAGCCAACGACGTCGTCCAGTAATTATAATATTATACAGTATGTTAAGATAGGACATAAAAAAGACATTAAAAAAACAAACAAAACATTTCAAAAATCTCATACAAATCAACTGGCGAAAAAAGCACAACTAACCTGGCAATAAAAGAGTTCATTTCTGTTGATCTGAAGGTCACCAGGGCGAGCAGCGAAGGGGAAACTGCGTTCGCTCCGCCGCTCGCTGAGCGCCGCCTGCCGCGGGCAACAAGCGCAACGGTTTCCATGGAAACGACGACGCGTCTTAAACTGCAAGCTCCAGTTTTCCTCCACGAGAGGGCAGCGGATCCACGTCTTCAGAGCCCCGTTCACAAGCGCTGCCTCCTGCATTCAAAGGTCTTCCGAAGTCAAAAACACACAGGCATGGCACGCAGACACACACACACACACACACACACACACACAAAGCACAGACAGAAGCATAACTAGTGCCATCTTCACATAAAGGAAGGTGGTGACGTCTTCATCTTGTCGCCGAACATCTGGAACTCGCCATCAATGTTGCACAAGGTGACTGGCATGTGTTATATTGCAAATATTGAGTCACATTTTTACTGAGAGTCGAGATACAACAAGGGCAACACTGAATCACTGCCCCACACTGATAAATGCACCATTCTTCTCCTTGTTAAAAATTATGTATGTCCTTTTCACAGGCTAATCCATTTTCCTTGAATAATTCTTCCGCTGGGGAAAAACATCGACATTTCTACGGATTACACATCTGTCTCGCTAATAAATATTCATATCCATTAAATCAACAGATATCCATTGTGAACAGGGGTCTGGAAAAGCAGCCGCTGTAACAGCACTTGGAGAGTGTGACAGCAGTGAGGTGTGGAGCACTGCATGCCTGGGGTGTGTGTTAGGTTGTGGATTGCAGTTTTTGCTGCTTCTGTGTGTGCGTATATGTGTGTGTACGTGTGTGTATGTGCGAATTAGATAATGTGTGTCATAGAGTGTCACACATGGGAAATGCGTGTTTCTCTCTGTGTGTGTGTGTGTGTGTGTGTGTGTGTGTGTGCGCGCGCATGCTTCAAGCACAGGAAGAGGTGGGCTGTGAACTGGCCTTTGATGTGCCTGCCAAGTTTCCCCTATGGACAGCAGCTGTTATCTGCTATGATAAACACTCCTTTCTAGCGGGCGCAGACACCTTCCCAAGATGCAATGCTCTTCCTGCCCCCCCCCCCCCCCTTATTTCGAGGGAGGGGAACGAAAACAATGCCAGCCCGCTTGCTTCCAGGACAACGCGATTCCTAATCTTCCAGTGTTGCGTCCCGGTCCAGCAGCGGCGTCCTCAGGTCCTGGTCAGGAAAGGGGAGTTGCTGGCGCTCCAATCATGGAACAATGACTTTTCGAAAGCCCTCTGATTACACGGGCCCCCCAGCGCAAGGCTGCTGCGTGGAGCGGGAATGGCAGCCACATGTCTCGCATGGGGGGTGGGAGGCTCCGACAGGACGCCTTCCTTCTCCGCATTCGGGGCCTGACGGCCCAGTAAAGACTCCTTCTCTGATTCTGCTGGCATGAGCCTAAAGTAGCTGCGGGAAAGAGGCCAAAGCGACGTCCCATCCCTCACCCCAACACACCCCAAGCTTTCCGAGCAGCTCTAGGAATCCAGGTGCAAGGTAGCATGTCTCCCCTCTACCTCCCAGAATTCTCTTTTCTCCTCCTTGTACGCTTCCTTGGCCCCGCGAGCGCAACGGATCACTGCCAGCCGACTCATCGGCCTCGGGTCTCAACAGGACGTGGCCCTAAACGGGGATGGATGACTTGGCACCGGGGAGCCTATTTACCCACACCTGGAGCAGAACTTCAAACTGGCACTTAGCTGCCTTCCAGAAGCTTCCCTCCCTGGGCGTCGTTCCTGACTCTGTTTACAAGCCCAAGGAGCGAAGTGATGTGATGTCACCACACTTCATTATCTGAAACGCCCGGCGGCGGTGCGGGGGGCTCGGCTCTGACGGAGGGGCTGGTTTGCGATCGACGAGGAGCTGTGGAAACAAGATGTTGCTGCGCAGCGCTCACCCCCAAAACGTCAAAGCCCGGCCTCGAACAACTGCCGTGGGCCAGGAGGAGACCCTGGGACTAAATGCTGGCACTGCACGGCTGACCCTGAACTGAATGAACCAGGATGTCCAGCAGGCAGGACAGATGACAAGGGACACAGGTGTCTCCAGGAGCTCAGAAGCTCTGACGTGCTGAGGAACTGTGATTCACCACATTCTAGCCAGTCATGACCTTGACCCTTTGAGTGTCCAAGGATGGACTGTGTGCAAAGGATTCTTTGCCATATTACATTTATCTGATGCTTTTCTCCAAAGCATCTCAGGGTGTTAATCTACTTACGTTTTTTTATCCATTTACACAGCTGGGTCATTCTTTTTTTTACTGGCGTAGTTTGGGGTAAGCATCTTGCTCAAGGATACTACATCTGGTGGTGAGATTCACACTTGCAGCCTTTGGGTCCAAAGGCATCAGCCCTAACCACTACACTACCAGCTGCTCCTGGTACAAAGGCAAACGGTTAAATGAATAAATATTTTAATGAATATGTGAAAGTCGTCCCGATTGCACTCTGCCTTTTATTTTTTCTTGCGTTATCGTTTTGTTAAATGTAGCGGTGCTCCGACTGTAGTTCTGGACAACTCTACCCACCTATATCTGAGAGGGGCTGCACTGATCTGCTGCATACCTCAGGCATCTGCTTTCCTCATCATCTCCTCGGCTGGTTGCGATCCCACGCTGGGGGTCCGTCACACGGGGGCACGCAGAAACCGTCTCACTCGTCACCCGGCCAAACGCTCCGGAGGACCTTCCCCTAGCGGACGCTGGCAGCCGCACATACAGGAGTCCCTAACAGACGGAGGGAGACAAAGTGTGAGCCTGACCATCGTAATTTTTGATTATACTTACATTTATTCGACACGTTTCTCCAAAGCAGCTTACAATGTTAAGCTACTTGCAATTATTTGTTCATTATCACAGCTGGGTAATTTTACCGGAGCAATTGCAGGGTAAGTACCTTGCTCAAGGCTACTGCAGCTGATGGTGGGATTCAAATCTGCAACCTTTGGATTGAAAGGCAGCAGCTCCAACCGCTAAGCGACCAGCTGCCCTGCAACACCTCCAGGTCAGTGTTTGACGTTGGAGAACATTCCCCAGGGCTCCGCACTACATGATTGCTATGAAGAGATCCTCCCGCAGGTTCAGGAGGTTCGCCTCCGTTGGCGGCAGGGGGCCTCGCGGGGGGGGGGGGGAGGGGGGCGCCAGTAGTCGCCTCTCCGTTTATAAGATCAAACGGGCTGCCGCTCGGCGCCGACGTCGTGCGTGATGAGCCGAGGGAGCACTCGCAATCGCGGCTCCCCTTTCGCAGAGGAAAGCCCTCGGGAAGCTGGCGTGGGAGGACACGGGAGTCATCAGTGTGATCTGCGGTGTGGATGGAGAGCGGGAGGTGCAGAGGCCACCTGAACCGCGACAATATTACGCGTCACAAGGGTCACCAAGCGGTGCCGCAAGGGCTTAGCGGCAGGGTTCTCGTCTCCGGGGCCAGCGGAGGGCCCTCCAAACCCTGGAAGACCCAGAAGGCATCGTCAGTCCAGCAGCTGAGCGGAAACAACAGACGTTCATCACTGTGTTTCCGTTGTGTTCGTTGCTTACAATTTTGGTGCTAAGCCGATGCTTTTATTCGAAGCGACTTACGACTGATGAACCCGGATCTTTCTCTCAAGAGCTTCATACAAAATAAAATCCCTGCCCTTTTTGCGGTCCGTATTTTGTCACGAAATCATGTTCAAAATGTCTGTACTATTTTCTCTGCCTTTTATTGCTTTTCCAACTATTACATCCCAAGTGACGCAGTAAAGAGTCCAGTTTGAACCACGTATTGGATTGTTAAATGCTTCACATGTTAAATGGCTTGTATAAACTTATCCCTATAAGTTACCCTGGGCAATAGTGTGAGCTAAATAAATAAATAAATAAAATTTGTTACTTAATAACTACAACAATAATAATACATTTACATTTCTTTATCTGACAAACACTTTTCTCCAAAGCGACTTCCAATGAACTCTATGTAGTGTTATCAGCCCACACACTTTCTTCATCAAGGTGACCTACAATAATAATAATAATAATAATCACTTTTTATCACTTCTCACTCACTGTCAATAATTGTTTGTCGAAGTTAGGGTTATGTTGGCCCAGAGCCTATCCCAAAAATAAAGGGTGCTAGGCTGGTCAGGGTATAATAATAATAATAATAATAATAATAATAATAATAATAATGGGGGCACGGTGGTGCAGTGGGTTGGACCGGGTCTTGCTCTTCGGTGGGTCTGGGGTTCAACTCCTGCTAGGGGTGCCTTGCGACAGACTAGTGTCCTGTCCTGGGTGTGTCCCCTCCCTCCTCCAGCCTTATGCCCTATGTTGCCGGGTTAGGCTCCGGCTCCCCGCGACCCCGAATGGGACAAGCAGTTCAGAAAACGTGTGTGTGTGTGTAATAATGATAATAATAATAATAATAATAATAATAATAGAAAAAGAAGCAGCAGTTGGTAGACTGGTGGCTACAGCTACGGCAATTGTATCCAGTGGGTGTTGGTTTGATTGTTACCTATAGCTGCAGTACCTTTGAATGAATTACTTACAGTAAATTGTTAAGAGTAAAATTGCACATCTGCATAAAGGGGTGAAGGACGGTAGACAGCATACTCTTGTAAGTTGCTTTGGAGAAAAGTGTCAGCCAAATGAATAAATGTAAATAATAATTCACCGACTATCTTTTACACTTGTGCATTTCAGCTGAGACGGAGGGAACGAAGTCGATCGTAGCGGAGCTCCGAAGGCTCGGACCCAGTGCCGTCGACGGGCGGGGGCGGAGGGAAGCCGTCATTAGCGGGGTCGCAGATAGCCGGCGGCGGCAGCGGCGGCGCGGGGAGGGGAAGCTCCGACGTCACAGTCCTGGCCTTCTGCTGGACCCGGGGTCTGGTGCACAGGAGCCGCTGCGGTCAGCCCACGCTGCCAAAGGCAACAACGGCAAAGGGTTTGTGAAAGAGGGCTTTTCACAGGTCCCCAGAAAGGGTGGCAGCTTATTCATTTCTGTCCACAAAGACCCGGGAGCCATCAGGGCAAAGGAGGCACGGGAGAGAGCGCGACGCCCCTCCTCCCGGACCCCCACGACCCCCCGTCCTCGCCCCCGTCCCGGGCCTTGCCCCAGCGGAGCTGCGCCGGTCCCCGCCGGGCGGGCCGTAAATCAGCGGGAGCGTTCGGAGCCGGTGCCAGCAGAGGAAGGAGCGTGTTTGTCTGTGAGAGCGGCTCTCTGTCCCGCTGCCTGCGGAGCCACAGACAAACAGTCCTTTCCCGCTTCCTCTTAGGAGGCAGACGCAGCAGGCGCCATTAACTCCTGAGCGGGCGCCACCTTATTTATTTGTTTCATGTTAGTCTGCTCCCTACGCCGGGGTGGCCCCTACCGGCGCTGCGTCGCCGAGCTGCGGGCAAGGTGTCAAAAAGGAAAAGCGGCCTCGACTTTATCCCCCTCGTTTACGCGATATTGAGTATTAATTTAATAAGAGCTGTTATCTCGCATTTATTTTCTGCTGTTGGAGTTTTACGACGTGCTCAGAGGTGTAATAATATTTCAGTCTCTGAATGTACGTACAGCGCTGCTTGAAAGTATGCGAACGCGTCGTGTCCCTCGGTTTTACCGCGAAACGGGTACTTAAAGAGAATCGGTGTTTCTCATGTGACGCAACAGGTGTGTAATGATCAAGTTCGTATGTTGCTTTAGAGGGAATCGTGTGTAGTAGAAACACACAAGTAGTGCAGGTGGAAAAAGAAGTGAAGCCCAAGTTACACTGGTTCTAAACCAAGTAGGTAAGTTGAGTCAGGGGTGTAAATCACAGTCATTTACTCATCTTATAGGTTTGTTTAAAAACTTTCTACGAGACTAATGACCATCACTACAGAGTTTGCATACTTTCCGGCAGCGCTGCATACAGGGAATTGAAACCGACACCTTTAATTATGAAGATGGAGCAGGAAAATCTGGTGTCTCGGGGCTCCTGGCCTCAAATCCTACTCAGTCTCTGTGGAGTTTGTATCTTCTCCTTGCGTCGCCGTGGGTTTTCTTCCTCGGTCCAAATATGTGTGTTTCAGGTGGACCGGGGAATCTGAATGGCCTGCAGAGTGTGTGTGTGTATAAGGGAATGAGTGTGTGTCTGTGTGTGTGTGTGTGTCACTGCCATGTGATGGGCTGCCATTCCAGCCAGGGAGTATCCTGTCTTACACCCTGTCCTTTCTGGGATATGCTCTGCTCCACCACAAGTATATTTACTGGATAACGGGTTCCTGAAAATGGATTGATTTTTAATTACTTAATAATTTAACTACATTAGTAATTTATGCGCTCAATATTTTTTCTTGTATGAACTTCCTTCAGTTCATCTTCACCATATTTGTGCACCGAAAGCGTTAAACTCTCTTGAATACTTTGCAGGCTTTGGCGCCTGGCTCCAGAAAGGCACACAAACACACACACACACACACACACACACACACACACACACACACACACGCACACTTGCATGGTGCTACAGTGCCAGGTGGTCTGTGTGTGAAGCCCAGCTCATAGAGCTCTCCGCTGCGCTAATTTGGGTGGCACCGGCGGCTCCCCATGTGCCGTAATTCGAGATGGAAGCACCGCGCCACAGCGGCCAGGTCAGTCGCCACAGAGGAATGTGTGTTTTCTCTCTCTCGCTCTCGCTCGCTCTCACCTCACACTGAGATGTAGTCTCCAGTCTGGGAGCGCCGCTGTTGACGTTGTGCTTTCCAAATTGATGGAGAAAGCCGAAGAGCTTTCCCAGGGGGGTCACGGCGCTCCGTCCACGTGATTGTGTCTCGGTGCTGGTCCTCTGCGGTTGGACTGAGCTGCAGCAAGCGCACCGACCCTCCGCGGTTTCTCGTGTGAGCGGGATGGAGCTCTGGCCCTTCGCCCAGGAGGTAAGCTGGAGGACTTTCACAGGGACGCGGGGTGGACTGGCCACGTGCCCACGCACGGAGAGTCGGCCTCGGTGGGTCGGGAGCTCGATCAGATGATGTCCCCAGAAGCTCGTCCTGTCCAATGAGGACACACGGAGAGAAAAAGTGGAGCCGGGCTGACTTCGCTACAAAAGTGGTATATATTTCATTGAGAAGCTAATGAAGGGGATGCTGCGACTGGCAGAAGAGCAGTTTCCGTGTTAGTCAAAGGGGACGTTTCCCAGAGGCTGGAGCTCCTACGCGCAACGTAAACACTCCTAACTGGCTGCCGGATCCTGCCGCTCACAGAATTTAATTGCTCTCGTCCCCTTGTAGTTCCAAGAAGCCATGGGGAAACCGCTCTGCGCTCGCACTATCCCAGGACCCGTGGACCTCATGGGTGCTTTTCAACCAGCACGTTGCCAGGACATCTTGGCTGTGCCGAATCTCAGCCAACAGCCCCTCAGGCCTTCTCAGGGGTAGGCTTTGTGTGGAGCCAGGAGAGTGGAGGCAGGAAGCGCGAGGCAGCATTTTATCTGCTTTCGCATGTGTCTCTGGGGGGGTTTCTCCTCACCTTCTATTTACTGAGGTCACGGTGGTTGGAGAGACTTTTCTAGGGAGGAGTGAGCATGCGGTTGTCCGCAGCCATCCTCGCTCATCCAACCCTGCAGACCCAAAAGTCTGGCTTGGAAATGTTAGTTTTCTCATGTCACTGCCACCCAAGTGATCCATACAGCATGGTTGGTACACGACTGGTAGTGTAGTTGGCTTGACCTGCTGCCTTTGCACCCAAAGGTTGCTGGTTTGATCCTCCCCTCCCGCTGTAGTACCTATGAGCAATGTACTTACCCTCAGTTGCTCCAGTAAAATTACCCAGCTATGCAAATGGGTAAATAGCTTAACATTATAAGTTCCTTTGGAAAAAAGCTGAGTGAATAAAGTTAACGTACACAGGGGTCTGTACAGATGATGCTAGGGGAACAGAAGAGATGTGGTGCAGGGGGAACATGTGTAATCGTGGGCAGATCTGCAGGACGAGTCAAACTATTCCTGTCCAAAAATGCACTTTATGAAACAGACTTTGCTAGGATGAAACTGAATTTTCCGGAAAGTTCCGGTCCCCTGTAACGAATAGAGCGTTCCCTAGAGGATGCAGAGTGACACTCATCGGGGTATTTCGCACCAAGGCCTACTGGACTAAAGCGGTTCTCCGAGTAAATGAAAAGGAGTATAGGATGAGCAGCGGGAGGGCTGTTAGGCGGTGCGGTAAAATCATCAGGAGATCGTCATGCGGATGAGCTCAAGAGTAACAGAGCTGTTAGGAGATGCGGAGTTGTCAGCAGAACGTGTTGAACAGCGATACACGCACGTGACACACAACAGTAAGGACACAGGTACTCCCCTGGGAGATCCCTACTTCCTAATCTCACACACGGTGCTTTGTGCACATTGACTTGCTTGGGTCACAGCCTTTATTCTTCTGCCCATTTTCACAGCTGGTTATTTTGGTTTTTCTACCTCCCCTCTTGGGATGTGATCCTATAACCTTTTGCATCAGGCCCGTGTCAACCGTCGCTCGGGAGCGCGGCTAAACCAGCGCCTGGCTTCTGATGACATCAGGAACTGTGAGGCTTAAAAAAAGCACTATTAGGTGACCGAGAGGTCAGCTCAGTTCCGCACTATCTCACTTTGGTTTTTTAATGCGTGTTTTTCCCCTCTCTTGTGTCTCTTGACTTTTCCGAAGCACGTTTTGTTTCCTAGTGGCCCCGGAAAGCCCAGAATAACATGACCCGGCCGGTCTGGCGTTGTTTGTACATTGTGTCTTTGAGATGATGTCATGCAGAGCGTGGAGACCTCACAAAGGCAGCCCCTGTTCTCCGAGGCCCAGCGACAGGGCTTGCGGTGGAGATCGCGCCGCTGGCAGCTCAGCGAGGAGCGAGGGCCGCCGCCGAGACCAACCGCGCTGTGTTACGCATCACAGATCTTACTTCGCTTCCCTCCTCATTAGGACTCCGCGTCAGTCCTCGCACGCAGCGCCGAGGACCCCTTCAAGGTGCCAGATCTCTCTCCGCCACTGAGGTCGCTGGGGGTCGCGTCGCTCCCGGGTTCTTCCCCCAAACCCTGCTGTAGAAGTCCTTCCTCTTCAGGTTCCCTTATTATTAAGTGAGCAATTAACCTCTCTAGATGATTCATTTATTTGACGGGTACAAGGATGCCCTTCACACCTGCAGAGATTTTTCACCTTCTGTCCCTGGGCAGGAAAATTTCCTGAAAGTAAACTTTATACCATAAATACACAAAAATATCTCACAATAAAACATCACTGTGACATCAGATTTCACGCAAAATACTGCATCACCCTTTTCATATTTCATATAAGGAATAATATGTACAAAAGGTACACATGATCCCATCTGCATTTTTTTTTAGTTACTATAGTGGCCTTGCAGCAAAACACGTGAAGCCGGAACTCTATGTGATACTACTCTATTGTACAATACTGTACCGGGTGCAGAGTTGCACACTTTGTTGCCCTGGTTGAAAAGGCTGATTGTCCAAATGAGGTTTGCCTAGACTGTGCGCAGCAGTTGCCTCGCAGCTGTTATCCCTGAAATTATAATATGTCGGAGGAGATAGCAATGAATGGCTCTTCCATCACATGACTCTGAGTACGCTGTGCGGGCGGCACGAGTGGTTTCGGTCCAAAGGAGCGGACACCTACCCTCACATTTGCACGAATTCTCTTCAATTCAGCCTCCGTAAGTTTATCTTTACAGTGCCCTTTGAAACAAGGTAAAAAAAAAAAAAAGTGCACTGGAAGAGTTATTGGCCCATCCGGAAGATGCCCTCGTACCGTGAGCGAAACAGACCGGGAAAATCAGGCGAAGTCTTCGAAAAATCTTTCTTTTGTTTTTCTTAGGGCGAAAAGAGCGAGAGAATGAGAAAGAGGGGTTACGTTCTGGGACGAGAACATGATTACAGGATGTATGCAGACTCTCTGAGTTTCCAGTTACTTCCCCAATTTAGTTATTATCTACAGGCCCCAGTCACGGTTGTAGACCAGACAGCTGGTTATTGGCTACAGCCTTGTTCTTACCGTAGACCGCGGAGGCCCTTATGGTCGTCAGGCCCCGATCAGAGCTGCAGACCAGACGATCTAAAACACGAACGAAACATGGAGCTGCCACACTGTGCGGAGCGCATCGGGGCACCGCTCCCTGCGTCCTTCCCCCAGCGTTCATTGAAAGCACGTGTGTGTGTGTGGTGTTGGGGGTGGCGGGTGGGGGTGGCAATAATGTGAAACACACGCATTCCAGGTCTGGCCTTATTTATTCCGCAGTGACGCCATATTTACAGGCTCGGGGAGCGCCAGAGCAGTTAGCGGCGGGCTTGGATGGGCAGCTCAGACTCCCTGACAGGAACACTTGAATGGCCCCTGGCAGCGGCGCCACCTTCTTCAGTCAGAGTGTCCCCAGAAGGGTACACCCAATAGGGCCTGGCGCTGGGGCAATTACCTTTAATTGCAAGAGGCCTTTAAATAGCCCTTGTGTTGGGGAGGGGGGGCTCCTTTCTCTGGCTTCCGTAATTGGATGTGAAGTTGGATGTGGAGGACAAGGCTGGGACGGCAGCCCGGCTTTCTTCCGCCTCGCTTGCAGGAGGAATGGAGCTGTGACCTGCAGGCGCTGAAACAGTGAGAACATAATGCGTTTTTAACAGAACGGAGCTGGCCGGCCGAGCGCTCCCCTTCGCCGGGGGAACGTTAACCGAAAGCTTATTCGCGTTTCGAGTTCCTCTGCCGCACGTCCTGCCGTAACAGAGCTCATCGGAAAGGCGCGGTCGAGGGTCTGAATCTGCGGAGATGCCAGCACTAGCAGGTACCGCGAGACGTTCTCCATTTGGGGTTGCCCGGCGAGCTCAGCTCCAGGCTTTGATGCCATTTAGCCGGTTACCCTGGTGTCAGCAGGCTGTGGAAACCATCACGTCCTCACATTCACAGCCCCAACAGGTCTGGCTCCAAACAAGCATCCTTCATCCAGAGTCTCCTGAGTGATCTGAATGTTGCTGTGGGTAGATTATGTAAGTTCAAAATAAATTTCACTCAACAAGTGTGAGGTAACGTTGGCTTAGACGGGATGCTGGTCATCCATCACTAAGTGTCTTTAAGAAATGCTCTCCTGAAATAACACGCCTTGCTGCACTGCTGCTTCGGGTCAAGTGCCTCGACCGAGCGCTCCAACAGTGACGGCGAAGATCTTCAATGACCGACAGCACCGAAATCACACTGAGCCGGAATCACACTGGAGCGCCTGATTGGACCTGTTTTTCAGGAGCTCTCCAGATGCATCCGGAGAACATCTAAGAGGGGTCTTGGTTCCTGTAGGGAGAAGAAATCTCGAACCCTATTAGGTACAACTGTTCCTCAATGCTGCCGCTCAGTAGCGTTCTCTGTTCACGCGTGACCCGATCCATCCAGTCAGGGCTCGCAAATCTCATCTTTACCTATTTGACAGCTTAGGCCCGAAAATGTGAAAAACAGTTGTCCTTTGACTAGCGGTGCTTTTTAACCTTGGAAAGCTTCTGCAAGCCATCATACGAAACTCTGTAAACTCTATAGTCCATAAACATCGGCCATCCTTTCCATGTTTGCTTTTCCAGCTGGCCACTTCTGTATGGATGCTGTCCACCACTTCAGCCAGGATTGCTCTCTTCCTCTATAGAAGGAAATTGTTTGCTGGAAGAAAGTCAACAAGATGCTCTGGAGTCCATAAAACCACAGCATAAAGCTTGCATGTATGCAAGGGTCGTGCGAGGCAAAATTTCCTGATGGAAGGGGCTGTGTCCATTCACACATCTCCAGCAGGCGGGAGGCGGCGGGGCGGGGGTCTGGTGCGGGGCTCACGGCGGTGGGCCACAGCTCTCGCTGTCATACCCCGGGAGAGGTATTAAACAGGAATCGCTTCAAATAAAAAAGCCCAGCTGAAAAAATCCAGCACCAAATCATGTGCGAGACCGTGAGGCCTCTAAACGTCTCTGTAAAATGTTTTCGTGAAGAACTAAATAATCATTTAATGTGCTGCAGGGGAATCCTGTTTGCGGAGTGTGGGGGACAGCGACATGCCCCCTCGTGGAGGCCTTCGCAGTGTTGGGGTCGGGGGGGGTGAATCGCTCTGCAAGGCTGTATCATCTTTTCCAGCGTCCTTCCAGAGCATGTCATGTCATCAGCGTTTCCCTGGGCGTGCGGAGGGAGGGAAATTTCTTCCGAAGGGCGGGCTGCCAACAATAACAGCCGACTCCAGTAGGTCGGCACAGGAAGAGAGCGGCTGGAGGCTGATTTGTAAGCCTCCCGTTCCCGCGCCAGAACGCCTTTATTTGCTCGGGCCTCCAGAGGGCCATAAGTGCTCCGAGAGACACATTCCATTCACGTTATTTCGTCTTGAGGACTATGATTTGGGGGATTTTTTTCTTTATTTTCCTGTGCTTCTTAAGCCATTCTGCGAGGGACAAGGTAAAGGGCTATAGTGCTCTAGGACAGGCTGCTAATTCCCCCACCTCCCTGCAGTCCTGACGGCTAAAAGGGGGGTTGAAGAAGAGACCTCTGTTTATCGGGGCAGCAGGTAGCATAGAGGTGCTGCTGTCGGACTCCAGGGAGCAGGCTCGAACCCCACCTTCTGCTGTCATATCCTTGAGCATTTACATTTATTTATATATAGCTTTTCTCCAAAGCAACTTCCAGTGAACTCTATGTAGTGTTATGATCCCAAACACCTTATTCATCAAGGTAACTTACACTGCTAGATACACTACTTACACTGGGTCACTCATCCATACATCAGTGGAACACACACACACACACTCTCTCTGTGTCACTCACACACTATGGGGGAACCTGAACGGCATGTCTTTGGACTGTGGGAGGAAACCAGAGCACCCATGCAGACACAGGGAGAACATACAAACTCCACACAGACTGAGCAGGGGTCGAACCCACATCCTCTCACACCACGCAGGGGCTGTGAGACAGCAGCGCTACTCGCTGTGCCACCGTGCCACCCAGAATAAGGTATTTAGGGCAAGCAAGGTACTTACCCTGAATCGCTCCACTGAAAAAGTGTCCAGCTGAGTAAATCATTGTCAGTAGCTTGACATTATAAGTTGCTTTTGAGAAAAGGAACAGCTGAATATGTTAATGTATGAGCTTTGCTGATGAAGGCACAGCGGCGAACAATAGGTCACCCTTGCCTTTTGGGCTTGGACCAAACAACTCCTTTTGCCAAGGATAGGCTTCCTTCACAGTGCAGCAGATGTTCCAGAATGCGGAAAATTCCTCTCTTGGGATGAGGGGCACTTCTTACTGCTACAAAACAATTCATGTTTGCGAGCTGGACCGACACAATTTGACATGTTGACAGATTTGCGATTGTGCGCCTTAAAGCCTCCGAAGCGTGTGCGTGGGATAGCGCGGACAATGTCTGATTTTTTTTTTTTTTTAAAGCTGTGAAACATCCGAATGTTCCTCCATGTGTTTGAGACTCTGCTGCAGGTAGCATAAATAAGAGGTGCTATGAATTAACTGAAGAAACACTGGCCTGGCGGAAACCTGAAGGACGGAACATGTTGCTTCTCCTTCGAGTTGTACATTCTACTCAAAGAAACATGAAGTCACGTAGAACGCAGTCATTTCGAACATGTCTCCAATTCCTCACCCACTGCTTAAGTTATAGGTGACATGTTGAGTAGCTTTAAGTGGGTGATGATGCTGCCAATCCTGTTTGATGCTGATGATATGAGTCGCCTTGGAGAAAAGAGTGAGTTAAGCTGCTTTTAATTATTTATCCAGTTGTACAGCAGGGTAATTCGAGTGGAGCAATTCAGGGTAAGTACTTTGCTCAATAGTACTACAGCTTGAGGGGGGATTTGAACCTGCAACCTTTACATCTGAAAGCAGCAGCACTCACCACTAGGCAAGCAGCTTCTGCAACTTTTCAGTTAGGGCAGCATTTGTCCACCCCTCAAACTGCAAGGACAAATTATGATTTTTGAAGTAATGTCCTATCAGACCCACAAGAGAGCTGGACATGGGTTGTTTTGTGGACGGAACTCATCAGCAGGACATACTTGTCGGGTTTACACTGATGATCAAACCTGGGACGCTGGCGAACACTTCGGCTGAGAGTTTTACCCACTGCGCGGTAAACCAGCTGCTTGACAGGGGGCAGATGTCGCTAGATGAGTGACGACGCTTCGGTGGCCGTTGGCTCTCGGCACTCAAGGTTTGCCAACAATTTCCCAGGTTCGATCACCAGTCTGACAAGTCGTCACCAGCATCATCTTGAAAAGCCCTCTAAGACACATCAGTTGAATAGGATCTCGAATGGCCCTGTAGCCATGCTGGAATTCAGAACCGGTATCAGTAGCAAAAGTGCTCTTTGCCAGATCTGACACATTCTTCTTCGTGACCGTAGAACATGTGTCGAGATAGAGTGACACACAGCACACACGCAAAATCTGACATAAATCAAGTGAGCGGAGCGTGTGATCTCCTGAGAACTGCGAGCTCGCCGATCCTTCAGAGCGAACTGATTCGCAGTCCCACCGGGCTGCTTTCGCGGCTTACAGTCCGTAGGGTTTTCATAAAGCAGCACCGACCGTTTCATGTTCACTCGAGCTCCTTTTATGTTTCGTAACTTTACCACTTCTTTACCTCCTACTGGGTTTTCCCCCTTATGGCGGTCCCACACCAGTCACGGTTTTGGCTGCGTTGTGATTTTTCCAGTCACCATACCTAATATTAGTTTATTGCCTCAAAGTGTTAGTATCCTTAATAATCTGCGATTATATATTTACATTTCTTCATTTCGCAGATGTTTTTCTCAAAAGTGACTCGCGGTGATTAATTAATATTTATCTGACACCTTCGTTCAAGGTGACTTACAGCGCCAAATGCACTGCACTGAATTCCCTGTTTATGCAGCACACACGAACGAAGGGCAACCGCGAGGCACCAGTTCCCCTGAGATACTTGTCTTTGGACTGTGGGAGGAAACCAGAGCACCCCGGGGAAACCAATGTGAACAGGACAATATGCAAACTCCACATGCAGTGACCTGAATTCGAACCCACGGCCCAGGAGCTGTGAAGCACCAGCACCACCACGCTGCACCACCATGCTGTCCCAGTAAGGTACGCTTACGGTTTCTTTCAGTGATGCGTAACCCAGTTTTGTCTTTGGGATTTCAAAGTGCATATAATGTAGGTACATGCAGAACAATGGTGCTTCAGAAATCTGCTGGACCACCCCATAGCCTGAGAGCCGGGCTGACCTTCCAAACCTTGCGCTTTGGGTCATTCGGGTCAGACGTTTGAGGGACGGGGACAGGTGATCCAGTTGGGAGATGCCGATGGGTCTTGCCTTCTCACAGCTTTCTGATCGCAGGCCAGCAGAGGCAGCTGGAGGTGGCAGAGCAACTGTGAAGCATTTGGCCGTCGTTCTTTGCGCGACTCCATCGTCTCCCACCCGTCGCACGACCCCCCTCCGCAGCCTCTCGGCGGAAACACCCCCGAAAAAACATTAGTGTCGCTTCTGCGCTGGGAGGTGAAGGATTGTTGGGACAGAACAACTTTGGGTTTTGGGTGTCGTTACTGGAAACAGCGGAGCGCTGCTTGTTTTGCGCGAGCGAACGCATTCCGCACGACAGCCTCTAACCTCGCGAGCCGATGAGCGTCCCTCGGTTCAACTCCAGATGCGCAGCGTTCCCTTCTGGGGGATTATCTTGTTCTTTTCTCATCACCTCTGACACGGTTTCGTTTTTGCCCTTGGTCAGAGATTTGCATTGGGGAGAAAAATAAAATAAAATTGAAAAAGAAATAAATAAAGCATCGAGCATCTCATTTAAAGAGACACTCATAAATCAGTTTCCGCACAGCCGCCCTCTGGCAGTAATGCACCGTGTCATTTTAATTTTAAACACTTCTAATTCGAGGCGTCCCGACTTATAGCTCAGCCGCTGAAAAATAAACGCACACACGAACGCTCACTGGGAGCAAAGGGACGAGTCACTGCTGGTGGGCCGCGTCTCCCCCCGGACAACCCGGAATGTGTACATCTTCAGCGCGCCGTTTCATTTGATCCCAAACACTAATCTTGCCGCGGACAAAAGAATGTCTCGGGGCGCCCGATCGCACGGAGGCTGACGCTCTCTTCCGTCCAAAGGCCCCAGCACGAGCTCCTTCCTTCTCCCCACGCGGCTGGAACGAATAACCGCCCGCCAGGTCGTCTCGACCCCGCTGCGGAACAGGGCGACACGCAGAGAGTGGCACGTCATTACCGCCACGTTTTCATCCTCGGCCAGTCGCCACTTCTCAACGCTTAGGTGACAGAACTTGAGCAGGAACGTGGGTTTTCTTCCCGTTGTGGTCCCTTCCAGCGCTGTCCATTTCGAGCTCCGCCTCTAAAATAACGGGCTGTTTCGCACTCTTAAAATAACTCTATGCATGAAACATGGAGATAACAGCAGACAAGCGAGTAAATGATAAGTAACCAAGGCTACAGCCTCGCTCTTCCCAACGTAAAGGATCTAAGAGCCTCCAAATTCAAAGAGGGTCTCCGAACTGTCACGTGAAGTGCATCTAGGAGGCTGTTGCTGAATACCATATTGCATATTGCATAGTCACCACACTCCTGTCTTTTCCCTTTGCGCAGGGTACTGCAGGGTCATGTGGCTGTGGACTTCGAGAGCGGCGCGAGCGTGTGTCCGTAGAATGGAAGCAAATACCGAGTGACCCCCGCTGCTGGACCGCTGTCCACTGGGACCTCTTAAAAGCAGCATCGCCCTTCCATAGGGGATGCGAGATTGAGAGCCGAAACCCAAGAGGAATGACAAAACCGGTGTCTTCCGTTGCCTTCGGCGAGAGGCAGAGGATGTCACCGAATGTCTCCGTTGTCCACCGCTGTGCTTGAAAATATCACCCTCAAGGGTCCCGTGATGGTACATAAATTCATCCCCATACACAAGCTATCCTCATAAAAGGCCATAAATGTACAAAGAATAACAGTGCTTATTTGGCTTTGCAGAGATTGTGTTTCAGCGTAACTGTGAAGACAAGCCCTGCAGCCTCCAATGAGTGTGTGTGTGTGTCTGTGCGTGCGTGTGTGTGTACGCAGGTATGAACTCAGCTGCTCAAGCACACGAGTCAGATGGCGAACTAATCCTGGGATATGTTCAAACAATCTGAGCTGATGAAGTGCCTCCTTGGTTAGCTCAGGCCTACTGTCTTCCCAGCGAACCCTGGCAACATCCAATCAGCGTGGGTGGGAGCCGGCGCTCTCACAAGTGGCGCTCTCTTGCAGGCGAAAGCAGGACTGCTGATTACCGTGGTACGGGAGGACCCCGTCTTCTGTTCCGTACTGGGCCCAGTACCTCTGCTTACCGGAAGCTCTACAGCACAGGAATGTCTCGCGTTGCAGCATGAGCTGGAGTGTACATGTGTGCGGTAGCCAGTTTGGGGGCAATATTGCTCTAAGTCGGGGTTTGCTTTGGGAGATGTTTCCTGACTCGGCACACATCCCATACCTCTCAGTGGCCTGTCAATCAGCCCTTGCGGTCCTGAGAGATGCACGAGAACACAGAGTGCAGTTTTGCTCTCAGCAATCTTCAGCGCAGTGCTTAGAGCTGCTGCCTTTGGACCCGAAGGTTGCGGGTTTGAATCTCGCTTCTGGCTGTAGTACCTGTGGGAAGTGCTTACCTGAAATTCCTACAGTGAAAATATTTCAGCGGTACAAATGGGTGTAGGGAGATCAACAATGTAAGTCACTTTGACGAAAAGCATCAGCTAGATGTCTACATATATATATCAGCATGGGTAGGATCCAAATTGCTCAGGGTACCTCAGTTACCTGCTGTGTGAGCACCTCCAACATGTCTCCCATGCATCTGCAAGTTCCTGGTTTCCAGTCTAGAGCCACCCTTGCTTGGTGGCAAAAGATCCATAATGTCAAGCAGCAGTCCCTTAGGATTTAGGAGGGGGCATTACAGCGACAAACTCTAGTGAAGGTCTGGAGATGACCACATTCAGGTGGAACCCAGAAAAGGTAAAGAAAGACCCTAAAACTGCTCTTGCCCCGCAGCTCAGTCAGGCTGACAGCTCGCTGCAGTCCTTGCAATTAAAGTGCTCTTGGAGCCGAGAGCTCAAGGACGAGCTTCTAGAACGTGTTCCTGAGCGTTTGCTACCCGAAGGCCGGACTTCACCGCGTGTCGCAAGGTTAGCTGTTTGCATCATTCAAACGATGGTTTAATTAAGCAAAAATATCATCAACAGCACTGACCGGAGAGGCTGGTTGCTGAGCCTGGTTCTGTCACCAAAATCAGCAAGGCGAACACATCCCCGTAAAATACATTTGAAATCGATTCTCCGTCGCTGTTTCTTGCATACTTTGCATAAAATGAATAGTCGCTTCATGTCAAGTAATGTAACCGAGAGCAATGGATGATTTCTTTGAAAACAAACTTGAGTATCTGAAATAGATGAGTGGAAACAAACGGTGAGGGGTTCGATCATCGGCGAAATACCGCACAAAATGCTTCTGCAAAAGCAACGCATGCGTTGCAGAGGTGGAGATGTACCAGTTTGTTTTCTCCTGCGCTTTGGACTTGTGTTTCTCATGTTCCTGAAGACTGACACCCTGTTCAGGCACTGCCAGGAAAAACCTGCTAGAAATGTTACAACGCTCAAAAAAGGGAAAGCAGCCATCGAACAAGGTATCTTTTTAATGCCTTCCAGCTGTTCTAACAACCAATGCATTGTGTTGCCGCGGTGATCCGGGCGCCGCGATCCGACAACCGTATGGGGACGTGGACAGGTTCATGCAATACCGCCACGTTTTGTGCAGAGATCTGGTCACCCCTCGCATCCTCATTCATCACCACCAGGTCCCAAGGGATGTGTCGAGCAAGGGAGTTCATTTAATCCCGGCTCTGTAGTTGCATTCATGACATTCAGATCAGGGACGTCTTTCCATAGAGCGTAAGGCGGGGTTTGTGCCTTTTTAACGGTAGTTTTAACACCGACGACCTTGGCAGAGTACCGCGAATGCTTCTCCAGGGACTAGAGAACGGACAGCAAGTTTCCAGATAAATCGGTTTAAACCGTTTTTTTTTTTTTTTTTCCACACATGCCTACTGTGCAAACATATTATACTCCCAGAAAGTGACCTTGGATCCCTTTGATATATAGCTTGTAATGGTGTGCCGCTGGAGATGCAAGTTAATTATTATTCTGCTGTTTAGCTGATGCTTTTATCCAGTGGTCCTTCATATTTATCCCCTTATACAGCTGAGTGTTGCATCAGGTAAAGGACTTTTTTGAGGTACTGTATCAGGACCCCCTTGGGGCTACAGTCCAAAGGGGCTCTGTGCCCACAACGTCCATTTGATCCCCTGCCCAAATCATAAATCAGCTTCTAAACCATTATCGCTTATCCTAAATCAGTCTCCAAGCAGAAAACGGACTCAAACATATATTCATAAACACACAGATGCAGAAAATTAAAAAAAAAAACCTTTGTGAACAGAGAATTGGCAATAGGTCTCAATGATTATGGTTTGGAAGCACAGATTTGGGGTTTCCTTTGAGAAATAAAACTTAATGCACATCTGCAGCGCGTGGCTCGTAAATGTCATCGTGAAAATCTCGATCTGCGTTTGATTTTCATCTGTGTGTCTGGCGTTGACGTTCCCATGAAGCAGCATGCAGGCTCCACGGCAATGGCGGACTCCTGCCACTCGGGGGCGACCGTGCGAACCAAGCGCGTGCGGGGCTTTGACGCAAGGGGCTGCAAACTTGAAAGTTTCCATTTTTCACTGTCTGTGCAATGAACGTTACAAACACGATGTGTTTTTTTGCATATGTGAGATATGCTGGGCACTGCGGTCAGAGACATAGACAGGGGGCGGTCGCGAACAAACCCTGGCGTTTCCATGGAAACGAGTCAAACCCTCGGACAGGTGATCTCCGCGTTCCTCCCGCGAAAAAGGCCGACTCGAGCCGACAGCCAGCACCGCTTCTGTTCCAACACAAGATCGCACATTTTCCTCTTCGAAGGGGAGGAAACTACGCCGACTGCCGCTAATGAATCAAACACGGGATTATTTAATGAGCCGCCTCGATGTCGTCAGGATTAATGGGCAGAGGGACGAGAATCAGCTCCCAGCAGCAATTAAATGACAGGAAATGTACTCATTATACAGCATAAGGCTCATAATTGCAGTCTATAATTGTTTGTTGTTCATGTGAGCTGGTATGTGAGGTGCGTTATTGTTCTGAACTTCTGCATCTGGTTTCAGTGGTGCACTTAAGCATCGTTTCCAAAACTCCCCCAGGACAGGATGTTTTGTTTCGTCGTGACTCCGGTTCGGTCCCGTTCGGCTGCGGCATTGCAGCCGAAAGAAGTTTGCCGCCTTTCGAAGAGCTGCATCTAAGACCAGATTGACCCGATTACGGTGCCTCGCTGCCCTCCGCAAATACGGCCTTGGGGTGGAGAAGAGGGCTCGGTGGAAGGATCTGGAACGTCCCCCCTGTGGGATGCCCTGCTCCGGGGACAGCGGGCTTGCATTCACAATAGCTTGCATGTAGTCCTACATCACATGAATGCGAAACCAACGTTTCTGGGAGTCTTTTGTCTTCTCGTGTGTCTGTGCGCTCTTAAGTAGGTCCATGTGGTTGTGACTGAAAGGGGCTGTTTGCTCTTTTCTTTCTGGTTCAACTATGAGCAACTGCCTGACACATGCTGATAGCCTAGTGATGCCTGGGAACATTCAGGCTTCAGCCACATGAATGGCTGGAATTTTTGTGAATGACTGAATGAATCAGTGACTAACTTTTGATGTGAAGTACAGAATTGCCTTCGCAGGGTGCGGGGGCACGGTGGGCTGGACCAGGTCCTGCTTGGGGTGCCTTGCAACAGACTGGCATCCTGTCCGGGGTGTGTCCCCTCCCCCTCCAGCCTTGCGCCCTGTGTTGCCGGTTTGGGACAAGTGGCTTCCGACAGTGTGTGTACAGAAATTCCCTGGATTTAAAAATCTTTAAAAAAATTTTTTTTGTCGTATAGGGGAGTTCCTCCTGAGACCACGCTGAGAGCACATCGCCGCTGTGCTCGAAGCTTCCTTATAAATATTAAAGGCACCCGCATTTTTATGAAATGCTCTCCAGCTGCACTTCATCTTGTACACGTTTAAGTGATGCAATTGTGCTTCCGCCCATCCGGACCCCAGCATCCTGCGACGGAGTTTTACTTGCACCTGAAGGAAAAAAGTTGTATTATTTTCATGGTGAAAAGGAGGGATTACCTTGTGTGGCAGGGGAAGGGTAACGCGATGATGAGCGTGCATGAGCATAAGGGAGGGAAGGAAGAAGACGGCAGGGAGTGTGGGGGTGCGAGGTGACTATCCGCGTGGGTCTGGACTTCCATGTGGTGAGGAAGGGAGCCTCTGCAAAAGGGGAAAGGGGCTGCGGAATGACCACCCCCCCCACCCCAGACACATCGGGATGATGTTCCCTGTGGAACAGAAACCCACACTGTGGTCAAGAACAGAAAGGAGGCCTCCAGTAAATGGCGAATGCGGGGGAAATTCTCGGTATCATAGGTTCGACCCCAACGTAGCATTGAATTTCTTGGCAAACGTGTTCTTAAAATGCTCACATTCTGGAAACACACGGTCATTCCTGCTCAAGTGCAGTGGGAGGAAGGGGATTGGGTTTCACGTTTCCTGTCCTTCTCCGTCGCCTTGATATCTAGAGAAGACGCTTATGTTTCCTCATCAATGTCTCTTGTTGTCTTCAAAGTTCCCATCGCTTTTTTTTTTAATTCAGACATTTGTTTCAGGGTTGTTTCTTCACGGGTCTTTGGGTAAAATATTCCAGTAAGGGTCGTGGTCCGGCCCGTTAATGAGAAGGTGGGCTGGTACAGGCGTTCAGTGTGGCGTCACATGCGGCACTGTTGCTGTTACCGGTTTTGACAGCTTTGCCCCGTGACATTTCTGACATTTTCTCGCATTACAGAACATCTTCACGATGATAAAGCAGCAATAAAAGGCCTGTTGACGCCGGGGCCGACGCTGGGTGTGATCGCCTTCTTTGGGTGGTTACAAATAGACGTAAATAAGTGTTCGAAAGTGTTTCAGCTTTCTGTGCATGACACAGCAGGGCTACGGAGCCCGCAGTGAGTGGTGCTCTCTCACACCAGCTCCCGATCCCAAAGGTCATCTTTGGGAGGTTGCACACAGGAGCAGTGGAGGTATAATAAAAGTCTTGTGCGGTTTAGCAACCCCCATCCTCCAGAAAGAAGACCATGGGAACATCTGAGCCTCATTCCAAGGGTGGCTGAGAGAAGGCTTTGACAGAGAAGCTGCGGTTTTATTGCTGTAATTTCAAGTTTTACCCTCCAGCACTCCACCATTTGCCAGCTTCTTCTCCTTTGGTCCAGTAGTGAGGTGTGCTGCTCTTCAGAGCTCCTTTGAGGTCTCAGCACTGGCCATTGCAAAAAAAAAAAAAAAAAACATATTTTTTAACAGCATTTGAGTGTTAAAAATATGAAGAAATGTACTGACATACCCTTGAATGTAACAGAGGACTACGTTATGCTGCTGATGTTATCAATGAGCGCAGATGTTATTTGAAATCTGTGTATCTCACTTGGACCTGGATGTTTCATTTTCCCTAAACGTCCTAATTATGGAAGCATTTGATGATAGTTTTATTGTTATTTGCAAATTTGTCACACTGGAGTGCACCAGAGTGTTATTTACTGTCATCAAGCAGAAAAATGGTATTGATTCCGTTTCAACAATGATGTTCATCTGCAGTAAATAACCATTAGTCAGATTCCCTGCAGTGTAAACTTCCGGCTAGAAGTTCACTGGTCCACTTTCATGTCATGGTATCAGTCACAGCGAATGATCGGGAATATTTGACTTCCTTTGCCAAATGGGGCTTTTGCACAAGTAAAAGTCATAGTTTCCTGAAGATGATAGTTTCAAATCTATAAATAAGGATGTAATACTGCAGAGGCAAGAAAACATAAAGAAAAAATATCTTAAAGGTGATGAGGCCTCCAGGGGAATGCCCCTATAGAACTAAAAAAAAACCATGAAAATAGTGTCCTGCCACCTGGGAGTTTTAGGTTCGAATCCCTCTGCTGCTCTATTGCCCTTGATCAAGGTACTGGAAAGATATGCAATATATGCTGCATAAATTATAAATTGTCCCATGTTGTAAGTCAGTATGGAGAACGGAGTCAGATAAAGATCAATAATAATAAGGACAACTATATTAAAAATCTGTGATTTTTTTATTGATTTATTTTTATTGATTAACAGCAGAACAGCGCTGGGTCAGAGCTGAGACAGAAATAGAACACTAAATGCACCCACATATAGAAAACGATATTGTAGAAGGGTGAAAGGTTACAGTGTTTACTAGGGCTGGTCATGTAGTCATGTTCCAAAAGGGTAGCCAGATATATTCAAGGATTAATTGGAATTATTATTTGACTCAGTTATTATTTGGCCAAACGTTTATTTTGAACTTTTTTTTTGACTGGAAGAAAGTAATACATTGAAGAATCCAAACACATAATTTGTAGAGGAAGCTTCTAGTGCGGAAAACAGTAATAAAACACATTTCCTTGCCAAACCTATTCTGCATAAGTTCATAAAAAATAGCCCATAATGATAAATAATAATACATGTGTGGAAGAAGCGGGCAAATCGAAAGCCGTTCCAGAGTTGGTACCAGCTCCCAGGAGCGACTGGTTTATTTTATTTTTTTCTTTTATTTTTTACACAACATATTAAAGTGAGAGGCCGTTAAAACGCAGCCTAGTGTAAAAACGTGGTAAACGAGAGTGTGAGGCGACCGGCTGCGGATGGCGCTGTGTGCGGAGGGAGCGCCGCAGCCAAACTCGGGAGAACACTGACAAGTTGTCCGCAGTGGGAGGCGAGCCGGGCTCCGAACGGGACCTCTCCGCACTCCGCACGGACACCCGCACATGGCCGCGCACGCCACGCGCCGCGTCGCGGACGGCAGCGCCTCTCCGCGCGCCTTCCGTGGACATTAAGAGGTTTCGTGTGTGTGTGCTGGGGGGTGGGGGGTAAGTTTTCACTTCTGACCGCGAGGCTTCTGCTGCTGGGGAACTTTGTATCGCAGCCCGACGGAGAGCTGAGCGCGCGGACCGGACTGCCACGGGGGCGCGCACAGCCGCGACGGAGATGCGCTCCGCTTCGTGCGCCTGAAACATCGGCGCAAAAGTTCGCGCGCGTTCGCACAAGAATGACGGAGCTCCGCGACAAGGACCTGACGGCGGTGCCGAGGAAGCGCCGCCTCATGGCCGCGCTCGTGCCCGCGGAGGAGAGCGCGCTGCCCGCTCAGCCTCAGGTCTCGGCGCCGGAGCGGAGCGGAGCGGCACTCGTGTACTGCTTCGTGTGTGGGAGCGGCGTGACCGCGGGGAAGGAGCTCCGGCTGCAGGTGAAGCAGCAGCGCGGCAGCGGCCCCTTCTTCCCCTTCCTTCAGCACCAGGAGCCGGCGCCGGGGGCCCGCGGCGTGACTGCGGACGGGGGCGTGCTCGTGTGCGCCGTGTGCCACTCCTTCCTGCGGGAGCAGTGGAACTCGTTCGAGAGGTCCGGGACCCCCATGGAGAAGCGCATGTACTGGCTGAAGCGGCCGTACCAGTGCGACCCCCGCAGGGCCCCGCAGGACTGGAACGTGTCCTTCGAGCTGGAGCGCAGAGCCGCGCTCGGCGCCCACGGCGGGGACGCGCCCGACTCCGACTCCTCGTGCTTCTCCGACAACGAGAACGTGTCGGAGCCGGAGCCCGACGGAGGGTACGGGGCGCCCGCGCGGGGCAGGACGCTCAGAGACGGCGCGGGGAAGAGCGCGAAGGGCAGCCCGGAGCCGGAGCGTGAGCGCGCGGCGCGCTACGCGCGCGCGGACGGCGCTTTCAATCACGTGGCGCGCTCCTCCGGCTCTCTGGATGGCGACCGGCCGCCCGCGCGCACGCCCGTGCGGGACAACGGCATCATTGTGCGCAACAGGCAGTGGCTGCCAGAGGAGGGCGCTGCCGACATCGGCCGCGGCCCCGCGCGTCCCCTCATCCCCCCGCACAGGAGGTGGAGACCGGCGGCCGCTTTCTCACCTGCCGCCAGGAGGGAAAGGGAGGCGTGCGATGGTGGCTCGGACAGCGACGTCAATGTCACCAGCGAGGAGGACGGTGAAGTGTTTGACGTCATCGGGATGGAGCGCGCGGCAGCGCAGGACGGGCCACCAGGGGATTCTGGGAATCTGATTGGCAAACAGACAGGCGGCAGCGGCACACCGGAGTGTGACGCCGCCTGTTACATATGCGGCGGCAAGCTGTCCCGGCGCGGCCAGTTCCGGGTGTACGTGCAGAAGCAGGAGCGGGCTTCCGGCGAGCCCTTCTTCCCCTTCCTGTGGCTGCACAGCCCTCCGCCGGGTGCTACGCCCCTGAGCTCCAGCGGCGGAACCTTGGTGTGCGGCTGCTGCCACACCTCCCTCATGCAGCAGTGGCAGGGGTTTGAGCTGGCCAGCGTGCCCGTGCTGCAGCGCCTCTATGTCGTCCCGCTGAACATGCCCTCCTCAGCCACGCCCCCGCAAGCCCTGGAGAAGCTTGGGAATCCGGGGCCCTCCGTGGAGGCCTGCTACCTCTGTGGACGGGACTGTGGTGCCGACGTCCGAGTGGCCTGCTCCCAGCCTGGGGACGGCAAGGCCCGCAGCGCCATGCACTTCCCTTTCATCAACCTGCTGCCACGTCCTCCCGGGGCCCGGGTGCAGCGGGAAAGCCAGGTGCGCTGCTGTGCGCTCTGCCACGGCATCCTGGAGGACATCTGGGCGGCGTATCGCCTGTGCCTGAGCGAGGAGCTCATCACTTCTGTCAGCGCCTTCCTCGGCAGGTACCACCAGGTGGCGGGTGGGGAGCCGTCGGAGGGCGGATCCCGCACCGGCCACGCCTGCGTCTGCTACCTGTGCGGGGCCGAGCTGGGCTCCAGCGGCGAGTTCCAGCTGAGCGTCAACCCGCCGGGCCGCTGCGGTGAGAGGGAGCCCTTCTTCCCTTTCCTGAGTGCCCACCCAGCAGCCCCGCGCGCCAAGCCCGTCGACTCCACCGGCCTGGTGTCCACCTGCGTGCTCTGCTACCACGACCTGCGTGCCCAGTGGGCCCGGCACGAGGGCCGCCCCGGTCAGCCGTCCAGCAGCCCCTGGTCTCGCCAGTACCGCTGCGACACCTTTGTGTGCTTCTTCTGCCGCCAGGAGCGGAGGCGCTGCCCGGGCCTCAAGGCGGTCCACGTGGCCCGGCTGCCTATATTCCTCTATGCTCCCCCGGTCAGCGGCTCTCTAGTGGTGGATGATGGGAAGAAGCTGACCGTTGGATCTTGTGTGGAATGTAAAGCCATGGTGCTGGCTGGCCAGAGCATGATGCAAAACTGCAGGATGGGCAGCTCCCCGCCTCCCGCGAAGCTCAAGGTACGTGCACTCGTTTGCATGACCGTACTTCGGAGTGGTGCTCCGTGAGGGCCAATCGGACTCGGATGGACGTCCTTTCACTTCCCTCCGTGACACGTACGGTACTTTACCCTTACCTCGTTGACCTTGTTGACCGCAACGGAAAAGGAGACGCTTTTGCTTGTGCGGTGTTTCATTCACTGGACAGCTAAATGCCTTTACGTGCAGCCGCGCAGAAGCGTCCCGCAGCTCGAGAAGGTCTGCTTTCGGAGTGCCGGACATCGAAGTCCTCGTGTTTTTCCACTGCTTCTCCAACTTTCAGTACAAGATGAGACGTGCGCTACAAGAGGACACTTGGCCTTTGTAGACTTTCTAGACTTTACGATAACAGTGTTAAAGTCACCTCTGGGGTGAAGAACATCTTGTATGAGTGTGCGTTGTGTGTGTGTGTTTTACCTAGATAAGAGGCTTCTCTTTTGCCGATCGTGCTGCTAATTTACCGCATCCAGCTCTGTAGCAGCTTCTCCAGAAAAAGCGCAGTGCTGAAGCGTGGCGCAGTTTGAAAGAACATCAGAAAGTGCATTTGTTATATCCAGAAGGCAGAGGGATTTATGAGAGCCGAGGACCTTTCTGTATGCCCAGTGGGGTGCTGGGGTCAGAGGTCGGCAGAACGCTTGGCTCGGTTTGAGGGGTCTTATCCATAACAAGTTCCAGTGTGTGGGATTGGTAGTCATCCAGAAGGTTTTTCTCAGAAGTCAGCGGCCTTGGCTGGTTCAAGTGGTTTTATCGTCCGTGTTGCTTCTCTCCAAGCAGCCATCTGGCAGCGAGGATGCGAGTCACCTGGCGAGCTCCTTTCCCACGGCCGCACACGGTATCGGCAGTAGCCATGCCTTATGCTAATTAGCGGGCCCCCAGGAAACGCTGTCATCGTGAGCGGGCAATATCTGTGCCACGTTCCCGCTCCTCTACCTCGATGCGTGGCCCATTTGTCGAGCCCCGGTGCAGATCTCAGGGGTGCTGTTAGCTCTTGAAGCGTTGAAAGGAAGTGCGAGTGCGATCCCGCACAGTTAATGGCCAGGTGTTTGGTGGCTTGGGGGGGGGTGGGGTGGCGCCGTACACACTGTGCCCTTCAGCACGCACCAGCTGTTGGCGTCGCAGGCTGAAATGAACCCGCCGGAGCGGAGCGACCGCAGCTGCTGGGGGTAACCCTTTCCAGACCGCTCGGGCGTAGGCGTCTGGGACGTAGGAGCGCTTGGCTCGAGACGCTCTGGAAGCTGTCGGTTGGGTGTGGTGGTGGCGGCGGTAGTGGGGGGTGGGGTGTTGGGAAACAGGTGTCGTGTCCCCTGGCGACATGCAGTCCGCGGTGGCGCTGGGCTGTCACCGAGAAGGCACACATCTGCTTCCTTCGCTTCCTGGCGTGTTTGTCAGCGCGGCAGTGAGCCGGGAGAGCGTGGGCGGGCGAGAGGGCGGGAGAGCGAGCGGAGAGGACCGCAGCGGCGTCAGACAGCAGGGACCTTTTATGGGCGCTGACTCCTAAAGGGTCGAGTGCAGTAAATGTCAAGGATACTCTACAGTACAATATGCATTTTCAGGAAATGCATTCATCTGATGCTCTTTTCCAAAGCAACTCATACCATTACACCAATTTACCCATCACTGAACATTACATTTAGCTGATGCTTTGGGGAAAAGCAACTCACACTTTTTTACTCATTTACATAGCTGGGTGATTCTTACAGGAGCAGTTTAAGGTAAGTACCTTGTGCAGAGGTACTACAGCCAAAGTTGAGACTTGAACCTGTAACCTTTGGGTTCAAAGGCAACAGCTCTCACCACTACACTCCCAGCTATCCCTAGTGTTAGCATAGCTGGACACCCTGGTCCCTGTGCTCCAACTGTACAGCTGGGTAATGATTTGTGTAAAGTACCTCACTCAAGGATATTGCAGCAGAAGGTGGGATTTGAACCTGAGTCCTTCGCAGCAGCGGTTCTAACCACCGCGCTCCCTGCTGCCCCTCACAGGTCACAGGTTCTTAGAATGTGTTGGTCCAAGCTCGGGACTGGCCCTGCGTGGTTTTTGTGCACAGCCCCATGTGGTACGCCAGTTTGTACTGCTACAGAACCAGTCAAAAGTTTGAGTACACTCGCTGATCAGGAAACGAGGCGACGTCTTCTCTGCGGTGGTTCCCAGAGACGCGGTGCACTTGTTGGTTGCTTTGCCTTCACTGTTCTGTCCAGTTTGGCTCAGGTTGCCCGAGTGTACTCAAACTTTTGACCGGCGCTCTACATCTCTAACTAAATGCGGACGCTCTCTGTACTCTCCCGTTAAACTTGTCCGTGGATCAGTGTGAAACGGGATTTAACAGTGCAGCTCAGCTGCCTGACATTTTATACATACAGTGTGCGGCTTGTCTCGAACCCCGTGCCACTTACGTGGCTGGGGAGTGGTGCCAGACTCATGGCCCATGTATGGCTTTGACTGTCGCTATTGTCGTTAACCTTCAGCAATACCGCCCTCCACCTGAACGCACCTTGGCGGGTCGCTTGCCCTTCACACATCTTCAGCCCAGGTCACTTGTGGCCTCTTGTCACCCTTGACCTCTGTCACCTGTCCCCTCCGCTCTGGAGCTCAAGCTTGGAGCACCGAGAGGTCTCGCGTTGAGCATTGCCCAAGAAAACTCTAGTGGTTAGAGCTGGTGTCTTTGCACCCGAAGGTTGCAGGTTTGGATCCCACCTTCAGCTGTAGTTCCCTGGAGTAAGAGCCTTACCTTGAATTGCTCCAGTAAAATTACCCAGCTGTAGAGATGAGTAAATAATTGTAAGCAGTTTAATGCTGTGAGGCATTTTTCGGTTTGTCGACGAGTGCCGTCTGCGCTGCTTGTTCCTCCTCTGACACGGGAGCCTGGGTAAAGAAGTCGCTGACACGGGCGCCATTGTTTCTCGAGGAAGGTTTTAATGTGTGTGTGGTGCCACCGCAGCGCGTCGAAGAATGTTCCGCTTTACCGCCATGGGGAAAATTGATTGTGACAAGGCAGGCTTGCATTTCTTAAGGAAATCCAGATATATTGAGAGGGATCTGAGAGGCTTTAAAAGAAAGAACACACACTTCATTTTAAAGCTCTTGGAGGCTTATTTCGATACTGTTTCATACTGGAAATTGAGATGATCTTCTCTGGAAATGTGCTCTCCTAACCACTCCCCCCCCCCCCTTTTTTTTTTTATTACAGGAGAATGTAGTTTTTTTATGGTGGAAAATCAGAGTGAAACGCTGGGGGTTGTTTGTGTTACAGTGGTGTCGAAAAGCTGTGACCTATGAGCCAAGGGTGTGCCGGGAAGAAGTGTGTGTGCAGACAGTAGGACGCACACCGACTCAGTGACAATACCTCCCTGGGGGGGTAGTGGTCTCACCGCTGCCGTCTGTCATGAGGGAAGGTCTGTGGGGGGACACAAGGGCAGCTGTGGGGGTCTGTGGTTCTAGGAATTTTCACTTCTGTCCGTGCTGACTCACGCCGGAGCCTCCCAGCATGCACTGCCAGTCCCTCAGTCCCTCTGACTGCCTTCTCATTTCCTGTTTAAATCGTATCACAAAAGCATCACGGAAAACGACTGCGCTCCCGCCGCGGTGTTTTAGAGGGTCCGCACCACCTGTCTGCATCACCTCCAGGTGAAAGGGACGCTTGGAAAGACCGCACGTCTTGTATGTGGTCAATGCCTGCCCTCCTTCGGAACTGCTGCGTCCCTTTCGGCGATCAAGAACGGTCTCGGAACGTATCTCTTTCGGGCCCACTTCTCTCTCCATCTAATGACAGCTGCATAAATCACACCATCTGTCACTGGATCACCTTTGTGTTTACCCTCAGTTCTGTGTTGGACACCCGCAGCATTCTTCAGTGTCTGTATCTAAAGCTCTTTGTTTGTTGTGAAATGCGCTTTTGTCTCCCGAGTCGTGCGTTGCTTTGGAGAAAAGCTTTGTGAATAATTTCAAATGTAAGATGCCCCCCCCCAGCTCAGGGGCAGGGGCCAGGCTGTAGGAGTGTGGGGCTGTGAGCTTGTGAGGGTGGGGGTCGCTCAGCACTGCTCCCGGTCATCCAAGATGCAGAAGTCTTCACTGGGTGGCCCACAGTGGATATGGAGATCACTGAGAGCTGCACTTGAAATCTAACACAGATGCAGTGATTTAGCGCACACTCGATGCCAGAACCTTCTGCGGGGCTCACTGTCCATAGCCCATAGGCGCCAGTGTTACTCCCTGCTCGCCCCCGAGGAGTCACGCTGCCAGGTGACGATGGGCTGGTTACGTGCAGTTGACTGGTCATGAATCGAGACCTGAGTTTGGGGCGCGCACACACACACACACACACACACAGATTGTGCTGCTCTGCCACCATGCTCTTAATGCCAGAAGGGATGATGCTCTTTGATTCATTTGTGCTCAGATTTATAAATGCTGTCTGAATTAAATGCTGCTTGGATTGGCGGGATAAGCAATAAAAAATGCCCGAGTGTTTGCTCAGTGTGTATTTCTCTTCTGTTACAGCGTAATGAAGGCATATTGAGATGTAGCCTGCTGGAAACTATGATGCCAGCAGACCGTAAATTTTCGGCTGAACTTTTGGCCCTGTAGTGTAGCACAAGGATTTAGTCCTGATAGGCGTTTCGGCTACTAGCTTCTTAAAACTGCGTGTGTGTGCGTGTGCGTGCGCGCGCACCCATGCACGTGTGTGTTGTGTCAGAGGGTGATGTTTTGATGATTTGTTTGGGGTGAATAAGCCAGATTGAACCAGAGGCCATTAACCGCTTAATTATGTAATTATTAATTGTTTACTTGGCAGAGTTTCTGCCGCTCCTCCTTGTTCTGTTGAGTTTTTTCTCTTCAAACCAGCTGTGTCCAGGAAACACACCAGCGGCGGAAGTGCCGGGGCTCCTCGGGTGACTGACTGTCACCTGAGCTGGCCGTCCCACTCGCACCCACTCCTCTGTCGTGATCCCGTGCCGCCGGCGAACGAGAGCCACTGCGCTGTGACCACACACACCGAGCGGAAAGAAATGGCTTCGGTGCGGCGTGCGCGCGTTCCCTCCTGCAGGCTGAACAGCACCCCTGGCCTAGACCCTTATGCAGTACCCCTGCACCTCCTGCGAGGGGCGCAATACAGGCCAGAAACATACAGTGCTGCTTGCAAGTATGTGAACCTCATAGGGGTGGTCGCTATTCTTGTACCGGGGTAACTGACTGTGGAGGAGAAGGTTTTCTCCCTCTTAAGCAATGAAATTCAAACAAACTGCATAGTGATTATAGTCGGTGATGTTTCTTCTAGCTGCCTGCAGATGCACTTTAACACACACATTTTCTGAACCGCTTGTCCCACATGGGGTCGCGGGGAACCAGAGCCTACCCGGCAACACAGGATGTAAGGCTGGAGGGGGAGGGGACACACCCAGGAAGGGACGCCAATCCATCACAAGGCACCCCAAGCGAGACTCGAACCCCAGACCCACTGGAGAGCAGGACCCGGTCCAACCCACTGCACCACCGCACCCATAATCTATTGAATACCATAAAGTAAAAAAAACACTCCAAAATTCGAAACACAAAGACACATCCACATCGTACATCGTCGAACGTGATAGAGATGATTCGCTCATGTAGACGTGAACTTTTCTTTCCAAATACAGAAGATGAAAACCATCAGAGGTTAAAAACAATTATAAATATTGTTTATAGTTATCAACTAATATTTATCCAGGATCTTTTTCCAAGGTGACTTACAGTGCTAGATACACTGCACTACACACACACAAAAAAAAAAAAAATAAATAAAGAGTGATGTCGATTCACTGTGATGTGGCGTACAGGTCAGACCTGCCATCGTGGAGTCGAAGGACCCGGGTTCAGATCCCACCTCCTGCTGTAGTACCCCGAAGCAAGGTACTCACCATGAACTGATATGGTAAAATTACCCAGCTGTATTTGAGTTGATGATTGTAAGTTGCTTTGGAGATGAGCAGCTCAATAAAGAAAGTGTTGTTTTTGAGGGCTGTTAAAATTAGGAATAAGACGTGGTGAGCAAAGGATGACTGTATCCTGTGGAGGTGCATGTTCATGGAAGAAGAAACATCAGCGACTAAACATGCTGGAACACCGTGACCCCACTGAACCTACGGTAATACTCGTACGGTGCAGACCAGCCCTTCGCTCTGAGACGGAGTCCCCTAACCTGATTTTGCTGAACAGATGTGGCAGCGAGATGACAATATGGAACAAACCGCTGGACGGCTCGCACCGGCTCGGCGAACGGACGCTACGGAGGTACAGGAAGGAAGCCAGAAGCCTGGATAGAGCCGCGGGACTCGGGATCCAGACCCGAAAGCGCACCTCAGTCCAGATGGGTTGCGTGTTTGCACCGAGGCAGCTGAGAGCGCGGTGAGCCGTCTGACTCAGAGGTCAGTTGGCTCACCCCGCTGACGGCAGTTAAACGTGAGTCACTGGGTGGCGATGAGCAGAGGCCGTGTTCTTTCCACGCGAGCTGCTTTTGTACGCGCGCGTTGCCGGAGAGATGGAGCCGTCTCCGACCGTTTCGTCACAGGTCGGCCGACCCGCGGAAAGATTTACGGAGGGGTTTGTGGCGTTTTCTACATCAGGGGTTGAGAATGTGTGAGGAGTCATCCTGTCTGCTCACTTTGTCAGGGCGTCTGCGTGGCCTGGGGCTGCAGGGACCCCCGGGTGGAAAGCCTGGGAGACAGACCCCCGGCGTAGCCGCTGCGGCACAGCAACCCAGCAGCGCCCCGAAACAGAGGAACGATCCCAGCCTCCTTTGCGCGCTTTCCCTTCCGCAAACCCCAGTGTGAATGAAGCCTGCTGACCGTGAGCTTCGGTCGGGCGGAGGTGTTGCTGAGTTATTTATTTTTTCCCACAGCACGCAGTTTTCGGTGAGAAGTCTCACAGGCTGGCAGACTTTGACCCCGGTGGGTTCTGGTTGTGAGCCTTCATCCTGAATAATGTCTTTCGGCAAGCGAACCGTTTGCGCCCCAGCCTTCCCGGTCTTAATTTCGGAAGTTACCCAGTCCTTATCGCCGCCAGTAACCTTTCGCTCACCCCACTGCTCCAGCACCATCCTCCAAACCGTCCAGGCGGTTCGATCAGAACTGAGCGGACTCGATGGACCCCGTGCAAAAGGAGCTGACACCATTGACAGATGCCCAGAGTGTGGAAGAGGAAGGGTCCCATGATGAAGGCCTGGCTGTTCACTTGTTATTCTTCTTCCTGTTTTGTCTGCTCAGAGCCCACAGCAAGGACCAAATAGCCTTTCCAGCACTGCGTGGGGTGGCTTCTGAAAGGGCTGCTTTTGCTCAGCCTCACATTTGTAACAAGGCCCTGGTCATGTGACAAAGCATGGGGTTGTGTGCTTATGCAGGCCTGGGCTCACACACGGCCAGCTAATATGAGCATAAACCCCCTTATCGTGTTCGTTCTTGTCATTTCAAAGTTCAGATCTCAACTCACTGACCTATTATGAAGAAGCAATGCAGTACTTGTATCTGCGGTCCAACTTCTTTAATGTCAAGCTACCCAAAGACCCGAAGGGCATTTGTGCAATTCGGATGAGTCCTGATTTTTTTTCCGGTCCTTTCTGGGGTGTGATGTCACGGTTCAAGGCTTTTTGATGATGCAGAGAAAGCTGTAGGTCTGTCTTTGTTGGGGTGCTATTGGCTCAGAGCTGCAGTGCTCTTGAGAATGTGCCGAAAGCGCGAGGTCTGTCAGCTTTCCCAGGAAAAGATCATAATGGCAAACTGCTCTGTCAGACCGACGCCGGTATCCCGAAGACCACAAGGAATAACATCCTTGTGTTTCTGTGGAAAGCATAGAGGTTAGTGTCCAGAGGCTTGGTTTTTCATCTTTCCAGAGTGCTGCTGCCAGCAGGTTCATTCAAAGGAGCTCCACTCTTACTATAGTCAGCTCCTCAGTGAATCATGGATATTCATGGATGCAGTAGCTGTAGGAGTTTGCTGGATGGGTCCCTAGGTGGAGAGCCAGGGAGGTAGGATCCTCGCAGAGTGGATGTCACACAGCAGCCCAGCAATCCTCTGAAACTGGGGTCTTCAGTTGCCAGAAGGAGAGGGGAATGAACGTACAGCATGTGAGGGAACTGTTGATTTTTTTGGTTAACAATCTTGGATCCGTGGTTGGCGGTTTGCAAACCAGAAAGGAAGGTGCCATTTCACTACTTATCATGCAGCTTCACCTTAAGCAGAAGCTGCAATCGCGGTCGGCAAGTGTCTCGTACGAATCTGTCCGAGCATTGGTGAGCTTGCGCTGCCTTCCCATGAGTATCGAATAGCCCGTCCGTTTTCCATCGTTCCCTCGGCTCCCTTGTTTGTCTTCCCCGCTTTGTTGTGTGCCCACCGGGAATGACGTGACTCCCACGTCGGTCGCTCTGGTGTTACCACAAAGGCTCTCCGGTCCCTGGCAAGTTGCACAGATTTGTCTGACCAAGGAGCCCTCAAGTCTTGAAGTTGACAGAGAACAGTCCCGTTGCCTGCTGGCCTGGCGCTTGTTTTGGAACTCTGTCCGCTAGCTCTCGTCTCTCCCGCTCCTCATTACATTCGTGGTGAAAGCTCCTCTGAATTATGCCCAAGTGATGCCCGGAGAGATTTGGCAAAGGAGCTTTTGGCATGTGCTGGTCACTCGGTTTCCATTGAGCTGTCAGGCCCGGCATCACAGCAAGGAACTGAGCCCAAAAATTCAAGATCTGCTACCGAAGTCCGGCGAGCCGGGCCGCGTTTCCCTTCGCGTCACGTTCACGTCTCTTCCTCGCAGACTCCTGTCCAGATCTTCCTGGCTGTGGAGCGCGGCAGCACTTAGCCCTACCGCTCTGCAAAAGCGAGTGCGAGAGAGTGCTTCCGCAGCAGTGTGGCGGCTGATGTGCTCCAGGTGCGCTCGAGCACTAACAGGTGTGCGCCCAGCTGGGCTCGGGCGGTGCGCCGTGTGTGGTAGCGGCGCACGGAGAGTAGCCAGATCCGCAGGCCATTCACATCCTGAGCTGGGAAATTAGAGGTCCACGCCACTCTTCCTTTTTTCGGCATTTCTACTTTCATCGGCTCCGCAGATCAAGGGAGAGAGGGAAGGGATTCATGCGGTAATTTCCTGCCGAGCTCAACGTGGCGATGCAGCACGGCGCCTCGCCTCTGCCCCGTTGCGAGGCGTGCTAGTGGGTGGCCTCTCGCGGTCGGGGCCGGGGCTGCGGGGTGGGGGTCGACCGTGCTGCTGCCTGACTCTGCCCGGTCAAATCCGGGTGCTGACAGAGCTAATCGCACCCAGAGAGCAGCACGGGGACAGCTGGCCATCCTCATACGGAGGGGTGCAGATCAGCTCGAAATAACCTGGGTGTGGGTTAAATATATCCTCCCCCGTACTAGGCAGGTCCTCGGGGGTTGTTGCCAGGGAAGCTGGGCAGCGTGATGCAACTGCAGAGCCACGGAAGTGCTCGACTTCTCGACGGCATTTTTGAAAGGTGAAAATGCCCCCGATGGCCTGATGGTTTGGAACAGACAGCCTTGGTCTCGAGCCGAGACATGCGGCAGCCAGGCCCTTTCGGAGAACCAGGTGTTTCTTGGCTCGGGTTTGAGGACGAGGGGGGCGTGACCTCAGTCCCACATGCTCGAACGGCAAGTGCCGAATAGCAGCTGTTGCGGTGCAGATGATCCCGACTGCGGTGGGCTGTCACCATGCCGCTTATTCATCCGCCCCGACCTCACGGACAGGCTGCCCGGAGGCAGAGGGACAAAACTGTCATTTCTAAATCTGAGCCACAGGTCACACTGTGATTAGCGCTCATCCGTTGCAAATTGGACAGCGTGGGACCAGTTGGCCAGGGGTAGCGGAACTGTCGACCGTAGTAAATCGCACTAAACCAGAGCAGACTAACCGCACCTTCACTGACCGAAGCTCGAGAGCTTCAACAAATAGACAGTGACACCGAGAAGAGGAGGAGGACGCGATGTGTTTGTGCCTGTAGCCCGTGAAGCTTTGGAACGGCGCGTAAAAACCCAGAACGAAGGGTACGAAAGTCAATGCGAACCTCAGCAAAGTGAACAGTGTTTCAGTTTTGAGAAATGTGATATATTGCGCACCCTTTGTGTGTGGCTCTCGGTTGAAAAGGATTTTGAAGGCAGGAATAAAATGATTTTCCACATGGCCGTACACAGCGACGTACCCTGCCGTCCATACTATGTCTTCGACGGAGATTATATCAACATTGTGACATTCGGGAAGACGGGCTTTCGTATCCAGTGCCAGATTTGCTTTTACAATAGCCATATGTCAGGATATTCTGTTTAGCTTTGGGGGTTTGGAATATCCCCGCAGTGTTGAGATGGAGAGCAAAAACAAACTCCGCGGCTATAAATACTGACATACCGCGAAATGCGCTCTTGGTGCCGTGCCGCGAGAATCGGCTCGTCCGAAGGTGAGCGCCGCCTGTGAAATGTCCGGCAGTTTCTGCGCGACCGTTTATGCGCTCCATTGAAGATCGGACCGTGCCGCTTTGTTGCTCAGCGTCGCTAACGCTGGATTAGTCTCGAGTAGGACACCCGCTCCCCGCCCCACGCTGACATCGTTGCACTTTGCAGGGCCGCGCTGAAGAAGGCCCCAGAAACCTGCTGGTTGCAGATGCGGAGCAGACATACGCGTGGGGGTCTCACGTGCGCGTATGGAGCGTACTTGCTGGTTCAGGGATCTTCAGCAGCATGGCGCTGCGTCCCAGAAGGAAAGGTGAGCGCTGTCTGTGCTGTTTGGAGGGCAATGATCCGCTCTCGGTAACGCAGGCCTACGGGTCGGGGAGATACGCAGGTGTGGCGACGGGGCGCAGCCGCCTGTGGACGGCGATGGTCGAGGTTTGTCGAGCCTTCGGGCAAAGCCGCGAAGACGGGAACCGCGCACTCGGTCGGTTGACGACGGAAGCCGTCTGTATCGCGGATAAATTGCGGCGATTACCGCTGCTGCCTCGTCCCGATCGCTCGGTGTTGCACGCGTCACAGCTCACGGGCTGGCCGCAGTTCGAACCCGCAGCGCTCCCTTTAGAAGTACCGCGGCGCAATTTGAATTATCTTGCGGAAGCACCGGGGGGACAAAGCTGCGACTCCCGCCTCGTCCCGCTCAGTGTTTGCGTTTGAGAACCAAACTGGGAGGCCCGCAAGCGGACAGCTGTGAAACGTGTTGATTTTACCCAGCTCTGACCACTGCGTGCCCCTCCCCCGACTCTGACCCCAAAAATAATGCAGTTAAACGGACCGCTAAGAATTGACCTTCTTAATTTTTTTGCCGGCTGCTGTAAAAATAGAGCCTGGTGCGAGCTGGGAGCCGGGGGCTCTGCTGCTTCCCTCCAGGAATGAGCGTGGCCTCGTGCTGCCAGCGGAGGCCAGCGGCGGCTCCAGGCAGACGAGCGGGCGGCCGCGCACATGGAAACTTGATCACCCGCGGCTCAACAGATTGTTTGATTTATTTTAAAGCCCAACAGATGGCTGCAACAGGAGTTTGTTTAAGTTCGGCGCGGAGCCGGGCCAGCGGCCAGGATCCCTGAGCCCCGCTGCCAGAAGAATGTTCACTGACTCTGGACGCCTACCCCGCAGCAGCCCCCCTCCCCGACCCGAGCCCATCGGCCCGACTCCCCGTCGCCTCGTCCGCCCGAAACACACGCACACACGCACCCCCCACCCCACCCCACCCCCCGGTTCCTCCACAGCCTCCTCTTTTTTTTTTTTTTTTTTTTTTAACTGTTCTGTTATTTTTCCTCCAATCTCAGACACTCTCACAGTCACACATGCGATGCTGTTGTTTGTTTTCTTGTTCGACGATAGGTTAACCTTGTAGCATCCGCACGAGCTGCCCGCAGGCCTCTACCGGTGGTCACGGTTGTTCCTTTTTCTCATCATTGCAGTGAAATATGCAGTGTGTTTAGGTGCTCAAAGAGGCAGAACCCCATCACTTTGACTTCGTGATGTGTTCGAGGCCAGGCTGCAACTCTGCACTTGTGCGACGTGCGGCTCGCCGCGTGCGGCCGGTGTTTAAGCAGCTCCTCAAGCCTCGCCGGCAGGAAAGTGTTGTCGGAAGAGCGGGATCGATGGTAATTTCTAGACTGTTTTTTGTCTTCTTCCGGGCTGTTAACTCCAGGGGTGCTTCTCCGCTGCTGGGCTCAGCTGGTTTATCCAGGGACTTGAGAAACTTTGTTTTCCTTTTCTTGGCTTGTTCGCCGAATTCTCAGTCGACGTGTTCCGTGAAGGCTCTTTGCACGCTCCGGATTTTTGTTTTAATCACCTGTGGAGACAAGGCACACGAGAACCCGCTGGCTCCTCTATGAGCCTGATGGTAACGCGGAGTGGGCCCGGCGGCCCTCCTGCGGAGATCCACCACCCTACTACTCGAGCCAAGTGTTGAAGGAGAAACACGTCAAACTGTTTTCAACTGGTTCCGCTAGTCACGGGACAGGAGGAGAGTATCTAAACGCATTCGCCGAAAGGAAAGCCTTGCTTCCAGGGTGGGGGCTGCTCTCAGATTCATCGTCACGGAGGTCTGAAGCCAGGGAGGTTTTGTATTCCGACCCCTGTCCCCGACCCCTCGTCAACCTTATGGCTGAAGCCCTCGCTTTGCGTTGTGCGCTGCCGTAGCCGTTGGCAGCCAGCCGCTCATCCCTGGACCCCTCACCTCTCCTGTCCCTCCTGTCCACCCCTCCCAAACCAGGCCACTAAAGGGAAAGCCAAGATCTACAGTGACTCAGGGTCATCACCCTTGCAGCACTGCCAGATGGCTCAGTGAAGGAACATCTCCACCGCGGAGGAGAAAACAGGGAAAACACACTAGGAGTCATCGGGGATGAGGGTCGTGAACACGGGCGCTTGTGTTTTCCCTGAGATGCTGTAGACCGCGCTTGGATGTCACCTGACCGTTTCCGCCGTTGTAAAGCCGTGTAGGCGAGCTTTCCCTTCCTGGGTGCGTATCTTCCCAGAGCCCATCTGGCCATTTGTCCTCAGTCACCTGATCAGGTGTGGTAGAGCTGATGTGCGGCAGGAACAAGGCAGCCTCTCGACAGCTGCGCTAAAGGTTGGTCTGTAGCTGCACCGTTTATTGCAGACCGTTGACCAGATCTGGTCATCGCTGAAGTGTGGTCACTGCAGTTGCGAGCGTGTTTGTTTTTCTGAAAATAGGTGAAACTCTCGTGTTTCGGCACGAGTTTTCAGGGTGAGCCACGATGACGGGAAACTTTGAGACGTACAGCGTTCCCGTTCCCATCCGGTCGCTCATTCAGGAATATTGTCATATAGGTGACCGGATTGTGGTGTAGAACGAGAGCAGACCGGTGGAAAAGGACGGTGAAAATCAGAGCGCGTCTGTGGGTCTGCGGAGGCCTGCGGACCTCCAGTAATGAGGGCTGGGTGGAGAAGGGAATTAGCGTGACATTGATTTCAGCAGTGACCTTATGGCCGTAGTTCTAATTAGTGATCTAAGGGAGTAATGAATGTGGGTGACTTGGCTTAAATTGCTTCCATTTGTGCTTGAAGGAAGTGAGATTTCCCTCGTGGCGATGATGTAACGGGATCCGATCGCAAATCCGTCGCTCCTCTTTGCATTGTGAGAAGCCTCCAGCTGTATGGGAGAAAGCAAAGGGACGTAAAGGATTGTTTTGTTCCGGGGGATTAGGTGGTCGTCTCGCTGTCACTTGCTGGAAAGCACAGCCGTGGAGGACAAATGTTTCCCGTTTTTGTCAACCGCTTTCATCGGCCGCTTCCCCATTACGCAGGGCGGCTGCTGATCGCGGAGGACGCGGCCCGCTCGAGGAGATGGATTTACGGCCGCAGGCTCTTCGGTGACGGCTGACTGCGGCAAAACTCGCGTGGAGCGGGAGCTGGCCCGGGAGACGCGCATGAGTATTCGGTGTCCGAGCAGCGACCCTAGGCAGCAGGCGTCGAGCCCTGCACCTTTACAGCAGCTGTCCATCAAACGTGGCATGGTTCGCACACCATTTATTAATTTACATGAATTTATTTAGCAGATGCATTTCGCCAACCTGACGTACGGTGACTGTTAACTGGTGTTTATCTGACACCTTTATCCAAGGTGACTTGCAGTGTTAAACAGACTGGGCTGAAGTCCCTACAGACATACACAAAGGGCACCTTAGTCTCCGGTCCACCTGAAAACACATCTTTAGACTGTGGGAGGAAACCAGAGTACCTGGAGGACGTCCACATGGACACAGGGAGAACATGCAAACACCAATAATACTGAGCAGGAATCAAACCTAGGTCTGATTGCATATGCAGAAACTGTAAGGAACTGGCAATGCCCCAAGGGGTAAAAGTCATAGGCTGTAGACCAGAGCACTTCTGCTATGAGATCCACAACCCCCAGGATCTCCACCAGGACCTGTCACAAGTGGAACCCCCAGAGGTATGATGAGAACTCAGTCATCCTCACGATCATCACCGTCCCTGGGCTGCGCATTCAGGCAGAGGTTCAAATCTCACTCGGTTTGGAGTTCATGTGTTCTCCTCGTGTTTGCAAAGCAAAGACATGTGAAGGAAGGCAATGTTAAATTGACACGGTGGCACAGTGAGTAGCGCTGCTGTCTCGCAGTGCCTGGGTGGTGCGAGAGGACATAGGTTTGATCTCTGCTCAGTCTGTGTGAAGTTTGCATGTTCTCCCCGTGTCTATGTGGGTTTCCTCCAGGTGCTCTGGTTTCCTCCCACCATCCTAAGACATGCTGTTCAGGTTCACCCTTAGTGTGTGAGTGACAGAGAGAGAGTGTGTTCCACTGATGTATGGATTAGTGACCCATTGTAAGTAGTGTATCTAGCAGTGTAAGTCACCGCGGTGAATAAGGTGTGTGGGCTAGTAACACTACATAGTATCCATTGTAAGTCAGTTTGGAGAAAAGCATCTGCTAACTAAATAAATGTAAATAATTTCCATACACGCCCTTAGCGAGTGGTTGTCGTTAATCTGGTTTGACTGAATGAACCCGATCCACCTAACAGTAACCACACTGCGGGCTGGCTGGGGGTGAGAGCTGCCCAGTGGTATCTCCCATTAGACACGGTCTCTCTGAGCGGCTTGTGGAAGCACTGAATATTCTCAGGCTCTGTAGGAATGTGTTTATGAGAGTGTAGGCCACTTTGTACCGGGGGCCGGTGTTTCACTGCACCGTGGCAGGTCGGTTTACTGGGGGCTGCCCTTCGCGGCTTGTGGGCAACCGGTGGGAACAGCGTCACTTGTTCTTCCTGCAGGTGCTTCGACCACACAGCAAATGTACAGCTCGACTAAGGTTACTGGGTCATAGCCGTGACAGCCGCCGGTTTGGGGAGTCAGGATGAGGGATGAGAAGGTCTCAGTGGGTCACGTGTTCACGGTAAATGAGCCCTCACGTTATCGCACCGCGGTTTGTAAGGAGGTGTGATACCAAGGAGGATGGTCTCTATGGGCTCTGTGTGAATGAGTTTCCATGTTAAAAGTAATGCACATAGTGCTGTCCGTATACCGTAAGGTACCTGGTGCTGGTCCATGTATCGTAATCCACAGGGTGCTGGTACATATACCATAAAGTACATGGTGCAAATACATACACCATAAGATACGTGGTATTGGTACATACAGTATATCATTACCCACATGGCGTTGGTCCAGATACTATAAAGTTCATGTCGGAACCCCATGATGATGCATCACTCATCTCACCTTGATGCTCCATGGCCCAGCAGCTTCCAGATTTGCTGTGCGACACTCCTCTGCAGTCTCTTCCGACATCATCTCAAGACATTAAATTTATGCGTGTGGTGCTCCACAGGATGGGTACATTTTACATGTTACCTGCCCCATCGATGTTTCCACCCTTCCATTTTTTTGGATCACGTTGGAAAGACAGAAATATGCTCATCCTCATGAAGTGTAATCAAAGCGAGGCAATAAATGTTTCACATGGAAGGAAATGTACTTACAAATAGGCTCCAAGATCAAGAAATCACTCAACGTATAATTAGAATAAATACAAGATATAGGCGCTTCCTGACCATTGCGGTCACTTTTCATGGACAAAACTGTTTTGAAAAGAAAGTGCAGATGATGCAGTTAGTGGAATAAGTTTCTTTGTTATGATGGAGCTCGTTGTATTTTACATTAATTTATTGTCCACCCGAACGATTCTACCTCTCAAGGAAATGACATGTCCCGCAGTTGGACAGCTGTCAAACCCTCATTTCCCATATACAATAACTGGTGGTGCAAGTAGTGTGTCTCTGACTGTCCCGTGGTGTAACCGAGGCGGAATGTAATATGGAAACACCGGGAATTTTTCATGTTCGGACACAATTGGGAATGTGCGAAAGCCAGCTTTGTCTGGGACGTCCATGAAAGATGACGCCGGTCCCTCGTGAGGGAAGGGCTGAGACCGGACAGCGCCGTATTGAGGGGGCTGTCAGTGTGACACCAGGTGGTTACTTCACCTGGACTTGGGGTGTCCATGAGAAGGCACGTTGAGTTAGCGAAAGGGTCGCTCGGCAGCGCTGGGCAGCAGGTGGGATGGTGGAGCCACCCTCTTACACTTAAAGGTGTCGGGTCCAAATCCCACCTCCAGCTATTGTGCCATAAATCATGGTACTTACCCTAAGTTGCTCCAGTAAAAATTACCCAGCTGCATAAAGAAGTAACTCACAGTGAGCAGATTAGTAGTGTTTTGGAGAAAAGGACCAGCTAGATGTGTTGTGTGTTTTAGTGGTGGGTGGGAGTGGGGGTGGGGTGGTTGGGGGCACTCGCGGGCATCCATCCCCGTGGTCGTTAGGCTCTGGCCCCCAAAACTGGGAAGGTTACTTAGAAAACCGGTGGAACCTCCGACACTCAGCGTCTGAAAATGACTGCTTGGTTTCCAGACTGCAGGAATGGAGGCGAGCCAGTTATTTCGTATTTGAAAATATTTACATTTCCTGCACTATTGCATGACAGAAAGCGAGCGAGACATACGGCGCTGAGATTCTGGAAGGCGCTCTTCCCCACAACAGCCGGGTGGCTCCGGCGTAATCGGGGGGGTAATGAAGAACCAGCAACGAACACTAATAGCCCTGGATCTTTATAAATATACAGCGTTTATTAACATATATGTGCACGCTACATAATGTCACATGGCAGCCAGACTTTGAAGTTGTTAATTGAACCATGTGTGTATATATATATATATCTATATACTGTATATATAATAGAATACATATATATTTTTTCATTTCCACAGGGATGTGAGAAGAGCGAGTTAAAGCCGAGTGGCGTGCGAACTGTGCGTCCCACCGAGGCTCGACGCTCCCGTGTGTGTGCGCTTCGGCCTTGGGGGAGGGGTGGAGGGGTTGGGTGCCGAAATTAGTTCAAGGTTCACATTTTCAAGCTTGTTTTTTTCCCCTTAAGAAAAGGGAAACGTCTAATAAATGTCCGATGCGGGCTGTGATGGGACTCCTCTCCGCCCGGCTGCGCCGGGAGCTGGAAGGGTTCAGGAAGCCGGCAGGCAGCCGGTGCCAAGTCAGGCCTGAATTCCTGCCAAGAGCCGACTTGTTTGCTCGTCTTGCTGGAGCCAGAGGCTGACCTTATTAGCTTGGAGGGCAGCCGCCTTATTAAAACACATCTGGCGCTGGGGGAGGCCAAATAGTCCCCATATTGTCTTCCTGCTCGCCGCTGACCTTGCGTTACCTAGCAGGAATGCTGACGGCGCTTCACGCATCTGTTGAGAATTTCTGCTGGGGGGGTGGGGGGAGGCTGCTCACTGGCGCCTGAACGGTAGCTCAGCGGGACCTCGACGCTGCGCTGTTTTTCTTCACCCCCCCCTTCGTTTCCACACGGAGCCTCCCAGAGTGCCTCGCTCCCCCGGCTTTCTTCTCCTCACACGTTCATGAATGAAGAATGGGCGTGCAGTGTGACCGATGTATTATTTATTTTGGGTGCCGATCTGCGTTTGCGCCTTCGTGTTTTTTTTTTTTTTAATGCAAATTGAGTTTCCACTCGGACTTTATTACGTGTTTATGTGGCTGCGTGGCATCGTAAGTGGAGCGCTGCGGCAGGGCCTCTCGCTCGTTCCTGCACACGAGCTCCGTTTACCTGAGGGCGCCGCGGTTGACGACGTGCTCTGGCTACAGTGTGGCCTCGCGTCAAGTACTTCTTTTACATCTACATTTACTTTTATTCAGTCATCTGACACTTTTCTCCAGAATACAGTTGGTTGTGTGGTGGTTAGAGCCTTTGGATGCAAAGGTTGCAGGTTCGAGCCCCTCCTCTAGCTATAGTACCTTTGAGCAAGGTACTTACCCTAATTTGCTCCGGTAAAATTGCCCAGCTGTATAAAAGGGTGAATTATTGAAAGTCGCTTTGGAGAAAGCGTCGGCTGAAGGAATGTAAAGTGAATTGCACTGATTTGTCCAGCTGGGTGACTTTTACTGGATCAAGGCTGTTGGAGCAGAAGGTGGGATTCGAACCGCTGTCCTTACAGCGTAGCATAAAATTTATAATGGTGGTTATGATACCGAGGAGCTGATATTAACACCTGGGCAAAGGAATTTCTTGGAAATATTTTTGTACAAAATATACAAATGATTATACACTAGGTTTCAGGTCGACTTTTTAGCTTTGTGTTTGAAAATGTGTTTGTGTTTGAAGACACCTTCACCCCTTCTTACTTGGGCCTTGTTGGCTTCTCCGAGTGTAAAGATCTGGGGGAAACAGGGTTGTTTACTTAAGGATTAACAGGCAAATGCACACAGTGTTAAGATTATATTATTATCAGATGCTCAGATGTGCTGTGCTTTCATCTGATTAGGAAAAGCTGCTTCATTGGGAACCACTGCAAGCTCTGTGTGTGTGTGTGTGTGTGTGTGTGTGTGTGTGTGTGTGTGTGAGAGACGATCATTCATACTCTGCAAACCGCTTTTTTTTGCCCCCTGACTTGTGGTGGGCTCCCAGTTTTTGGTGTCTTGTCAGACCTGGGTGGCACGAGTGTTTTTGGAGTTAAGCTGTTGACGGCCCTCTCTCTGTCTCTCTCTCTCTTTCTCTCTCCCTCTCTCTCTCGCCCGCCCACTTACTCCTGGCCGAACATGTTGTTGCCGAAGGGATTCTCCCGGCGTGTTCCAGCTGGGGGGCGGGGGCACGTGTTTTGGCTCACTGAATCACGGCATCTGGAGCCCGCACCTGGACCTGCCACGCAGGGGAGGGGTAGCCAGCTATTAGAACCCATGATGCACGCTGTGCCAGAGCGCCGGTGTCCCCTGAGTGCGGGGCCACTGGGTCGGGTTCCACTGCCCTGGGCTCTGATTTACGGCACAGAGATAACGGGGCAGATGGCGGTGGAGAGGAGGGGGTCACGGTGTCGGTTACAGCCCGCCCTGTTCGGCCAACGATGCCGCGGGGGTACCTTCCCCAGAGTGCACCGCAACACTGATAGATACAAATGTCCATGGCTGATAACCTCCGGACCGTCAGCCGCCACTCACCCTTTGGCCGGACGCTTGCTTTTTTTTTCACTGGAAGTCGTCGCCATTTATTTCAAAGTCAGACTTGAAGGCGGGCGTTAATCGATGCGCAGGCACCAGCCCCCCCCCCCGTCCCCCCACTCCCTCTTTAACCTAATGACTCCGTCATCAGAGATAATTGCAGAGAGATGCAAGTGTACGGAAGGAAAACAAACAGCGCGGCGTGGCGGAAACCCGGTAAATTCGCTCCCCTGTCGCCGGCTTATTGGCTCCATGGGAAATTAAAGCTCGATTTGTCAGGACAAGGAAATGGATGAATAAACAAGCGGGCAGCGGGAAAAAAAGGCCTTCTCTGTTTCCACTTTTGTTGAGGGCGCAGCCCTCGCAGATACGCACCGTTTTTTTCCTCGAGTTGTGTGTGCCGTTTGTGTGCATTCGGGGTAAGAGGAGTACCGGCGGTCTCCGGAGACGGTGTAAAGACTCGCTTTGATCTCGGTTTCACATTTTACCCTCCGCCGGTGGCACACGGGTGCGTGTCCGCTCTCCAAACCTGCCGACCCGTGGCAGGAACCCAGCGGCTTACATATTTATCTGACCCCTTCATCCAAAGCGACCTATAGTGTTTAGCTCCTTACAGTTTGTACAGGTGAGAAATTTTTACAGTATCTATGTAGGGTAAGTACCTTGATTGAGGGACCTACAGCAGGAGGTGGGCTTCGAACCCGGGTCCTTTGGGCAGAAGGCAGCAGCTTTAACCATTACAGCCCCAACAACCTGTCAGAATCATCTTCTGAGCTTGTCACCATGGTCACGAGGACGTTCTGGGACAGGCTTTCTCGTCTCTGATCGCAGGGCACCCTGGAGTAGTTCACACCCTCTTTCATTTCAACATATGCATAATATTGTATTTGTGTTTAGCTGACACTTTTCTCCAAAGTGACTTAATGTTGATTGACCTACACTTATTTAATTAATTTGTACAGCTGGGTAATTTTACTGGAGCAATTTAAGGTGGGTACCTTGCTTAAGAGTACTACAGCTGGAGGTAGGATTTGAACCTATGGTCTTTGGGTCAAAGGGCAGCAGCTCTAACCACTACACCACTAGCTGCTTTCGAGATGCAATACTAGTGGGTTCCAGCCAATGGTCCCGTTGCTCACCGACACCGAGCGCTGCCTTTGAGACCAGGTGACCGCACCGGTTTGCCCTTGTTCGTCACCACGTGTACACAGAACGTCTGAGTCCCAGAATTCAAGCTGCTGGCGGCCTGCCCTGACCCCCGACCCCTCTTCCTGTTTGCCCTGGGGAACGGTGTCCCACCCCCACCCTTCATGCGATGCCAGCCACTTCGTGACATTTCCAGGTGTCTACAACGGGTAGTTCTCCACGCGTTCCCCCCCACCCCGCGCTTTCGTTTTGCCTTCGACACGGATCCGTCGATAACGGCGCTCCCTGTCAGCGCCTGTTTCCCTGGCTACGCTCTGGGAGGGGGTTGCGGAGCTGCTTGTGCGTCTTCCAAACTTTTCCTTTCTTCTCTTTCCTCCACAGGGCCTGGCAGACCCATAATTTCACAGTTTAGATCAATTACCGTCACGACGGCAAATAGAAAACAGACGGCGAGGCTCGACCAGGCCACCCCCCACTTTCCTCCCCTACCTGCTCTGCCTCTCATTACTGCGCCGCCTTGCAGCAAAGACTCCTGGGAGATTTCATTCATTCATTCATTCAGACAGACAGACAGACAGACAAGCCCTCTCGGTGTGCAAGGGCTCCTCGTTCTCCAGTCAGACACTTCGAATGCTGGGATGCTGGACGGTGTGGCCTGGATTGGTATGAATCACCAAATATTAGCTTGTTTGTTTGCTCTGGGTGAAATAGGAAGGCTTGACCTCACCCCTCCCAAGGGATGTGGAAAAATTTGGGCGGACGGGTAGGAGCGCAAGCGATAAGAGCAGTGATGGATGGTTTTTCTTGTGTGCGTTTGTAGGTCAGCTGAGGTGAAAGGGTGACCGCTGCCGGGGGTTTCTTCCAAGCCTCCAAATGTCTTTTCCAACACCGCGCGAACTCGTAAAGGTGGTGAGAACGAGGAGCGGAAGCGGCTCTTTCGGCCGACTGGTGGTGTCACAGTGCCGACATCCTGTGACCGAGTCGAGGCTCGCAGGGTCCACCTACCAGTGAGTTTATAGCGCCTTTACAGCTCCCAGATACACTGCCTAAGTTGTGACTTTTCAGAGATGCAAACACTTTCCATCACTGATTTATTTAATCTTAATCAGTATTTCCGGGGACAGCTGGTCGTGGTTAGCATAGTGGTTAGAGGTGCTGTGTTTGAACCCCCCGGTCACAGGTTCGAATTCTGTCTTCAGCTGTAATACCCTTGGCAAGGTGCTTACCCTAAATTGTTAAATATAAAGTCAAAGTGTCTGTGTCCGTACTGTAGCTTCATCTGAGTCTTTGGCAGAATGTAACCTGTCCATAAATCAGTGGACATCTATATTGTTAACCTTCTGATAGTGTAGGTAATAAAGCTGAAAGTGGCCAGAAGCTGAAGAACACTGCACGCACCTACGGGATAAAACTCTCAGCTGTTGCAACTGATCGGCGGGTTGCGGAAATGCCTTTTTTAAAGTTGTTTTCGATTTTGTTTGGTCTTTTGATGCTTTTAGAAAGCCTAACCAGTTATATACCATAAATAGTGGTAAAAGTGACTTTGAATTTACAACTGGAGTTCCGGACACTCGCTTAGGGTTAGGGCTGTTTTCATAAGTGCAGAAGCTTGGTTCTCAACCAGCTGAAGATGAGGCGTCGTGACAGGGCAATATGCACAGCACTTGTAAATTTGTTTTCCTCAGTATTACACTGCATTTATGCTGCTTCTTAGTATTATGCAGTACTACTCCTTTCCATTACACTCCTCTCCTTTCAGCATGTAGTTGTTGAGTTTAAAGGACCTGTTTTTTCAGAGGTCCTTCAGCATGATATCATCCCATCACTGAGTGCAGCACACATAGCAGCATTTACATTTATCCAACTGTTTTCTCCAAAGTGACTTAGTGTTGAGGTTACAATTATTTACCCATTTATACAGCTGGGTAATCCTACTGGAGCAATGGAGGATAAGTACCTTGCTCAAGGGTACTATAGCTGGAGTTGAGTCTCAAACCTGCAACCTTTGGGTCCAAAGGCAGCAGCTCTAACCACTATGCTACCAGCTGTCCAGCATCAACATCGTTGCCCTACACACCCCGAGAGGTCATGACCCTGCCTTGATGGGGTGTGTAATGAGAGGAAACGACTCAGAGAGTGTAAAAAAAACTGAGAAACAGCAGTGCGCTTGCTACAGATGGTGTTTGTCGCAGTCGGTGCTCGTTTAAGGGGAAGGTGCGGTCGCCGGTGCGCTTGCTCGTCAAACAGCACACGGGTTCACGGGTTTCACTCTACAGCAGCTGTCCTGTTTCAGAGGAAGGTTCCACACGTACAGCTGTTCACATGTCCAGAGATGATGTGGAGGGAGGGCAGCGGGACAGTCCCACTCTGTCCACGCCAGCGAAGGAGCACCAGCCCCCCCAACGCTGCTCCAACGGCGCTGCAGACATCAGAGTCTCGGTCTGGATTCGAGGCCCCATGTGGCCTTTAAAGAAAACTTTTACAGCTACTGCATTAAGATGTTATGACATTTCCATTGAGATACATATAAACATTTACATTACATTGGAGTAGCGGCTCTGTAAAGGATTGATCCGATCCCGATCATGATCGTGAACAATTATCTAATGACCAGGTGGCAGAGGCGCAGAAGAGGAAGGGGTGTGTAGGACACACTTAACACCCCCCACCCTTTTGAGTGTCTCAAACACACACACAAATGCAGACATTTGATTTCCCACGTTTAAGGTCATTTCACCCTGACTCCCCTCCAGTAAATGCTCCCAAGTCCACCCCAGTGAAACTCAGAAGCACACGAAGGGTTAATAACAGGCAAAAAGTTCTGGGGTGTGACCAAGGTGTAGAACAGTTGCACACGTAGTGCTCTGTACCAGGCGACGCCTCAACAGCTGGATCTGCGCTTTGTTGTGGCCTGGTGCGCTTTTCGCACCCGGGCGATGAGCTGGTGTGCTGTGATGTGAGGGAGGTCTGCGTGATGGAATGTCAGCAATCCCGAAAAGGGTGGGGGCGTTAAGCGTGTCCTACACACCCCTTCTTCTCCTGCGCCTCTACAGCCTGGTGAAACGACAGTAGAGCTCAGAGAGGAGCCTCTGCGTGTGTGTGTGTGTTTTGCCTGTGGGTCACACTTCTCAGGTCCACACGCTCGAACTCCACTTGCACCTGGACACAGCGGCGTTAACCTCCCGTGACCCTCGAACCCGGCAGCAGCCCTGGTGCGAGGCGCTCATCCTGCTAAGAGTGTGACCGCGCAGGTCTCGCTCCGGCTGCCCAAGGCTGTTTACGCTGCTGAGGACAGAGGAACACGGTATGCACAGCAGTAAGGCTCACTAGGGGTCACTGAGGAGTGCGTGTTGCAGTAAGAGGCGCTCGGGGGCAGAAGGGGTCTCGTCCCGCGCTTATCGGTAGAACCAACAGCTGCGTTTCCTGCTTCCACATTCTCTTCCTGTCGTCGCGGCGAGTGCGAAAGAGACCCCTTTGCGGCACTCGGTCGTACGGCACGCGGACGCGCACTCGGAACAATGACGTACGGGCACACGCTCCCGCAGACACATACGAATGCTCTGACGCGCGTGCACAAAAAAACATCGGCGCAGCCGCGGACACGCTGTCCATAGATACGCACGCAATAGATACACTTGGACACAAACGCACCGTCCTTGGATACGCACACACTGCCCAGACGCATACCCCATCCCACAGAAACACACACCTTCCATGGACACACATTGTTGCGCTGTCTCCGAGCAGCCACTGGGACACAGTGTAAGAGCGGCTACGTGTCCTGCCGATACGGTGTGTGGACGAGTGCCGAGGACTCGGGCAGGGACCAGTCTGGTTGGCGTCCATCTGCCTGGAGCCCTGACCACATGTGGACCTGGTTAACGCTGCCGTGACACCCCAAGGGGACTCTGGAGCTGCAGTGGCACTGATTCAGCAACGTTGGCCTTGACTCTGGCGCTCCACCGCCCCCCCACCCCATCCGCCCCTCCCTACAGCCGCCCGGTACAGCTTTCAAATTTCACTCTCTGTTTTACCGCTCTACCAGTGTATGGAAAAGTGCCATTATCTCAACGAGCTTAAAGGGCCTAATCAGGTTTCCAAATCAAATCTGGTAGCTCAAAAGCAGTGCTATTGTAGCCGCTCTTTTTTTTTTTTTTGTTTGAGTGCCACTTGTTGCCAGGAGACCTGAAATCTGCTTCTCCCAGCCCTGATGAGTGGGGGTTGGCGGGGTGGGGAGGGCGACCCCTTTATTCCACCTATTTTCAGTCACCCGCGTCGAAATTCGGGTCGATTTCCTCCTTTTGGTTCTGCTCGTGACTCAAGTGACAGCGGAGGTGCATGGCGATGGTGTCAGCGTTGGGATACAGGTGATATATCTGACACGTGACCTCACTTCCTGCTGGGGAGGGATCGCTTAGAGCAAGGGTGTCCTGCGTGTTTGACAGGAGGTAAGGTTTGGACCCAAATGCAGGTTCGTTTATTTCGGGACGAGACACAGGAACAGACAGGAATCGAGGTCGTGGGCAGGTGTGGGTCTTCCGAGGAGCGAGGCAAGAAACAAAACCGAGAGGACGAGCGGGAGGTCAAAAGCAAGTCGATCGGCGAATGAGGGACAAGGGACCTAGAGAAGGAAGAAGCGGGTACGCCGAATCGCAAGCCGAGCGGATGGGCTCTGTAAGATTACGCCACCCGGTGAGTCGACGTTGTTCTTTTTATACCTGGATGGTCTGATTTGCGGCAGGTCAGGTGCGGTCGCTTGGCTTGATGGCGTGGGCGAGACAGCGGTCTACAAGAACATCTGACAATTCTTTTTATAGAAGCAACGGTGTCTTCATTAGCCAATATTGCGTATTACATTTTTAAATTTTTTAAAACGTTTGAAAATTTTTTTCTGTGTTTTTATAGAAGAAAAGGTGTTTTCATTTGCCTATAACCCATATTTCATATTTTAATTTTTTTACGTTTTTAACATTTGTAAAATTATTAAAATATACTGAATCAACCATAAATATTATAAATTCCATTGAATCACATCATTATACAGCTAGTAGAACACACACACATTTTCAGAACCGCTTGTCCCAGACGGGGTCGCGGTGAACCGGAGCCTAACCCGGCAACACAGGGCGTAAGGCAAGAGGGGGAGGGGACACACCCAGGACGGGACGCCAGTCCGTCGCAAGGCACCCCAAGCGGGACTCGAACCCCAGACCCACTAGAGAACAGGACCCGGTCCAACCCACTGCGCCCCCACCCTAAATACAATGAAATAGAAATTTTTCAACGTAACCATTTGAGATTCGCTTACTATGATTTTTTACACACCCTCGGACCAGTTCTCAGCAACGATCTCGGCCCTGGGGACTCGGACCCTGAATGGAGAGCGGTGGCGCGACCCTTCGGTCCGCAGCCAGGACTCCCTGCGAGACATACGTGACACCGGAGAAATATCTGACCTGGGAGTAAATCACACACACTGTCGAAGGGATGTTTCACACACGGCTCCATTGGGGGGGGGGGGGTAGTAGCAGCGCCGCTGGATTATTTTTACTTCTCAACATGGATGTGAAAGCGGAGCTCTTTCTCTGTCCTCAGCAATGCGGCGGTGTGGAAACTACGGTATCGCTGCCCCTCTTTTTCCAACTTTGAAACTCCGGAGCCCATGAGGTCTTGGAGATTCGCACACGATGCCGAACCGAACGTGCAGCAGAAACGCACGCTGTCTCGTTTGTCTGAGGTTTCGCTGCCGGTGACGCATTGCACCATCGGCCTCATCTGGGACATACCGTAGTAAATGTCATTATATTACTGGTTTAGGAAATTAAATTCAGCTGAAATTCTATATTACGGTTAATCATCGTGTAGTTAGTCGCGCACGGAAAGGTAGGGTGCTGTGGAGCGAAGCGGAATTTTACCTTCCGCTCTGGTCGGTGGCTGTAAGTTCACCGGTGCCAAAGTGTAAAAGTGTAACATGCGCGAAAGGTTGATATTATTATGTGCTTTTCTGTACCGCGGTAAAAAGTGTCCTCATCTAAATTGCATTTTTAAACAATGGGAGGATGGAAGGGGGGGGTCAGGTAGTGTTGTCTGTGGAGATGATGCCTTTAGACCCCAAGGTTGCAGGTTCGAATCCTACCTCCAGCTTCAATATAGTTGAGCAAGGTGCTTATTCTGAAATGGTGTGGTTTGAAAGAAAAAAACAGCAAATAATTCAAGTGAGGTTGGAGAAATGAACGAACTTGGCTGTTTCGAGGAAATAGAGGCCATGTTTACGTGTATGTACTTACCGAGAAGCGTCCTTGACTCAACTCTTCAAAACAACCGCAGATGTTGAACTTGAACATGCACTCAAACACAAGGTTCGTGTCACTGAACTCGCTTATCTCTCATTTAGGTTCAAGAGCCGTTTTATTCCTTCCGTCTCACCGGTCGTCTTTCGAAAATGACCGGCACTGCAAGCGCAGAGATGATTTTTTTCAGACTGTTCGTAAAAGATCGACAAAGTTCATGGCAATTCTGATGTACGTAAAAAGTTAGGTAGAACTGAAAGCATTGCCGGGGGCCTTGCGAAGGTATATTTGGAACGATGAACCGATGTGAGGGGTGCGGTGGCGCAGTGGGTTGGACCACAGTCCTGCTCTCCGGTGGGTCGGGGGTTCAAGTCCCGCTTGGGGTGCCTTGCGACAGACTGGCGTCCCGTCCTGGGTGTGTCCCCTCCCCCTCCGGCCTTACGCCCTGTGTTACCGGGTAGGCTCCGGTTCCCCTGCGACCCCGTATGGGACAAGCGGTTCTGAAAATCTGTGTGTGTGAACTGATGTGAAGAGCTGAGTGCGGTCGTGGTTCCCAGAACGCCTCTCTCCCTCTTTCTCGGAGCTTGCTTTGGCCTGGGGCTTACAGAGGAAGTCCTCTCACGGTTATGCCGTTTGACCTCCGTGGTCAGATAGTTTAAAAGCTGGGAAAAGAGCTCTATTTTTGGTTCCCGACATGTTCGGAGCGACGGCTCAACTTTTATCTCACGCCCTGGTGCTGTCGGAGCCGTCGAAGGGTCTTCGCAGAGTAAGAAGCCGCGGTGAGGGTCGCCGTGCCGAAAACTACCGTTAAGACTTCTGCCGGGAGCTGGTTGAGAAATTTGTCGGGAAGTTTGTTTGCGAGGTGAAGAAGGGCATCGTCGCTCGTGGTTTTTTTCCCGTGCAGGCGCCGCAGGTGGCGTTGCGGCAATGTGGACAGCAGGTGGCGTAGTGGTTAGAGCCATTGCGCCGCAGTCAAAGATTCGATCCCCTGCTCCTGCTGCAGTACCCTCTGTCAGGGTTTTTACCCCGAACTGATACGGTACAAATGACCCTGCTCTGTGAATGGGTGAACTGTGGGTAAATCGTGGTACGTGGGTTAGTATACAAATCGGACAGCGAGAGAGTCCCTGGACGAAGGCATCGGATTAATAAATAAATGTGGTGGCAAACAGGCAGCTGGGAGCCTAGTGGTTGGAGCTGCTGCCTTTGGATCCAAAGGTCACAAGTTTGAATCCCACCCCTGGCTGTAGTACCCTTCAGCAAAGTACTTACCCTAGAATTACACACACACACACATTTTCAGAACCGCTTGTCCCATACAGGGTCACGGGGAACCGGAGCCTACCCAGTAACACAGGGCGTAGGGCCAGAGGGGGAGGGGACACACCCAGGATGGGACGCCAGTCTGTCACAAGGCACCCCAAGCGGGACTCGAACCCCAGGCCCACCGGAGAGCAGGACGGTGGTTCAACCCACTGTGCCACCCCACCCTAGAATTACTCTGGTAAAATTTAAAGAAGAGTGAGTTTCTCTGGAGAAAAGAAGAAGCATCATGGAGACAAGTTTTGGCTTTTATGCTATTGATTGGGTTCGCTTTTATTTCTCTGAAACATCGCAAAACTCCGTCTTGACTTGTGACTTTGCAGCCCCTCACGGGTCAGAGGCAGGAACAGACTGTCGCCAAGTAGATGTTAAAAAATGCTTCATTTTCAAAATGGATGGATTCTGCAACTAGCAGCTCAATTGCCAGCGGAATATTACTTCTGTGCCAGTAGTGTGTAAGGATGATGGATGGCTTGGGCTACACTCCCTACCGCGGTGTCGGGGGGGGGGGGTTGGGACACGCCTCTCTTCTGCTGTAGGTGGGGACCGCAAGTTACAAACGCAAACCTGTTTCGGGAGCCAAATTTCTACCGTGTGATATATTAGGAGATTAATGTCCTCGCTCTTACAAAGAAGGGGTGTAAATATCCACTTGTGTAAGGCTCTTTCATGCAGTGTACTCTCATCCCCCCATCTAACAGGGTCCTGTATGACAGTTAAGCGTCACAGATGTGTAGCAAAAATATGTCCTTTTTGCATACTAAATAATCCTACTACTATTATTATTATTGTTATTACATTTATTTATTTAGCAGATGCTTTTCTCCAGAGTGACTTCCAATGAACTCTATGTAGTGTTACCAGCCCACACACCTTATTCACCGCGGTGACTTACACTGCTAGATACACTACTTACACTGGGTCACTCATCCATAAACCAGTGGAACACGCTCTCTCTCTGTCACTCACACTACGGGTGAAACTGAACAGCATGTCTTTGGGCTGTGGGAGGAAACCAGAGCACCCGGACAAAACCCGGGAAGAACATGCCAACTGCACACACAGACTGAGCGGGGATGGAACCCACATCCTCTCACACTATCGAGGCACTGCGCCGACGTGCCGCCCCACAGGAACAGTTTATTGTAAGTACCTTGCTCAAGCTGACTTACACTGCTAGGTACACTACTCACACTGGGTCACATTATTATTATTATTATTATTGCTAATAATAATAATAATAATAACAATAATAATAATAATATTTTATTATTATTATTATTATTATTATTATTATTATTATTATTATTATTGCCCTTTGGTCTTCGCTTTCACAGCAAACAATTTATTCACTCTTTTCTATGTCTTTCTTCCATAACAGTATATCAATACTTACTGACCAGCCAATCACAACCTTCGATAAGGTAAATATAATATCATGTTTGGGAGAGGAGGTTTAGTACTTACTACACTTACAGTGTTCCTGCTATTTATACAGCAGGGTAATTTTTACTGTTTCAGTTCATCTGCAGCAGGGGGTTGGATTTGAACATTTGTTGGCATCGTTACACAGCACCTGTAAAGGCAGTGTGTGTAATGTACATCACATTTATTCATATAGCTGATGTTTTTTTTTCCCCTCAAAGGGACTGATAATTATTTACCCATTTATACAGCTGTGTAAATTTACCGGTTCATTCGGGGCTAAGTACCTTCCTCACAGCCAGAGGTAGGATTTAAACCTGTAACCCATGGGTCCAAAGGCAGTAGCACTAACCCCTGTGCTATCAGCTGCCATTGTTACCCTGTGTACTATGTGCTGTATGCTGTTTACTGTATACTATGTGAAAGACACAGGCAGTGATCTGGTGTCCTTTATTTCTCTATCTCATGACTCGAGACAGACTCCAGACCTGTGTAACCCTGCACTGGACATCTGATTATCGAAACTGGATGAATAAAGGAACGTAAAACATTTAAAGACCAGGTAGAAATGACATGTTTTACAAGTACTGTAAAATATGGTAATGTTAGAGGTTGCATGATGGCACAGAGAATAATGTTGCTTCCTCTCGGCACCTGGGTGCTTTGAGAGAACCTTGCTCAGTCTGTGGGGAGCCTTGCATGTTTTCTCTCTGTCTGGATGGGTTTCTTCTGGGTGCTCTGGTTTCCTCCCACAGTCCAAGAAACATGCAGTTCCAGCGAACTGATGACACTGAATTGTTTGTACTGCGTGCGGCTATCCTGTGATGGACTGGCGGACCTCACACCCAGTGCTTTGGGGACAGGCTCTGGTTCACCACAACCTTGTCAAAGATGAGTGTTTGTTGAAACTGAATGGATGCTGGTGTCATCACCGTCCCACACACACCGTCTACAACCACTTGTCCCAAGTGGGGTTGCGGCGAACCGGAGCCTAACCCAGCAACACAGGGCGCAAGGCCGAAAGGGGAGGGGACACACCCGGGACGGGACACCAGTCCGCCACAAGGCACCCCAAGCAGGACTCGAACCCCAGACCCGCCGCGTCACTGTCAGATACCTTTTACTGGGGTAGTTTAACTAAAGTGGCGTATTATCTGTTCAGGAACAAGAAGCGAGGGAGGGGCTCCAGCTCGAGGACAGCGCACATGAGATGAGACGCGACGCATGTGAGAGCTCAGAGCTCAGTGACTCTATGATGTCCCCATGACTATATATTTGCTCTACTCCAATGAGGGGGGAAATTCTTGTGTGCTCCACTAGGTGGCGTCATCATCCTGCTCTACATGTATTGAGATGTATTTCTTTAATGGAGAAAACCATCTAACCCCCCCAGGGTGCTCTGAGAAGATGTCATAAATGGTTTAAATATTCCTGGTACAGTGCAGTTCAATTTATCCCCATTTATTTCGTTCCGTCCTGTAAATGGACACAGAAGTTCCATGTTTATTTCTTCCGTGTTCAGCAGCAGAAAGTGCGCGTCGTACGGAGGGCTGTAAAGACAGCACAGTAAATGTGTGGTGGGCCCCGGATTGAGGTATTCGTCCCGATGAAGTAAATATTACCCTGCTGCATAGATGGGTAAATCACTGTTAACCTGTTAGTAAAATAGAGATGATAGATATATTTTGTATCGCAAAAGGCGTGTGTTGATTGAGAGATGTTGCGAAAGGAAGTGGCACCGGCCCCTTGCATGTAGCAGCGGTGTTGTGAGCGAGCACGGTACGGGTTACCGGGGTCGTGATGTTTGTTAGTTTTACTGCGCTTCCTTTTCGCACGAGGAGCAGCCAGCAAAGGGCCTGTGAGCGCTAGTGCAGATGATGGAGTGTGTGTGTGTGTGTGTGTGTGTGTGAGTGTGTGCACAGCCCCCTGTCCCCCAGAAAGGCCACCATTAAACCACGGCGTTTAACGGGATTGGAATTGGCGTGCCCAGTTTGGCCAGATCACTCGGCTCCGGGGTTGAACAGTTACAGCTTTACGACATGAAGCTGAGCGTCGCCGTGGCGACCTTACACCGGGCAGTGTTGAATGCAAGTGACAGCCTGAATCCGTCCCTCAGAAGGTCAGTGCTCGGGGTGGGGGTTCCCAAGCGACACGGTGTTAGTGTTTCCCAAATCCTACCTCTTAACAGCAGGGGGCGTAGCGGTTAGAGTTGCCACCTTGCAGTTGGAGGACCGAGCGGCAAACCCCTGCTCCAGCTCCACTGGAGTTTGTTACTTATGGTGAAGTGGTTACAGCTGTCACCCTGCACTCTAAGGACCCAGGTTCAAATCCCACCATCTGCTGTAGTACTCTTGATCAAGGTACTTACACTGAACTGATACAGTAAAAGGTATCTAAGCGGGTAAACCGGTGTGAGGTGCTTTAGAGGAAAGCGTCAATAAATAAACTCCACAGAACTCGTGCATTCGGTTCCGTCCCACCCAGAGCTCCCGAGTCCCCCCCCCACATTGGTGCGCGACTGCAACCATTTCCCCCGCCAGCAGACAGCGCCGCTCCTCCCCAGCGTGACAGTGATGACGACACAAAGAGGGAGTTTGAGTCAGTCCTTTTCCTAACGCGTGAAGGCAGAGCCGACCTCTACCACAGTTTTGTATCGGTCTCCGCCCTCTATAAGCCCCCCCCCCAAGGTGTGTATGCTCTTGTGGATGTGGTGAAGGCATTATGGCGGGCTGCTGTCCATCGCTGGCGGTCTGGCATCGGATGAAGGAGGAAGAATGAAGGAGGGTCGGTTTCTTATGTCTGTAATTGGCCTCCGTGGGAAAGGAGCAAGAACAGACCCCCCCCCAGGACCCCTGCAGCGACTGCACTCCTCCACTAGATAGGCGAGACGGCGGTGAAGTGTATGGGGGGTCGGGGGTCTCAGGGCCCTTTGTTCTTTGCCGATATCTCCCTGTGTCCCTCTGCGCGTCACGGAGGGCGTTCTTGTGCCCCCCCCACATAGTTCCACCAGGGGGCTTTTCGCAGCATCCATTGTCCGTTCATTTGAATTCATTCATTTACTCTCACTTTCCTCCAGCGCAGCTCACGCTTATTTACTTCCGTATGCACCTCGGTAATTTTACTGCAGGAAAATCAGGGAAAGTTCCTTGTTCAAGGGTACGAGAGGGGGTTCGAACGTGGGTCCTTCAAGTTCGAAGGCAGCAGCACTAACCGCTACGCCCCCTGGTGTCTTTCTTGACCAAGTGCGACGGTCTCTCTCCCCTCTGGTCGTCAGTGCCGGTCTCGTCTCCTGTCCCCGGTTCTCGGAGGTCCTGGCTTGGGTCCTGCAGCCCAGATTGCCTTGGGCGCCGCCGGTCCAAAGCCACACAGCGCTGCCTGGCCGCGCTCCAGTCCAACAGCTGGTTCTCATGAGATCCCAGTTCACCACAGCTCCCCCGCGGCGCTCAGCCCGTGTTCGTTTGGGCTCCCGGACACTGTGCTGGGCGGAGCGACTCTGTGGGAGCGAAGCCTGCTGGGATACCTCAGGGCAAGAGGGGCCGGCTGCAGAAACGTGCTGCGCCGGGGCCCTTCCTCAGAGCGAAGGATGCGGTTCCCCGGGACGCGGCTGGAAAGAACGTGTTTGACCGTATGCGCCGCTCTAAGTCAGAGCGCCCTCAGATTGTGTCTCGCAGAGGACCCGATTGAGACCCTCCAGCTGTCCACCGTAGCCTCTGAGACAGAGCCAGACTCCCCTTCCCGCTGACTGGGACCTGTGGGGCCACAGCTCGGTGTGTGACCCAGGCTGACCCCCAAGAACCGGGGGCCCCTTTCAGCCCTGCGCACTGCGCTGCCTCTTTGTCATTTGGCCCTCGGTGTCATCTCAGCCGCACCCGCGAGCGCCGACTCCATGAATTGGTGTGTTGTCGTTGCTCTAATTGCTCGAGGTGGAATGGGGTGAACCCACCCCCACCTCGGGTGTCCCGGATCGACCCCCACCCCATTTATCGGGGCTCAGGGAGAGACGGGAAGAGAGGGTCTCTCTGACACAGTTCAGCAGGCAGACCAATCATCACGTTACGTTGCTATGGAAACAGCTTACCTGCGAAGGATGTTTATTTCCCCAGCCGACCCTGGAGCCGCACGCACACGCACCTGCGCACCCAGGATGAGCAAGTGCACGCCTTAAATGCGCTCCAGCGCGCGTCCGTCTGAATCTAGGTGTGTAATGAAACATATCGGTTTCGCATGGTTATCGCCGGAGGCCTGGCTATGAGTTATTAATTATGATTTACTGCTCTTGTGACATGTGAGGGTCAGGACTGGCTCCTGCCCACCCCCGCTCCCACTTTCTCACACAGGACACTTGGCAGACACTCCCTCGTTCTTGCATTATATAAACGGCGCGCTTGGCAGACGGTCCCTGGAGTGGTATGAAAGTGGCACGCTTGGCAGGCGCTCCCTGCCCCTGTGCCATGGCCACCTGTGCCGCGTCGGACCCGGCCCCTCCGGCGCCGCCTCCCTGGCTCATCCCGAGCGTGCGGCCCGTCACGTGCTACAGACGGGGAGCGCAGCGCAGCGGATGGCCTTCCTCCCACGCACCTCGGCGAAGAAAAGGTCTTTTTATGTTCTCTGGGCCTGGCACTTCAATATGCAGTAAATTTGGAGCTGCTCACACGCTCTTGTGAGTCTCATGAATACAACAGATAAAACTGCAGCCCTCTGCCCGGCATAATGATATAAAGGCGGGAAAAGGCAGCAAATCTTGGCTCACGGAGTGCGTGTGAGCGGAGCACCGTCGAGCCGCTGGCTAACAGCTCCTCGCACCCGTTCCGTTTTGATCCTGCGCTATCAGGCGGAAGCACGTCTCACTGACTCATCCACTTCAGCAGGCCCTGGGAATAGGCAGGCGGGAAGGCTGCCCCCCTCCTCCAAACCCTCTATTGAGCCATCGAGAAGCCACACTGTCATGGGCGTGCGTGCGCGCGCACGCACACACGCCGATAGTCAAATAGATCCACAGATAGATAGTTATCTTATTATCTTATTTCATATGTGAGGATGCATATAAGGATAACATAGATAGATAGATACAGTAGATAGACATACATTGATTTTTTTTGTGGTATTTCATTTGTCAGGATGTATATCGGAGTAAGATGGATGGATGGATAGATAAATAGATGTTTTATGGTATTTCATATGTGAGGATGTATGTAGGCATGATAGATAGATAGATAGATAGATAGATAGATTACACTATAGCCGCATACATAGAACACATAAGTGATAAAAGAGCAGGAAAGCACAATGCATAATTGTCAAAACTGATTCAGATTTATGTATTTCAATGACAAAAACAAGTTCGTAACAGTAATTAACAGAAGCAGTTATTGAGGTTGGAAGTTCACTTCGCTTGGTTCTGCGGTTTGACCTGTGAGCTGTTTTCTAACGTTAAATTGCACGAATGGGTCAAAAGATGACACTAAACACTCTTAAGTGCCATTCGCATTACGCTGAAGTGTGTGTGTGTGTGTGTACACACCCTTGGCCATGTTCTGTGTTGTCTTGACAGTGTTTGTAGCCCATGCAACCACCCCCAACCCTTGCCAAGGGGGGCTGGGGGGTAAAAGGTGTAGCAGCAGTGTTTGAATCACATTGCTGAGGTCTGCATTCTCCCTCCGTGGTACAAAACAAGGTTAGCCCCTGAACAGCAGATGATCCCCATCCTCACAATTGCATTCTGGGTGGTGCTCAATATCCCTTTAATTTAATTTCCTGTGTGGGATATGTGGCTGCAGGGCAGGAGCCCCCCCCCCCCCCCAACTCCCAGTGCCTCCAACCCTCCCGCCACACACGAGGTAGTGCTTTCAAAGACATCTACAAACGGGTCCTCGGGTTGCAAACCTTCGAGTTACAAATTTTCCAAGATACAAACATTTTTCCCGTTTACTGATTTATTTCAAATTGTATTTCCTTCAGGTCTGTTTTCAAAAAATTATTGCACCTGCTTTTCTGCCAGCCCTAAGTTGGAAGTAAAATGCTCGCGAACAGAGTAAGGATGTGGCGCAGATTAATTCAACTCCCTTCAACAGTGTTTGCAGCTCGTGTATGGTGTTTGTGACGGTCCGTGATTAACAAAACAAGTGTGTCTACAGCTGGCGTTAAACAGCAATTTTTATTCTGAGCCATTTTAAATAAGTCAATTTTAATATAGCATAAAGTTAATTTAAATAATCTTATAGTGTATTTTTAAGTTATTGTTTACATTTATTTATTTAGCTGACACTTTTCTCCAACATTAACATCCTTACTTCAGTTTACCCATTCATATAGCTGGGTAAAATTATAGCTATAGTCAGCACTTTTCCAGAATCTACTCTGCTAATAAGTTGACCTCTGTGTTGTTAAGCTTCTATTGATTGCGATGCGCTGCTAAAAGTGGTTTTGGGTTATGATTCGATTGAGTTACAAACAAGACGTCTGGTCCCCCGTTATGTTTGTAAGTTTAGGACCCAGTGTAGGTGAAATATGCGCTCAAATATCTGTGCGTTTTGTTCGTTTAGACTCATAGTCTTTTACAGATATCGTTTTGTGTCTACGTTTATTTTACTTGGGTGTGAAATAACTGCACAACGGCCACTGACGCTCGCCTAAAAATTGCGGCCGCAGTTACGTATAGTCCCTTAACCGCTTGACCCTTGCTGCAGAACGGAAGAAGTGCGAGCAGACTCTCTGGAGCGCCGATTAATCCCACTAGCCGTGATATTTACACACATTTGTCTTATTAGAGCTCTTGTCGCGACACCCTTGGAGAAATCAAATAATTGCTCTGTATTTATTCAGACCTGTGGATATTATTAACTAACACGACCGAGGGGCTCGGGGTTAAGAGCACATAATTTTAATCTTTAATGTTAATTTTACTTTCAATTAAGCACCATGTCTCAACTGCATAAAGATTGAAGGGGGAATTGGGGAATCCCGGTGGGGCCCGGAACCCGGGGGCCCGGCGGCCACGTAAGCGACGCCGAATCATAGGCGGTCGTCTCCGCGCGGCCCGGAGAGCTCTTCATTACGCTGGAATTGGCACAGGTGCCTGGGAAGTGCCGGATGCTGCATGGCGACATGTGTTTTGAGGGGGAAAGGTGCTGCAGCATTGCATTCTGGGAGCAGGTATGCTGGAGCTCATGCACAGCCAGCGCTACCCCTGCCTGCCCTTCAATTGGTTGATTAAAGCTGTGGGGGGGGACACCCGAGGTCACACCCCTGCAGGTTGACCGCTGCTGTGACCGGAGAGGAGAGACAGGCTGGGGCGCGTCTCACTGCTGTGAAACACCTTCTCCTGCTCCGGCCCCTCCGCTCCGCCCCCCCCCCCGTCCCTCTGACGGCTGCTCTGACGCCATCTCTCAGCAGTGGCGGCACCTGAACCCGAGCGCGTTACGTGGGTGGGGTTGAACTGCAGGAAGGTAATTAACACCAGGCTCCGGGTCGCCACGAGCGCCGCGTTAATCGGATCTCGACCGCCGGGCGCGGCGCGGTGCTGATCCCCTTTTAACATCAGCTTGGCAGGAAAATAGCATTTTATTTTATTTTGCGATTCAGCCACTTAGCACTGGTGCTAATTAGATTAGGGTTCGGACCGGCCAGGGGCTAACGGCCAGTGCGGAGGGGGCTCAGCCGGGTGATCGAGCTGCCGTGGGGGGCGTCGCGGTGCCCATCGGCGGTCTGGAGCGGAGCCTCCGTCATTAACACCTCCGCCGTGCCGACAACCTCACCCTGCTCCTGGAAACACAAAGCCACCCAGCCGCCCACTGTTCCCTGTCTCACGTGGGTTTGGGTCACATCCTGGATCTGCTCGGAGCACCACGAGGGCTCGGTTCGAATAGGGCGCAGGAGCCTCTTATTTGTATCCCAACCTATAACTTACATTTACTGATACATCCAATGCGTTTTTTAAAGTGGCTTCTAATGTTAAGCTTCTTACACCGATTTACATTTATTCGTTTAACCGATACGTTGGGTTGGACCAGGTCCTGCTTTCCGGTGGGTCTGGGGTTCGAGCCCTGCTTGGGGTGCCTTGCGACAGACTGGCGTCCCGTCCTGGGTGTGTCCCCTCCCCCCCCAGCCTCCAGCCTTATGCCCTGTGTTGCTGGGTTAAGCTTCGGCTCCCCGCGACCCAGAATCAGACAAGCGGTTTAGGCAATGTGTGTGTGTGTGTGTGTGTGTGTGTGTGTGTGTGTTTCTCCAAAGCAACTGAAAGTATTAAAATACAAACAACTATTTACACAGCTGAGTAATTTACGATAAGTAGCTTGCTCATGAGTACTGCAGCTGGAACTGAGATTCAAACCAGCAACCTTCAGATTCAAAGGTAGCAGCTCTTACCACTGCACTTCTCTACAGTTATCATTTTACACAGTAAGGTAATTTTTACTGTACCGGTTCAGGTTAAGTACCTCGTTCACGGGTACTGCCCTGGGGTTCCAACCTGGGTCCTTCAAGATGAAGGTCACAACTGTAACCGCTACGCCACCTGCTGCTTCCTGGCTGCTGCAGTAAATGTTTAACCTCAAATCAAAAGTACCCTGTGTGTTTTACACAGATGTGTACAGACACGAAAACACGTGCACGCCCGCACACACACGGGTTGGTACACACAGCCTTTGTCTCTCTGTCCCTGTTCCTGCCACACGCACAGTCTCTCTCTCTCTCTCTCTCTCTCTCTCTCTCTCTCTCTCTCACACACACGCACACACAAAGAACTGCCACTCATATCCCTCCTCGCTCCTTGTGAGCTCATATTTACATGTTGAAGGCCTGTAATGAGACAGTGACTGATGACGGTTCTGCTAATGATGGGAGTTCATTTCACACACACCTGCCAACTGCACGCAGCAGGTGCCAAAGGGGCGACTCAATCCCCTGCCGCAGTCTGCACGCATCCTGGGCCTCGAGCTCCTGTTGCTCCGCTTGAAGCGAGTGTGTGACTTTGTCTTTCCAAATATTTGCGGCACACGTTATGCGTGCGTGCACTAGTGTTTACGTTGCGAAATGTAATGTGCTAAAGAGTGTGTGTGTGTGTGTGTGTGTGTGTGTGTGTGTGTGTGTGTGTGTGTGCTTTCAGGATTTGATGTATGAGTTTGTTTGACTTGATGCTGTGTTGGATGTGGGCCTGGGTACTATCTCATACTAGATCTGGGTCTGGATACCATCTCATACTGGATCTGGGCCTGGGTACCATCTCGTATTGGCACCATGTTGTTCCCTTCCAATTTGTTCAGTCAGTTGACACGATATAGTTGGAGGCACAGTGGTGCAGCACAGTGGTATTGCTGTTGAGTCACAGTGCCTGGATGGTGCGACTGGATGTGGGTTCAACCCCCGCTCGTTCCGTGTGGAGTTGGAGCGTTCCACCCATGGCCGCGTGGGTCCGGAGACGTGCATTACGGGTGGGTACAGAGGGTACGTGCTGTCCGCACGTGGGCCGACCCTGCTGAGCACCCATCGGGGAGCTTGTTGTTGTGACAGACACGTGCAGACACAGCCCAGCTGTCACTACTGGGGGTGTCAGGGCTGTTGGTTCGGTGGAGGGGTTTGATTAGATGGGGTGGGGGGCGGTGTTATTTCTCTGTGTGTGGTCTCATTACGAACAACTGGGGAGACAAGCGCTTCCTGTGTCGCGCAGCATCCCCGACGCAGAACTCCGCAGCGTTCCTCTTGATCTTGGGGAAAGTTGTCAGCATCGCCGAACCCGTCACCCGCCGGCGCGGGCGCTCTGACAGCCGGGCCGCGCGGCTGCCTTTGATTGGCAGAGCAGCAGCTGTCAGCTCCATCTCTGTGGGCGGCCTGACGTCCCGGGAACATCCTGTCGACGGGCGGCGTGACGGGCCCCCTTTATTTTTCGCGTCTCGCACCCGGGCCTGGTCCGTCACCTTCGATTAGAGCGCCGTGAAAACTGATTTGTGTTTATCCCGAACGCTGGTGGCATCTCGAACCCAGCCCCCCCCCCCCCCCCCGCCACCAGCACCCCCACCTTTAAGAGATGATCCGTCGTATCCTTTTCGCTTCCGTCGATGCTTGTCCTCCCAGATCACGATGTATTTTCTGTGTGTGTGTGTGTGTGTGTGTGTGTGTGTGTGTGTGTGTGTGTGTGTGTGCGTGTGTCTGTAAGACATACACCATGGTGGGCCGTGGGATCCAGCTGGGCCATCCTGGACTTGGCCACTGCTGGCTCGCCTTGGTATCTGCGCTTCCACAGGTAGCTGTCCAGGTTGACAACGGGTGGGAGTCGATGGGGGTGTATGTGCCGAGTGGGGGGGGGCGATAATCCAATTACCTTCTGAAATCCCCACAGCAGCTGGCAGATTTGGAGGGGACGGGCCCACGCGGCCCACTGGGGGGGGGGGGGAGGGCGAGCGACGCGTTCTTTATCCGCAGCAGGATTCAGCCCTGAGCTCATCTTTTCTCCGCACCTTTTTAAGCCACAATGCAGGCTGTAGGTAATCCTCTCCCGCTGTACGCAGACACACACGCACGCACGCGCGCACGCTCGGTGTTCGTGTACGCCGGGGCGGGTGAAATCCCGTGGCCTTGAGCCGAGCCCCCCCCTGCCCCCCCCGCGCGCCGCAGTGGTACGGCCCACCCCAGTTGACTGCCGCCTGTGAAAACACGTTCATTATTTAATCTCCTCTTTATGTTTAATTTACAGGCTATTGCTGCTGCAGCCATATGTTTCTTTTGTTTTCCCCCCTTCGCTCTTTGTTCCGCCAGCCTTGGCTCCGCGTCCCCGATTTACCTCAGTGTCCCGTGGTAACGCACGCGCACACACACATGAGAGAAAAAAAAGGCAAGAAAAAACTTAACAAAAGTGTGTCCGCAGTGGAACGCCTGGCAAGGAAGGAAATCCCCCCCAGACCGTGGTCAGGATCACATGGAGAACCTTCTCACCCCCTGTCTGTGTGCGCGCACACACACACACACACACACACACACACACACACACAGAGCCAGCCATAGCTCCCCTGCGTCCAGCCCGACCTCCACCGCAGACCCGCCACGCCGTCGTCAGTGGCCGTGCCGTGCGGGTTCAGGTGAGGCAGCAGCCGTACCGTGGTGTTTTGCAGCGTGGTGTCGTCTTTCCCTCCTTTTCTCCATCCACTCTCTCGCTTGTCCTTTTTTCGCTCTATCTCCTCTCGCCATCTCTGACCTGCTCTTTTTTCGGCTCCGGCTTCGGGGAGCTCAGCTGCTTCTCTAACCCGAGGACGGCGGTGGGCTCAGGATATGGTGGCCGTCCGCCCCCATCTTCCCGTGTCGGAGGTTGCGAGTCCAACCCCCCCCAGCTCCCTAGCCGCCCTCTCTCCTCCTCCCACTTGTTGCTGGTTCACACAGAGCACTTGGTTTGACTCACACTCATTTAAAAATCCCGGTTGCGTTCCGCTCCTCTGCCGTGCTCTCTAGGAGGCGCCGTGTCCTCGACTCAGGCCAATCAATTCCACTCCTCCGTGCCCCGAGTTCCTATCCCGCCTCACGATGTTCTTACACACCGCTGCTCTGCATCTCCACGGCTTTTGTTCCAAGCCACATCAGCTCTTGAGCCAAGGCAGCACCGATATCTTGTCTGTGTTTTGTCTCATGGATAGAACAAGGTCTTTATGCGAGTGTCTTAACACATCGAAGGGGACTGTGTGTGAGACAGCGGCGTGACCTGTACAGTGCGACTGGGGGTGCTCGGTAGGTGCTTCGGGGGACCGGTGGGAAGCAATGGTGCATGAAGGCAGCTGGGAAGGTACGCAGTGCTGCAGTCAGGGCTTGGTAGCACGGTTCTGCTACTCTTGGCAACACTTTGAAACAAGTCATGTTCTGGATCTCTACACGGTTTGATTGTTTCATTACTTTTGGCACCACATTGATTCTGCTGCACTGCGTTCCATCTCATCCCAATGATGCTCTACTTCCTTGAGAGGTGAGGACTTGTGCAGGCAACTCTAGTAAAGCAAATTCACTGTCATGTTTGTGAAACCATCCTGATGATGACATGCGTTCTGTGACATGGCACGTTATCTTTCTGGAAGTTTAATCGAAACTTTGTGGCTCTCGTACGATGGTCAGCTGGTACTGAAAAACCTAACGTCTGCTGTGAAAACCTCCCCACAGCATGACACCACCACCACCAGCCAGGACTAGTCATATGTACTGTTGCAGTGGGCAGTGTAGTGCTTATAGCTGCAGCCTTGTACACAAAGGATACAGGTTCACATCCCACCTCCTGCTATAGTACCCTTGAGCAATGGATTGAGTAAAAAATACCCCGCTGTATTAGTCCATATAAGTTGCTCCTGAGACACGTCTAAGTTATACAGATAGATGTAAATGTAATGAGGTGGTTGGTGAGTGTATATTACTACAGCCTTTGAAGTGAATTACCTGTCTCTAAGACCCCTTTGTGGGCTCACAGCCCATTGATCGCAGGAACAGCACTTTAACTGCTATGCTAAAGGCTGAATAAAAGTAAGGTAGTCCAGCGTTCAAAGTGCCGCTTTAAGGTGAAGCTCTGGCCCCAAAAGTTCAATAAAGGACTCGGGTTCCAGGAAGCACCTGCGTATTCACTCCAGTGTAAGTGTGGTAACGGCCGGCCGTGGGCTCTCGTGCTCGGCGACGGGTGCTGCGGTTCGCTCACTATCCCCGGATAATGCTAGCCGTGAGTATAAGGTGAGAGCAGCATTTGGGCTGTTCGCGGTGTACAGGCTCCTTGCCCACTGCGTGTTTTTTATGAATTTTCCGTTCATATTCTGTTAGAAAACGACCTCGAAAACACTATGACCCGTAGGGACCGTTGTCTGTAAAACAGCTCTTTGACGCGCTTTATGGCTTCAGGTGCTGCGTGTCGAGAGAGTGAAAATGAACCCGGCGCTCGGCGACAATAGCAGCGAACACGAGCCGCGGCGGTGTCCACCCGGCGCCGTGCCCCAGCTGGAGGGAAACCAGTGTTTCCCTGCCCCCCCCCCACCCCGTCGGTGCGCAGCTGCCGTACGCTCGGCAAGGCCGCTGGAGCCAACTGCCAACTGGCCGGTTTGCCCTGACAGGACAAAGGTGCCGCTCTCAGGTTCCGCGGGAGCGGGCCGACTCCAGCACCCGAATGAGTGACGGACGCGGAAGTCGTGAAAGCGGTCCAGGGTGGTGTCACACGTAAATGACGGTGAGGGTCTGGGTATTCCAAGGTGCCAACCCCCGAGTGTATCGTAAAGTGTGCCCTTCTCCCGCCATGCCTTGTGTTCCCCTATTTCACCCCTCCTTACCTCAGGCCCCTCCAATAACACCTCAACAAACTCCTCCCGCTATCAAGCTCCTCCCCATTCACATTTGTTCGTGTAGTTGACCTCAAGTCCAGAGCAACTTACGCTGTCGAGCTGCATGCAATTGTTTAATCGTTTATACAACTGGGTAGTTTTTACTGTATGAATTCAGGGTAAGTACCTTATTCCACAGTAAGCAGGAGGTGGGATTCAAACACAAGGCAGCAGCTCTAACCACTGCGCCACCTGCTGCCCCTGCCACACAACACATCACACAACATTATCCTTAGGATTAGGGTTGGGTCTCATGCTCATGGGCCCCATACTAGTATTTCTGTCCTATTTATGTCCTTCTGTTGTGCCAACGTGATAGTGACTTTGGAGACTCTATTACGTCGCATCATTATAAAATTGCAGCCCATTTGCATAGCATCATACCTGGAAGTTAGAGAGGGAATTCTGTGCTTATGAGTACCGCTGCCCCATGTCCATATTGCTTTTATATGCCAGTTTTTTTGTTTCATTGATACTTGAAGAGCGCAGTGTTCATAGTCATCCGCCGCACAGTACGGGCGGCCAATGTGCCAACCCAAATTCTTGGAGCTGGTTGTCAAAATATCCGAGTTTGGGGGATGAGGAAATGTGGGAAGCAGATCGGCGCGGTGGCTTTTGTCTGTGGTGCCGGGTTCTGTCTGCGCCTCACTGGCAGCGCCTCACTGGCAGCGCCCCCCCCCCCCCGCGGCTGTTAAAGCACAGGGTTCCTTGCGCCACATTCGGACCCCCACGTGGTGCTTCCCGCTGACTTTTCCGTGAGCTCACACAGGGACTGGCGCCGCCGCTGCTGGCTTCGTTTTGGCAGAACTGCCCTGCCTGCCAGGGTATCTCCACTTACATGCTTAACCTTTGGCAGGCAGTCGGCAGTCCATGAGTAGTGGGTTAGGGTTAGGGTTAGGGTCATTGCTAGGGTCAGGGTTAGGGTTAGGGTTGTTCACAGGACTCCAGTGAGGACAGTTGCCGTCACCACGGTGATACTGGTAGCAGAATTTACTCTACAGTTTTATTTCAGATGTAAGGCGGAATGTAATCAGTCTTTCGAGCCTAATGGAATTGCACTGTAAACATTTACAGGAACAAAACATGAAAGTATAAATATCATAATCAATAAGACCACGGCCTTCGGTGTTCAAGTCGCTGTTCGGAAACCCTGCTGTACCAGTAAGAGCATTATTACTGACAAGCTGTCAAGGGTGATCTACTAGTGCATAGGTGCTGCGACCCTTCCATCCAGATGTCACAGGTTCTAATCCCATTTCCTGCTGTAGTACCCTTGAGAAAGATGCTTACTTTAAATGAAATCAAGATACTCATCCTAAATTGTTTCAGTAAAATTACCCAGCTGTACAAATGGGTAAATAATTATAAGTATCTAAACACTGTAAGTCACTTTGGAGAAAAGAATCAGCTAAATGAATGAATGTATACTGCCATGATATTCCAGGGTCCTGAATCAATAAAATAGTGATGGGGAGGTGTGGATGAGAAGAGCTATAAGAAGTATTATAAATGTATATGTGTGCGTTCACATGTTCCTGCCATGTGGAAGGCTTCCAGTACTGTTTAGGGGGAGGGAAGCCTCCACAGATGTGTCCTGCCTTCGTCAGATGCTCTCGTGGTACCTATAGCCCAACCCTAACCCTAACGTACGGTGACAATGTGACCCGAGAGGCGAAAATGCAAGAGACCTTGCTTTTGGAGCTGCTCTAACATAGTATGGTTTTTTTTCAGGAAAGAAGATGAAATCTTTTTTAGTTTGTATATTATCCCCGTCTCTGCGTGGGTTTCCTCCGGGTGCTCTGGTTTCCTACCACAGCCCAAAGACATGCTGTTCAGGTTCACCCATAGTGTGTGAGTGACGGAAAGAGAGAGTGTGTTCCACTGATGTCTGGAGGAGCGACCCAGTGTAAGTAGTGTATCTAGCAGTGTAAGTCACCGCGGTGAATAAGGTGTGTGGCCTGATAACACTACATAGAGTTCATTGGAAGTCACTTTGGAGAAAAGCATCTGCTAAGTAAATAAATGTAAATGTAAATACTTGTGGGCAGACAGGGGTTCTGCTGCCAGGGCAGAAACGTGCCCAGACTGCCTGTGCGCCCATGGAGTTCCTTAAAGGTGTTGGACACGTGACTTTTCGGCAGGCTGGGGTCCGTTGATGGAAGGTTAAAGAGATGCAGTGAGAGAGTGTGTGCGATTGTGTGTGTGTGGCTGCCCTACGATGGACTGGCATCCCATCCAGGGAATTTCCTGCCTGTCCTAGTGTCCCATGTTTCTAGGATAGGCTCCGGATCCGGCACCGTGACCCTGCCTCAGGGTAAGCGGGTGTCGATGAGTGACGAGTGAGGGATCAGCGTTTCCATTGGTTCACCTCAGAAGCATATGGGACATTAGAATCAACAGCGGCTTGCATGCTGAGCGTAGCAGGAGGGTTCGAAACGGTTCAGGTACGAGGGGCATCAGTGTTGGCGAGAGACACTGGAGGGCACGGATGACTGGTTTGATGGTCTAAAGCAAAATGCAAACTGGGGTCAAATCGGGTTTCATCCTCGCCGCAAAAACATAGAGTTAAGTGTTGAACAAGTGACACCGAGCGCAGCACGTAATTTCTGCTGGAGTGCGGTGCACGCGGGGCACAAACGGTGTAAACCGCGGTGCTGTCATTCATCTGGCAACATGTTGCAATAGACACACAAACACTAAGGGTCTCATTCTGTTATAACGGATGCTACTGAAAATGATACGGAATCACAAGAACAAATACTTTGCGATTCTGGGGAAATTCTCAACACATTAAACGTCATTTCCAGTTGTCGCACCGGTGTAAATGGCGCGATGTCGTAGTGTCGCGTGCCTGAGGTAGCAGCAGATGTGCTGGACTTTGGGACCAGAGGGAAGTATTGTAGCTCCGAGCGACTTGAGATTTGAGCCACCAACCTTGGAGTGTCAAACCCAAGCGGTCTTTCGGTGGCCGAGCCGTCGGGTCTTAGAGTTGGGTGAATGAAGAACGCCGACAACGTCTGCGGATGAATCGATAAATCGTGTCCATGAAGGACAAGGTGACCTGGGCAAGAAGTCAGGATGAGGATCGGATGAGCGTAGGCGCTGGGGCCCTCGTCACGCGCACACCAGAACATCGCTGCAGGTGAGAGTGGGCGGGGCCGCGGGGGACAACGCCGCTCGTTGCCATGACGATGGGGGGGCTCGTTATGACGCAGCGTCTCTTGGCCCGATGCCAACTAAGGAGAACGACGAGCATGGAGCGGCGTGCGAGGCGACAGGCGTGACAGTACGACATCTGCCTGCCAGGAAGCGTCGCGCAGATGGTACCGCCGGGCCGTTTATCCGCCGCCACCGTTCCCTCTCCTTTCCTCCTCGCTTTGCTTTCGCTTGTCACTCTCTGTCAGCACCTCTGGCGATTCCCCCGGGCCGTGTTCTACGGGCCTGTGCGGAACGTGCCGGAATCGACGTTTAAAAGCGCCGCCGTTCCCCTCCCCCCCGGGAGGCGACAAGGGAGCGACTCCAGCGCGGTCCCGTGCCGCAGACGGAACGAGGGAGGAACAGGCAAACAAACGAACGCACCGACAGACGTGGCTAAAAATATCCCAGTGGTTGACGGTGTCGTCGTCACGTGTTTGTGATCTCGCTCGATGTTTTGTGCGAGTGTTAACGTTTTGGAAGCGATATGAGGATTGTGAAAAATTTGGGCAAAAGCATCTCAGCTGTGGGCTGGACCTCACACACACACACACACACACACACACACACACACACACACACACACACACACACACACACACACACACACGCACGCTTGTCAGTAACGAGCACTCAGTGAAGGCTTCCGAAACCAGCACATCTCCGTTCTGGACTGTTGCCCCTCCACCTCCCCACCGGGAATCACCTGCGTTCTCGGCCCCGAAGACCCCGCCCCCTTGTACTACGTGTTCTAGAGGTTCCAGCTGTTTTCCTCCGACAGAACGAACAGCTGTCCTCAGGGCTGGGGGGAGGGGGGTGTTGTGCTCATCTACTTCGAGGACGCTTTTTAGGGCACTGGTGCTGCGTCAGGCTTTCCAAAGGCTCGCTTAGCTGGAACAGAGGGACTCACCTCTCTTACTGTAGTATAATGGTGTACATATTATCACCACAGTTTATATGTGTGGCCATTTCCTGTTTCTGTGGACTTCAGGTGCTTTGGTGATACACAGAAGTGCCTTTCAGCTCAGGTTTCTTCTGGTCCCAGTGCATAAGGATAGGCTACGGCAAGGGTTAGGGTTAGGTTGGTGTTGGGGTCAGGGTTAGAGTTAGGGTTAGGGTTGGGATTAGGGTTGGAGTTCGGTTTAGGGTTGGGGTTAGGTTTAGAGTTTCAGTTAGAATAGGGTTGGGGTTCGGTCAGGGTTGGGGTTAGGGTTGGGATTAGGATTAGAGTTAAGATTACAGTTGGGATTAGAGTTAGGTTGAAGTTAGGGTTGAAATTAGGGTTAGGGTTATGGTTCAGGATTAGCGTTAATGTTAGGGTTGGGGTTGTGGTTAGGGTTAAGGTTAGGTTAGGTTTAGGGTTAGAGTTTTAGTTAGAGTAGGGTTGGGATTAGGATTAGAGTTAAAATTACGGTTGAGATTAAAGTTGGGTTGAGGTTAGGGTTGACATTAGAGTTATAGTTACAGATATGCTTGGAGTTAGGATTAGTGTTAATGTTAGGGTTGAGATTAGGGTTAGAGTTACGGTTAGGGTTAGGGTTGGGATTGGGTTAGGGTTGGACTCTAGGCTCTCTGAGCTGTCCTGGTGGCTAACAGTGACCTTGGTTTCCTACTGTCGAAACATGTCAAACAGACATTCAGTGCTTCGTGCACAATATGAGTTAAATAACTCAATCAATTAGTAACATAACATGGTTATTATGTATTTCTTTAAGTACTCAAAGAATTCAGGCTTTGAATCCCACCTCCTGCTGTAGTACCCTTGAGTAAGGTGCTTATGCTAAATTAACACAGCTGTGTAAAAGGGTAAATCACTGTAAGGAGGTTGTCACTGTATGGGATACAGCTCCGAGTAGAGTGGTTGGAGCCACTGAGTTTGGATCCGAAAGTTGCGGGTTCAATCCCCCCCCCTCTGGCTGTAGTGCCCTCGAGCAAGGTACTTACCTTACTTTGTTCCAGTAAAATTACCCAGCTTTATAAATGGATAAATAATTGTAACCTTAACATTGTAAGTCACTTTAGAGAAAAGCATCAGTTAAATGAATACATGCAATTTGCTTTGGAAAAAGTGCCAGATCATGGAAATAATAACAGTAGTAGGATTGAACGTCCAACACACAAAGTAACTGTGCAGTTGGTTTCAGGGCTCCTTGTCTGATGCCGATGTCATTCACACTGACTGCAGGCCTCCTCCGGTGCCCAGCTCCTGTGTGTGTGGGCAGAGCTGTGGTCTCCAGCGTGTCACCTGACTTGTCCAGTTGCTGCTCCCTTGCAGCTTTTCCACGCTGGGAAGGTTCGAGGAAAGCGTGCGACTCCGAGAGCGTCCCCGGAACCAGAAGGAGGAGCTACGATCCCTTGTCCGTTGTTCTGGCACAGGTGCCGCGATGGTACGTTGTCATGGCGATATGCCCCTGGGCTTTTCGATGCTCTCCTCTCTATGTAGCTTCCCCAATTAGAGAGACCCAAGCGTACCCCAGACACCAGCCTGCAATGTATTGCCGCAGTGGAGCTGCACAGGCTGCAATTATTGGCGTGACTCGTTCCCGTGTGTGTGTGTGTGTGTGTGTGTGTGTGTGTGTGTGTGTGTGTGTGTGTGTGTGGTGGGGCCGTTAATAACCTTTCACCTGGGGAATAACCCTTCCCTCATTGCATCGCTCTCACACGCATTCAAACATGCTTTTCAGCCTCTGGAAGAAGAGTCTGAAGTGGCTTCTGTGTGTGATGGTAAAAAATGGATCGCAAGAGTGTGGTTTGTACCGTGCCACGCGTCTTGAAAGAGCTCACACACAACAGCGGTGCGAGACCGCCTTCGTTCAACTCACTTCCACGGCGTTTACAGCTCTCGTCCGGTGTTCCTGAGTATCGGTGCTCAGCGGCAAGATGAGGAACGTCGCGCAGTCGGCAGTAGGCACTTTGTGGAGACGATGCATTGTTATTTTCATCAGATTAACTTAAATTGGTTTCACTTTTAGTGTACTTTGTTTACAGACATAAACAAAAATTTGCCGATTTTATGTGTTACTATTTATATGTGACGGGGTGCGGTGGCACAGTGGGTTTGACCGGGTCCTGCTCTATGGTGGGTCTTGGGTTCGAGTCCCGTTCGGGATGCCGTCCGGGGTGTGTCCCCTCCCCCTACAGCCTTGTGCCCTGCGTTGCCGGGTTAGGCACCGGTTCGCCGCGACCCTGCTTGGGACAAGCGGTTTCAGACTGTGTGTGTGTTTATATGTTACTGCAGATACATTAACGGATATCTGTATTATTAACCTTTTGATTGCGTAAATGATAAAGCTGAAAGTGGCCAGAAGGTGACAACCACCACACACACTTACAGGATGACTTATTTAACTGTCAGAAATAACCAGCAGCTTGTTTGTCAGTAATTTTAAATCAGTATTAAAGCAGCTTGAAGTTGGTAAAAATAACAAAATGTCTTCGAGCGAGATTTTTAAAAAATGTAATACTCTGTCTCTGAGGCTTTTAAAGAAAGTGACCAGTGAAACACCTTGTGGGACATCTGTGGTACTAAACCATCCTTTACCGTGATTTAGTGGTTAACATGACTTTGGATTATGAGCAAGTGCATTTGCAAAGAGACCCCCGGTCCTAGATGAGGAACCAGTTCACATGGTTTGGACAGCAAACGGTGTGTGTGTGTGTGGAGGGGGGGGGGTCTGTATGTTTGCCTGTAGGTGCGTGTCTTCGATAGATGGTCGCGGTGCCGTCCGAAGCGTCGCACGCACGAGCCAGAAATGTCAGCTTGGCCCCTTTCGAACAAAACGAACCCGCGTGCGGAAAAACCCTCGGAAGAGATGGGTAATTAAGGCCTGTGGTGAAACACGAAGCTCGTGAATCTGTGGCGCTTGTCACATTTGCGCCGTTCGTGCCTGAAGTATCATAGACGCTTTTGCCGAAACGCCTTAATTAGCACGTTAATAATTCACATGTCGCACTCGGCGCTCGGGAGACGTGCCGTTCTGCTCGGAGAGGCGACGACCAAAGCGGACTTCTAAGTGTCTTTCGGCGGGAGATTCGCGGTGACATCGCCAGCCCGAACGTCTCGTTTCCCGTCTCCGGCCTCCGAACCGCAACGCCGTGGACGTCCTTGTCCCCGTCGGACTCGGAGGCCTGGACCCCGCCGTCCTCGCCGCTCCCTCCTGTCTCTCTCCGACTATGTGCGTGAGACAGCCATCCCTGAGTTGAGCCACCCGGCAATGTTCGGTGCCTACGAGGACCCCCCCATTAGCGCTCCCGCGGGACACAGGGGGGACATGACGGGACGGGGTCCGCACAGAAATGAGGACTGGTCCCAAACGTGGGGGAGACGCAGGAGCTCTCGGACCGACTGGGCCGTTAAATTGGACCCGCACGGCTCATCCTGTGACTGGCATGGAAACGGTGACCTCCTGAGCGCCCCTCATATCGCGACTCCCTCCACGCACCTCGCGGCTCACACACACACACACACACACACACACACACATAAGCACACTCATACAAACACACAGTGGCAACGTGCTTGTCCTTCCTCAGAAGCCATACTCAGGTTGTGAACCCATATACAGGAGGGTCCTCAGTGTTAACATGCAGCTCTAACCTCAGCTTGGCAGGGATGTTCAACCCAACAACCCGCTGGTGCTGCTGCTGTCACCATTCATGTGTTGTCGGCACTGGGCCTTTTCCCTTGTTCACACTATTGTTGATATATAAAAAATACACACACACACACACACACACACAGAGTCTCAAAGGGGAGGGGACACACCCAGGACGGGACGCCAGTCCATCACAAGGCACCCCAAGCAGGACTCGAACCCCAGACCCACCGAAGAGCAGGACCCGGTCAAACCCACTGCACCACCGCATCTATGAACTAATAAAAAATAATTTTTTATGTCGATTATATACATATATAGTACTGTGCAGAAGTTTTAGGCACTTGGTTGGGGAAAAAAGCTGTCAAGTGAGAATGATTCCAAAAATAATGCTCTTAATGAACTTCCTGCAACAGTAACCATCCACCGTCAACAAGCGCTTGTCCCGAGGACGACCACCTCGTGTCTGGTTGCTACACTCGCTCTTGCCATGGCGTAAGATCCGAGAGTTAAACTGCCGCATCTGACAGAAGCCCACATTTTGAGCATTATTGTCCCTCGCCCAGATTTATTGCCTCTATACAGCTGTTCCTGCTTCAGTTAATCAGTTTGCCATTCAAAGACCTCGAGTTCTCTATTTGGAAAGTGCTTTATTACTGTTTTACACTGTTTTACTTTCTTTCTTTAACGACATACAAAGCCCTTACTGTAAAACTGTAATCTAAAATATGCTCTTTCCCATTGACACTAATGCAGAAGACGTTGAATAACCGTCTAAAACTAAAATTGTTGCGAAACATCTGAGTGCCTAAGACTTCTGCGCAGTACTGTATGTTTAGAGGAAATCGTGTGTAGAAAAACGGAAGCAGTGCGGGTGTAAAAATAAGCGAAGCCCAAGTTGTGTTGATTAAACCAAGTAGGGGGTGTAAATCAGGGTCGTTTATTCATTTCGTACGTTTATTTAAAGATTTAACATTTAGATTTTCTACGTTTCGTATTTCGCGCAGGAATAATGACCATCTCTATAGGGTTCACATGCTTTCAAGCAGCGCGCACACACACACACACACACACACACGCGCACACACACACACGCACCAGCTGTGCGTTCCATTCCTTCAAAGCTGAGCCCACTCGCTGTACACCCTCCCTCAGCACCTTTCTTCCTGCAGCACCTTCTAGCCCACGGCAGCATCCCAGTCAGGCTTTTTTTCAATTTGCATCGAGCTGCGCAAAAGTGCTTAAGTTCAGCTTGTCTGTGGGAGAAGGAGAAGTGGCAGAGCAGCGGCTCTCTGATGGCACGGTGCGTCTGCCGGGGGTCCGCATGCAGGCGCTTGACGACACGCTTCGGGGCGCTTCCTTGCACGAGGGCTCCAGATACCGTGTTTTTACTCCCTGTTGTGGCAGAGACCACGTGAACTGATGGAAACCTGACTGACCCGAGTATCCAGCCTTCTTATTATGGGATGTGTCGCACAGTGGGCCTGCGCGCGCACACACACACACACACACACACACACACACACACACACGTGTATCTGTACATATGCAGAAACACATCTGTTCTTCACTGTAATGCAGATGTTGTCACAGCTGGCTAGTGGACAAAGGTGTCTCCGATACAGGGAGCTCAGGTTGTCAGGGCGAGGGGTCTCGTGAGGACCCGGACGCTCGAGGGTCCTCAGCCGAAGCCCCTGCCATAACGTCTTTGTACCTCGATTTGTTTGTAGAGCCAGTCACCTTTACCACAATCGGTGGCAGTTTAAAAGCCTAATGATATAGACGTTTCTTATCCGGTTCTATAGTAGACGTGATCTTTATTTAGCCCCTTTGCTCAGCTAGTGTGGGGGCACAGTGGCGCAGCAGGCTTGGTCGGATCCTGCTCGCTGGTGGGTCTGGGGTTCGAGTCCTGCTTGGGGTGCCTTGTGGTGGACTGGCGTCCCGTCCTGGGTGTGTCCCCTCCCCCCTCTAGCCTTGCGCCCTGTGTTGCCGGGTTAGGCTTCAGCTCGCCGCAAGCCGCTTTAGCCAGTGAGTGTGTGTGTGTGTGTGTGTGTGTGTGTGTGTGTGTGTGTGTGTGTGCGCGCGCGCACGCTCATCTGGTGCAGTGTTGCGGTGGCCCAGAGTGCACCATGGATATCCATCCATTGTCAACAACCGCTTGTCCCGAGTGGGGTCGCAGCCTAACCCGGCAACACAGGGCGCAAGGCCGAGGGGGAGAGGGGATGCACCCAGGACGGGACACCAGTCCATTGCGGGGTTCGAACCCCAGACCCACCACACAGCCGCCACTGACTGAACCCACCGCACCACTATGCCCCCCTACACCATGGGGTATTTATTTTATTATCTTTTACTAACATGAAATGCCACTACTGTAAGTGTGTTTTAAAATGACTGAAAAAATAAATCCTGTGCACAACCTGAGTGTCGATTAAGACGTATCATCTCTGCGCACCCCCCTGTGCAGCGCTGACCATAAACGCAGTTTTTACCGCGGTTTTACCCGTCCCCAGCCCTCAGCGTCGTCACCCGACCTGTGAACACTGTGGAAGGGAAGTGGATTAATGCGGTCTCGCTCTCCTGTTCCGTTTCGGTCCGTTACCATCAACTAATGGGGGGGGGGGGTGTACAGGTCATGGTTGCTTGGCAACAAGTGAAGAAAATGCGATTTCTTCAATGACGCTGCGATATGAAAAATAAAGCAAAAAAAGCGTATTTGTGCGCAACTTGTTTTTTCAGGACAGCACTGGTGGAGAAGCGAAATGCATAAAAGGGGTGTGTGAGCACTGGACAGGCTCTCTTCACCTGTGATTAATAGATCTTTCTAGAAGGGGGGGGGGCTCTTGTCTTTACTCACCCCAGCAGGATGTTGTCTGTCTCTGCACCTAAAGTAGTTTACTGTGGAAGCAGTGTGTCACCAGCTGTCGGTGGCCTACACACACTGAGGAGGGTGTGGCACGGAGCCCTTACTCTCCAACTGGATACACAGGGGTCCACGGTTTTTCCCTCGCTCTCATCTGCTGGAAGGTGTGAGCTCCTCTGCTGAGAATCATACACTCTTTACCCTGTTCAGAGGAGTAAACAGCCTGTTCTATGTACCCATTTTGGGTTTATGGATGTGATTTGAAGACTGCCTTAAGGAAGCCTCTGAATCATGAGTACTGGGTGGAGACAGGGTAGGAGTACCCTGAGCTGTGGGTTCAAACCCAGCTCTGGACAGGTTTATTTATTCATTTAGCTCACACTTTTCCCTAATGAAGACTTACAACATTGAGGTACTTACTATTATTTATCCCTTTCTATCACTGGGTAATTTTACTAGAGCAGTTTTTTTTAAGAGTAAGTACCTTACTTAAGGGTAATGGAGCTGGAGGTGGGATTTGAACTTGTCACCTTTGGGTCCAAGGACAGTAATTTTAACTACTACTCTAGCAGCTGTACTTGGGCTTTGTCCCATGGTGCAGAGACATGTGTTTCAGCTGAACTGCTGACTCAGGATCCCTTTATTCAGTGTGTGTATGTGTGTGTGTGTGTGTGTGTGTGTGCGCAGCTACTCTGCAATGGACCAGCATACCCTCCAGGTTGTACCCTGCCCAGCCCTGTTCCCTATCCCCTTGGGATAGGCTCCGGACCACTGTGACCCTACCTAGGTGTGTTCGAGGCAAGTCTCTCAATCAGGCTTCCCATGGGCTGTAAGTGAAGCTCTTTCTGCATGGAGACGCCTGAAATAAAGAAGGTTCCGGAATGAGCAGCGCTGACTGTTAGCGTGCAGACAATGCCACGTTGAGCACCATAAGGATGTTTTACGAATGATGGAGCGATTGGCCTCTGTGGAATCACCTCGCCCTTTACCTGCTCCAGATGAAGGCGGAACGTGGTGCCACAGCTTTGTATACAAGCTGACGCTCAAGTCTCCAGCGCCGTGCAGCTACTCTGCTCGGAACTGCCGGTACGTATTTGGATCGAAACCTTTTCACGTGCTACTCAGCAGCCGTTCGTTCACGTTCTGAGCGGCCGGATCGACAATCCATCTTTTGAAAAACTTTTTATTGCTCTGAAAACAGTGCCGTTGTGCCAGACTTGAACTTTTTAATGTCCTTAACAGATCTTATGTAGCACGATGTGTGTGCAGCCTTTGCCTAATTTTTTCCGTGATTACTGGTTCTGACTTTGCACTCACGACCTGTTATTATTGTGCATGTTCAAAGAAAAATCTTTTTGAGGTTTTGGTTTAGATGCTCTGCACTGCGGTGAAGTCCCCACGGCACCTAGTAGAGAATTAAGACTGAGCAGAGCATGATGTGCGGTTAAGAAAAGAGCAGTTCTGTGGCAGCAGTCTTACTGGGAATTAGGGGCGCTTGCAGTTCCACCTGTGGACGGCAGGGGGCGCATGCACTCTTATTTTCATGCAGGGCTGCCTGGTGTCACACCGGTGTGAACCCGCGTTTGAGAAATGCATGTTTCCTCTCTGCTCGCACCCCTGTTGGTGAGCGGCATGCTGACCGTGCTGCCGATGCACCGACGTTCGTCCATCGAACAGCTCGGGCCGGTGCACCGATGACTGCGGGATCCTTTGGGGAAGTTCCGATAGGGTGTTGGATCAGGGAGGCGTCCCTCTGGGTGCCGTTAACGGACTGAGGGTTGGGGTGGACTGTCCGCACCGCTGTCCCGGCCTGTACCGTAACCGCTCATTTCCACCGGACTCCTCCCTGGTGCTAGGCAACTGGTGACAGGCAACTGGTGGCGTGGTAGTTAGTTAGTACTACTGGCTTCGGACCTGCGGGTTGTAGGTTTGAATCCCAAGTGAAATGCTTAGGTCAAGTTACCCAGCTGTATAAATGGGTGAATAATTGTATGTGGCTTTGGGGAAAAGTGTCAGTTAAAGGTGTCAATGTACCATCCATGTGGCTGTGAGAGAGCTTTTCCAAGGTAATTTCTCACATGATGGAACTCCCTGTTTTGCGCCCATCCATCGGGAGCGAGAGGCTGCTTTTGAGGGGGGTTAACGTGGTCACTTCTGAAAAGATGAGCATCTCTGAGTATTTCCCTTTTCTGCAGAATGGTAACAGGAGAGCAGATTGCTCCTCAGTGCTGTGGTGACTCACTGCGTGCGTGTGTGTGTGTGTGTGTGTGTGTGTGTGTGTGTTGTCATAAGTAAGTCACTTTGGAGAAAAGCATCAGCTATGTGGATGAAAATGGTCCTTCGTGTTGTCAGTGCACAGATGGGTCTGCGTGGCCTAAGGAGAACCCCCTCCCACACACAGGGATACACCAGATCAATGTGACACACACACACTACAGAAAACTCAGAGTGATCCCTACCCCCCTGAAACACACCTTTGGGCCGTGGGAGGAAACCCACGTGAACATAGAGCGGACTCGCAAACTCACGCAGACCGAACAGGGATCGAACCCCAGTCCAAAGGTGTGTTTCGGGGGGTAGGGATCACTCCGAGTTTCCCGTAGCGTGTGTGTCGAACCCCGGTCTGATCCCACTATCCCGCTCCCTGCTGTGCCATCTGCTGTCTTCCCTTCTGTACGCGTATCGCTCTGCCCCCTAGGGGTTGTTCCACCGTGTATCGCCCCTTCTTCACGCCCGTCTACCACGTCGCTACGAGCCCTCGGTGATGTTGTTGCCCTCCCCCCCTCAGCTAGGGAGCCGCCACCGGTAGGCGCTTGCGGTTGTTTTACATAATGTTTCAATTAGCCCGCGGCCCCGGGTAATGTGTGTGCGGCGCGAGATGGAGCTCCCCCACCCCACCTGGCCGGCGCACTCCATTAATCTCTTTCGCACGGGGGCCTCATCGTAAGCGACACCTCATTACGGCAACTGAGTGTCCTTGGGCTGCGCCGGAGCCGGAACCTGGGGTCGGATCCCGGGGTCGGGTCGGCCGAGGAGCCCCGTAATTGCCGGCGACGGCGGAGGTGACGCGAGACGTAGGTATAGAGGGGCGTCTGCGCAGGTACGAGACAGAGGGAGCTCTCGGCAAGGTAGCTGCCTCGCAGTGTCTGCACCTGCGTGTTTACCACGGTGTCCTACCCCCTGCCACATGGGAACCCGATGTGTGTGGACTGCGTTGAAGTGCAGTTTGTTGAAAGGGGGCAAAAGCTATCTATATGTACTTTATTTACTTACATACTGTATATACATATAGATATATAATTTTCACTCATTTATATAGAAAACGTCCAGTTCAGTTTCAGTAACTTCTTTGTCCTGAGCAGGGTCATGGTGGTTCAGAGCCTGTCCTGGTATCACTGCGCATAGGGCTGAGGGGGGTACACCCTAGACTCACACACACAGTCACTCACCAAGGGCAATTTGGTGTCACCAGTTCATCTGAACTACATGTCTTTGGACTGTGGGAGGAAACCAGAGCACCCGGAGGAAAGTCACACAGACACAGGGAAAACATGCGAACCCCATATAAACTGAGCAGGAATTGAACCCATCTTCTCTCGGACCACCCAGGTGCTGTGAGGCTGCATCACCGTGCCGCCCTACATATGTCATGTGTAATATATGTATATATATATATGTATGTATGTATCTATGTGTGTGTGTATATATATATATAATAATTATCATATATATATATAGGTTTGTGTTTGTGTTTTTTTTTTTTTTTTTAATATTTCGCATATATACACACACAAACACACACCTATATATATATATAATTTGCAACTTTTTACCATATTTTCACATTATTGTCTTGGGTAAAGTGTTTTTTTTTTTTTTTTAGTAATACAGTTAACCACTGAACCAGCCCAGGTCCACACACCACTCTGCAGAGCCTCTCTTCATGATCGACCAAAATGTCCCCTCCAGGAGTGTGGCACCTGAAAGGTGTGGCAACAGGTGTTGTAGTGGTTAGATCTGCTACCTCGCACCTGAAGGATCTAGGTTTGAACCCCATCTCCTGCTGTAGTACCCTTGAGTAAGGTGCTTACCTTGAACCGATACAGTTCAAGTGACCCAGATGCATGAAAGACACCCCCACATGTGAGCGAGATGACGCGGCTGCGCGCTGCTTCCCTCGGCGGGAGGTCCTCCTCCTGCTCTCTCCGTGTTTGTGTTTACCTGACACACTGGTGACTCTGGTAACACCCTGTCATGTGGCCCCTGCAGCAGCGGGTGCCAGCGCCCTGCCAAGCGGGGATGGGCTGCTGGGGGCGGTCTGCGGCGGGACTTGGCTTTCGGGTCACGTGTGGGCGTAGTTTTGGGCAGCAGCCAGTCTGTTATTTATTTAGGGAATTGGAGCTCTTTCCAAAAAGATGCTGTAAGGATTGTAGCAATTATACCCTGAAGAAGGTGAAACGGGTGGTGCCGTGGAGCAGCGGGCAGCGCTGGTGCCCCACGGCTCATTTGGACTCAGTCCGGCCCAGTCTATATGGAGAGCCTGGTCCCCGAGCCATGCAGCAGGACACTGGGGGATGTGAGGCAGGGAGAACTTTGTTTTGCGGTGCATAGGTTGTTAGTTCATATCGCAGGAGGAGTGCACTTAAACCTGACTTGTTCTGGAGGGATGGGGGCATGAAAGAGTCAAATAAGGGTAGGTTTGTAAAGGCCATCCTGATATTTGTTTTCATTGTGGGACAGAGTTTTGGTCATGACATTCAGGGTGACGTCCTTACAATAACACACACACACACACACACACACACACACACCAGCTGAAGCCGTTCATCCCATACGGGGTCGCGGGGAGTCAGAGCCTAACCCGGCAGCACAGGGCAGAGGGCTGGAGGGGGACGGGACACACCCAGGATGGGACACCAGTCCTTCCCAAGGCACCCCAAGCAAGACTTGAACCCCAGACCAACTGGAGAGCAGGACGCTGTCCATCCCACTGCACCACCGCACCCTCCCACAGACACCTGTAGAGATTCATAAATATGCCCTGACAATATGACATATGATACGAAGGGATAGGACGTGCAAGATGACGCAGCGCTGGACAAGAGCCTCGCTCAGAGTGCCTGCACTGCTGTGTCCTTCCACGCTGTCCCACAGCGGGGACTCAGTACCCTGCACAAAGGCAGTGGGATTCGAACCCAGCTCCCCGAGCGTGAGGCAGCAGCTCTAACCGCTACGCCACCTGCTGTCCCTTTGTCAAACAAACAGGCCAATGCGTGCACCTCCCGGCGTGGCGGAGAGGGGGTGCAGATGTCACCCCGCTAGTCCTCCTGTTTATCTTGTCGACGGTGAACTCAGCGCTCGGCTGCTAATGCCTCGCGAGCGTTTGAGGGCACCGGTGCCGCCCATCAGCGTTGGCTGTCTTCGCCGCGACCAGACGCACGGTGGCTTCCTCCCCCCCTCGGTGCTCTTGCAAGCAGATGGCGGATCAGCACCAATTAGCCCGTGTTGTGGGGGGGGGGCGAGCGAGGCTCGGGAAACAGCAACTGCCACCGCGAGTGCCGCCCCCCCCCACAGCCCACCGCCCCCGAGCGCCAGGAGAGGGAGCTCCTCCCTGCCCGCCTTCCGCACGCTTTATGTAAAACACCAGATGTCCGCTGTCACAAGGTGAATCTAAGATCTGCCGGGTTTTGCCGACGCGTTGCTTTCGATGCGTCGATTCGCCGCCCTTTGAAACGAGTAAATCTCCGTTTTGCCGACACTCTTACGAGCGAGTCTCTGCGCTGAGAAGATTCTGCTACGCAGGGCCCCGTGCGGGTTTAGGCTCTCATGCTCTGCAGCTGTACTCCGCCGAAGGAGGGACGAGGGCCCCGCTCAGGGGAACGGTGTCGGATGGACCCCCGCGCCCCGCTCCCGACGCCCCGTCTACCTGTCCGACCCATAATGCAACAGCCAGCGAGTCCGGCACTTGGGCCAGCTGGTGTGCAGACGCCCCTCGCGTTCTCTCGCCGTACCGCAGCGTGGCCGCACGGTGCTCTCGATCGCCGCGTTTAGCGTCGGGGTACGAGGCGGCCCTCGCTTCTGAACGCGACAAGCGGATCCAGCGGTGCTTTTCGGAGAAGTTGGATGCCGGAGGGGATTCCTCCGGACGCCCACGCGCTCCAGTGTCATTTAGAGAAGGGCTCGTTCAGAAAAGGGAATGACCTTTCTTACCGGCAGGGTGACGGTCCCATCGATTTTTTTTTTTTTTTTTTTTTTTTTTTTTTTTCTCTCACCGCGCCCACACGCTGGAGGTCACCAGGTGTCGACGCTGCCCTGCGTGTGTCGGTTTGTCACGTGCGATGGACACGCTTTCGCCACCTCAGCCCTCGCCCCATCAGAGTGTTGACCGCTGACCGTAGCGCTACCCAGTGAGGCCTTTCATACGTATGCAGTATCGCACTGCGGTCCTCACACTCATAACCGATTTTTTATTTATCTGATGCATTTTTTCCCTGTGTTAAGCTACATACATTTACATTTATTCTTTTAGCAGATGCTTTTCTCCAAAGCGATGTACATCTCTTGAGAAATACAATGTGTTCATTACATCAGGAGAAAGAGAGACTTAGTTGCAGACGTGTGATTCTTAAGTAACTTAGTTTCTTTCTTTCCACTTTATGCACCGATGTTCATCACACGAGTAGGTGCATAAAACTCAGGATAGACTAATCCTGATCACCTTCCTCCAACTCTTTTTTTTTTAATAAGTAGGTGCACAAACATTTACAAACGATACAGGAGTAGCGGCTGCGTAAAGGGTTATCTGGGGGTGATCGTGAAGTTACGGTGCATGAACATTTACACCATACATGAGCTTGGGAGATCATGGGCGAAGTGAATCCGGAAAAGGTGAGTTTTCAGACCCTTCTTGAATGTAGACAGTTTCAGCAGTTCTGAGTGAGAGGGGGAGGTCATTCCACCAGAACCGAGAACCTCTGCACTTTCCATGTGTGAGACCACCAAGCAGGCGGAAGTAGACAAGCGAAGGGGTCTGGGTGGGGTGTAGCAGCTGATCGAGTCTTGTAAACAGTTAGGAGCAGTTCTGTTGATGCGTTTTTAGGCAATAACCAGGGTCTCCTACTTACTATGATTTACCCTGTTGGGCAATTTTAGAGGAACGATTTAGGGTAAGAACCTTGCTCAAGGGTTTTATAGTTGGAGATAAGATTTGAACCTGTGACGTACAGGGCCAAAGACAGAAGCTCTAACCACGATGCTTCCCGATGTTATTTGCTTGTTGCAGTTGTCCAAAGTGACTTCCTTTGTTAAGCTGCTTACCATGATTTACCAGTTTATACAGCTGTGTAATTTGTCATGTATCAGTTCTGGAGATGTACCTTGATCAGGGGTGTTACAGATGGAGAAGGGATTCGAACCTGGGCCCTTCGAGTGCCAGGTGACAGCTGTAACCACCACACACGCACCTACCTGTGTGTGTCTGTGACTGAAGGGACCCTTTAAGTCACACAGAGCAGAGAGACAGGTTTTGAGGGACACTGCAGCATGAATGCGTGCGAGTCTGTTCATTTGTGTGTGTTTCGTCCAGGTAGCGACCCACACAGGCCGCGCACGTGTAACTAGCCGGGTCCGGTGTGCGTCGGCGTGTTTTCGGTCGCCTCGAGGGGTGCGCCGCACGTAACAGGGCTCTTCCTCACCCTTGGTGTGCGTGCAGGCACATGCGCAGGTATGTGCGTGCGAGAGATTCAGGTGGCGGCACATGTTTATTTCACGGGTCCCGGGACGCGCGTGACGTTCGCCCGCCGCCGCCGAGTGCAGCCATCAAAGGCCCTTTTTAACTCCCGCTCTCCCTCCCACTCGATCCCCTTCCCTGACAGCCTCCTGTACTTCCCTTCCTTTTCATGGTCAACCTGCTAGACACACTCCCCCTCATCCCCCTTTCATGAATATTCATGAGCGCACACCCCCCCCCCCCCCGTGTTTCCTGTGCATCAAACCGGCTTCCGAAAGCGGAGCTGTGCTGTCGGCGCGCCCCGGGCGCACCGCGCCTTCTGTTAGTGTCTTGCTAACCCTGCCGCTCCTTCGCTGCTCCCCATCGAGCACCTGCACCCCCCCCCCCCATAGTATGGGTCTCACGGTGTGCGTCAGCCACATACAGCTGCTCGGCGACTTCTCCTTGCGCCGGTCTCCCTCTCTCTCATTAATGCCGCTTTGGGGCTCGCTGGGGACGGCGGTCCTTGGAACCCGCCGCTGTGCGTACGCTGGTTGCGGTCGTCGCCGAGGTCAGCGTGCGTGTTAGCGGTCCTGTCCAGGATGTAGGATGTCCTCACCTGGCTGGAACGAGGGTCTGAGTGGACTGATGTGTTCATTGCTCTGGCCCGAGATGGAGTCCTGGTTCAGGTGTGCTTGGGAGGCTGGGGGTTCGGGAAAGTCACGCCATTTGTCTCCACTAGTGACTTTGCCTGGGGATGATGTGCAGCCACCCCACCCCACCCTCTGAATGAGGCTCTGTAGACACTGTCCAACCCAGTGCACCCAGACCTGTCCTGCCAGCCCCTGCTGTAACCATCCTCAAACTTGCCAAAGAAAGACCCACATTTGGGACTGTAGGGGGCATAGTGGTTAAGGTCACAGTCTGGAGGGAAGAGAACACTATAGGAAGGGATTTGAACCCCAGACACTGGAGTTGGGAAAGGACAGCGCTGTCCATTGAGCCACTAGTCCCTCAGCTTTGTACCTACTGCACCTAAAGTTGCTTTTATTTCAGAAATTTGTTATTTGCACAGAGCTGGAATTGAGCCTCTGAACAAGAGGCTGGAGTTATTAATGGTGATGTTTTAATGTGCTTTTTCTTGAACACGACCTACACTTTTACACATTTATATTCAGCACACAGCTGGAAACCGAAGGACCTGGGTATAAATCCCACCTCCTGCTGTAGTCCCCTTGATAAAGGTACTTACTTTGACTGGATACAGTAAAATTACCCTGCTGTATAAATGGATAAATCATTTAAGTAGCTTAGAATACAAACCTGACATTGTACAAAAGGGTCTTCGAAGTGTACGTATAGTGCTGCCTGAATGCACGCGAAGCCTTTGTGTCCCTTAGTTTTACCACGAAATGGGTATTTAATGAGAATCGGTGTTTCTCGTGTGACGTAATAGGTGTGTAATGACCGGTTCCGCATGTTGCCGTAGAGGAAATCATGTGTGTAGTAGAAACACACAAGTAGTGCAGGTGGAAAAAGAAGTGAAGCCCAAGTTACACTGGTTCTAAACCAGGTAGGTAAGTTGAGTCAGGGGTGTAAATCATAGTAATTTATACATTTTATATGTTTAACATGTAGATTTTATATGTTTACTTTAATATTTTATACAAGAATAATGACCATTCCTATAGGTTTCACATACTTTCAAGCAGCACTGTATACTATAGTAAAAATGACAGTAACCAGCGCGGCCTTTTGACAGGTGACACAGCTGTAGCCCTGCTCTCTGCGCTGGCGTCGTCACTGCCGAATGCTCAAGATGCCGTTGCGGTGTTTCGAAGAACTCGCTGGGATGCTGCTACCAGCACTGACTCTCCTCCCCCCCGCCCCCCGCCCCATTCGCAGAGCTCCTGCCCAGGGACCGAGGCCGTGGCCGGGTGCAGCAAGGCGGCAGACTCCACCGTGCAGGCCACCGCCGCGGGAGCTACCCGGGAGGGAGGCCCTGCCCCCGACGCTAGAGTTGGCTCCGCCTCTTCCGCCCCGCGTGTCTCGGAACCGGACGGAGCGGGCCGCCCACCTTCCAGTGAGTACCAAAACGTAGTCCAACACCCCGTCCGCAGGAAACGCTCGCGCTGTGATGCTGTTCGCGGTGTTAGAAGCGCCTGACCCCAGTCGAACCGGAGTTCGAAGGAGCCCTCGGCGGGGCCGGCGCCCTCCCTGGACGAAGCGAAAATGAAGCACTGTGTCAGTATGGTAGGCAGCGGGCAGGTGGACGGATATTTTGGTTTCGCTGGTCTCCAGCCGCACGTCTTCAAGCGTAGAGCGGTTGTGATCGTTGCGACGGTGATGAGCGCCGAGCTGACAGCTGGACTGACGGCCGGACTCTCGGGACGCTCTTGTCCTTCCGGCTCCCGAGACACGTATCCTGCACGTGGGTCCGGGGCGGATTGAGAAGGGAGGTGCCGCGTCGAGAGGGCCCGGCCGAGACATCCGGGCGCGGGCACGACGGCGGAACGTGCCGGAAAACGTGCTCTCGTAGGCGAGCGTGTGAAGAGGGCTGCCCAGGAAACGGGAATCAGGGGATGCCAAGTATTTATTCCGTGTAACGGCGAATAAGCACTGAATTCCACCGTGAAGGTCATTAAATGTGCAGTGCGTTCCACACCTGACCGCTTGTGTAAGAGTCGCAGTGATTTACAACATTTATTTATTTATTCATTATTTGAAACGTATTCGAGTATTTTTCATGTTTTCTTTGTTTCACAGCATTGGATCTCGACACTTTGCACTTTTTTGACAATCGGTACAAAAGTGCTGACGACAAAATGACACCGCGTTTCCACAGATGAATGTTACGTGTTATGGTGAACTGGAGAGTAAACGTGTAACCCCGAGGATGGCATGGTGACGTGGTGACATGGTGACACAGCAAGTAGCGCTGCTGTCTCACATCACCCGGGTGGTGAGAGAGGGCATGGGTGCGATTCCCCGCTTAGTCAATGTGGAGTTTGCATGTTTCTCCCTGTGCCTGTGTGGGTTTTCTCTGGGTGCTCTGGTTTCCTCACACACTCCAAAGACATGCTGTTCAGGTTCCCCCATAGTGTGTGTGTGTGTGTGTTCCACTGATGTATGGATGAGTGACCCAGTGTAAGTAGTGTATCTAGCAGTGTAAGTCACCGCAGTGAATAAGATGTGTGACCTGTTAACACCACATAGTGTTCAGTGGAAGTTGCTTTGGAGAAGAGCTTCTGCTAAATAAATAAGTGTAATGCAGCCAGACACAATGAAAGCGTGTGGCTGATTTATTCCTGTAAAGGATGTGTGTGTCTGGGCGGTGATCCGTCCTGCAGGGTCACCAAGCTGGTGCCTGTTATCTGTTTACTGGTGTAAAGGAGACGGCGAGTGTGTTCAGATCACGCCCCAGGAGCGCTGGGCCTTTCTGCCATCGAACCCTGGGCAGGGGGGCTTCAGAGGGAAGGCTCTCCTGTCCTCCGCATTCTACAGCAGTCCCAGGCATTCCATGCGGACCCTTTCCCTCTCCATATGTAGAAGAAGGAGAACAGTGGAACAATAGGGTTCGTGCAGGGAACACATCTCACGTCGCTCTTCAAACGTCTGTTGTAAGATAAACGCTTCAAAAGAGGCCTCCATGCGGAGCCTGAAAGTTCCCTTTTCCGCTTTCTAACAGCGTGGAGAACACACTCCTTTCAGCCCGTGATTTGTGTCAATGTGTAAGCGAGAGCGGCGCAACAAAGGAGAGGGGCGGCTTTGGCCACGCCCCCCGTCTCCACGCCTGCCCGTCACGGCGAGCGAAGGCAGGTGTCTGGCGTCGTCGTCGCGGCGATGAAACGAATCACCCATCGCAACCGCGCTCTCCGATCCTCCTTTGTTACGTGTCCCGCTCGCCGTTCGTCACTCATTTATGCCAAAAATGCCACCCTTGCGCCAGCCCTCACAAGTAATTAAAGTGCTATTATACGCTGCTGCTAAACTTAGACCATATCTGCTGTTACGGAATGTCTCTGTTATTTGGATGCAAATTGACCTCGTTGTATATTCCAGATAATATGCAAAACTTGTTCTTCGGGATGGCTGAAGGCAATTAAAGTTCAGGAAGTTTTCGGCGCAACTTTTATCAGATGGACGGGCGGCGTAATTACTGGAAAATACGTTGTAATGCCGTCTCAACGGTGTTTGACAAGCGGCCTGTTTCCCGACGCCGGCGTACGATACGGCAGCAGGGTGCGCGGGTTGAAAAACGGCAACCTTTTATCCTTTACCCACAATCTGCTCGTCTTCACCGGAACATTTCTGTATGTGTTTAGTGATCCGGTTGCACCCGGTCCACACCCCTCTGCTGCTGGGGTTTACATTTACGGTGTTCATTTAGATGATGACTCGGGGGGGGGGGGGGGGGGTCACGGTAGGTTTGACCAGGTCCTGCTCTCCGGTGGGTCTGGGGTTCGAGTCCCACTTGCGGTGCCTTGCAACAGACTGGCGTGCTGTCCTGGATGTGTCCCCTCCCCCTCCGGCCTTATACCTTGCCAGGTTAGGCTCCGGCTTGCCGTGACCCCGCTTGGGGTAAGTGGTTTCAGGCAGCGTGTGTGTGTGATTTAGCTCATTTCTCCAAAGCAACATACAATGTTAAGGTTACAGCTATTACAAGTTTACAATTACTTACCCATTTATACAGCTGGGTAATTTTACCACGATTGTAGGTAAGTACCTCGCTCAAGGGTACAACACCTGGGACCGAACCTGTGACCTTTGAACTCAAAGGCAGTGACTCTCATCACTATGCTACCAGCTCTCATACTGTAGGTAATATCTAGTAGCACAGTGGTTAGAACTACTGCCTTTGGACTTAAGGGTGGCAGGTTCAAATCCCATGTCTAACTGTAGTACCCTTAACCAACATACTTACCCTGAATTGCTCTGGTAACGTTACCTAGATGGATGAATAGTTGTAAGTTTCTTTGGAAAGAAATGTCAGCTAAGCAGATACATGTTGAGCTGCCTGTTTCCCTTTATATTTCAGCTGTTTTTGAAGAAATTCAGAGCCCTTTGTGAAGAGGATGTCCTTCCGATGTGCAGAACCTTTACACATGCGCTGTGGCCATGTGCTCGTGTGAGACAGGAGCGCCGGGGGTCTCGCTTCCGCCTCGATCTCCTTTCCTTGTCATTTGCTTAGCAAATGTCCGCGGCAGTGCACGCGGCCACACGGTGTTGTAATGTTCGCCGCCACGCTGCGGCCGGGTCTGCGTCTCCGAGCCGCGCTCGCGAGGGGAAGAGGCCATCGGGGGTGATGTTCGTTGGCGCCACTACACGTGGAGAAATCTGCTCAGCCCTGTTTTTATTCACTCGACTTCCAGGCACATTGGAAGAAGAAGAAGAAGAAACTGCCCATGATTTTCAGCCCCAACTTTCTCCAGCTATTTAATGCCACCTGTGGCATGGAAACATGGAAACCGATGTGTGTAGTGAGGAGAGGAGGGATAATATGAAGAGCTTACCCGTCGTTTCTCTCTAGTCTTCCTCAAATCGTGGGACTGCTGGTAGCAGAATGGTTAGAGCTGAAGATCCTACAGAATATTGGTGGGCTTTGTAGCTCCGGTTGATGGTTGTGGTGTTTGGTTGTTTAAGCTCCTCCCTTTAGACCCAAAGGTTGCAGGTTCAAGCTCCACCTCCTGCAGTAGCCTTGAGCAAGGTACCTTCCCTGCATTATTGCCGTAAAATTACTGTGCTGTGCAATGGGTAAATACTCTAAGTTGCGCTGAAGAAATGTGCCAGATAAATCACTGTGCATAAGTAGAATGGCCCATTGGTCTTCCTTGCAGAGTCACGCTGCTGTGAAAAGCAGCTGATGACCTTTGCTCAATATGATGTGATGCTGTCATGCAGGATGAGAATAATTGCTGTCGCAGTACTCCTCACGTTGCTGTTAATAATAATTCTATTTAACTTTGTCCCAGGTGACTTACAAGGAAAGATACTCTACAGCAAGCTCCAGAAAGCCAGGAAACCGATCACCTGGGAGCGTGTGAGAGAGAGAGAGAGAGAGAGAGAGAGAGCTGTGGATGCTCCATCCCCCCTGTGATGCAGCTCAGAGACTTAGACCTGCAAGCTGTTGGCCCGACATCCCATCACACAGTAGAGGGCAACGAGACCAAGACAAACAAACAGAGATGAACAAACTGCTGTGTGCGTGCGTGTTGGTGTGCGTGCGTGTTGGTGTGTGTGCGTGCTGGTGTGTGTGCGTGCGCGCGCGCGCAGAGGCTTGAAGGACACTGCAGCGCTTGCTCTTCGGGAGATATTTAGAGCGACAGGCCCTCCTCTGTTCCGTCTCCCGCTCGCCTGCTGTCATCTGCTTTCTCACGGTGGTTTGCTTGTGGTTTCTGTCACTTCGCTGGAAGTAGGAGGGTGGAGGGTGGGGGGTGGGGGGGCGGCGCTCCGAAGCACCTTCCGAGATGCATGGGGCTTCACAGGGTAACCGAGACAGTGCGGTCAAAGCCCTGCACGTCAGGAAGCTTGTTAGTGCAGAAGGGATAGGTTGTTTACACACAAACCCCCACACACACACACACACACACACACACACACACACACTCTCTCTCTCTCACCAGGAATCTCACTAATTTACTGTAGGAGTTGCAGCACCAGGCCATTTTCGTTTGCTCCGTCAGCGTTTTGGTAAACGGTGACACCTTGAATCCTGTGATCAGTGCTTGGGAACGGTGTGAAAAGCGCCTCGAGTGGCTGCAACTGCGCTTCGGCGGACTCCGCAAGGCCTTTCTCGTACCCTTCGCCGAAGGGCGTTGGCCTAAAGCGGGGGTCACGTCGCCCACCTCGGCTGCGATCGCGGACCTTCGGACCAAATAAAGGCCCCGCAGCTTACGAGCGCAGCCTGGAACAGGAGTCCTGATGGACGCTGACGGCAGGGGAGTGGGTTCGAGCCAGTGTCGCTGTGGTAAGAGTCCGGGGGGAGCCTTCATCCACGCCGACACCAGTGTGGCAGTTACGCAGAGAGCGCAAGCGCCTGTTTGTCGCTCGTAGGTGTGTGTGCGGCTGTTCTCACAGGCGTCCTTCCATCGCTGTCACACATTTACCTACAGGTGATTCTCCATCGTGCAGGGGCACCATTCCCTCTGCAGCGGAACTGACGCCATTGGTGCTTTTGCTTATTTGCTTGGCGGTTGGGGGGGGAAGGGTCATGGGAATTTCTGTGCCCTCCTGCTGGGTGGTTCAGTGAGGAAAGCCTGTCTCTCAGCGTGTCGGTCACGGGGGGCCAGGGCTCAGCAGTCTGCACCCCACGGAGGTAATGGATCCCTCCCAGGGCGGGCGCTGTGGGTTATCCACGTTTATATTGATTCTCCTGGAAGGGAATTGGGTCAAGTCCCAGGGGCTGGTCAGCAGGCCCATCTACATTTACATGTATTCATTTAACTGATGCTTTTCTCCAAAGCAGGTTATAATCTTAAGTTACTTACAATTATTTGCCCATTTATACAGCTGGGTAATTTCTACTGGAGGAACTGAAGGTAAGTACTTTGCTCAAGGGTGGAGGTGGGAGTCTAACCTGCGACCTTTGGGTTTGAAGGCAGCAGTACTAACCGATAAGCGACCGGCTGCTTCTGTTGCCCCATCTCTCTGGAAAATGCCCACGCATACCCACCTCGATCCGCCTCGACCCACCCCCGCCACGGGCTGCTCCCAGGATGAGGCTCCCGAAACCGTACCCTCAGAGATACCCATGTGCTGTCGTCCCTCTCTTCATACGACAGTCCTGCCATGAAAACTTTCTCCGTCTGCTTTTTTGTCAGGGATCCTTTAAGTCTGTACTGTCTATGAACCTTTATGAAAGCTGCCAGTTTATTATGCTCAGCTAGTCCTTTACCATTATTACCACTAAAGTCCAGGAGGTGGCGTAGTGGTTAGACCTCTCGTCATCCACTTGAAGGGTCCAGTTTCAAGTCCTACCTCTCGCCCTCATACCCTTGGTCAAGGTACTTATCCTGAATTGCTCCAGTAAAAATTACCCTGCTGTGTACATGGGTAAATAACTACAGGAGCTGCTTTGGAGAAAAGTGTGAGCTAAATGAAAGACTGAACGTGGGCTGTAATTGGTTCGTTTTTCGGCTGAGCTCAGCTGGAAAGCTTGAACCTTTTAACCACTGTCTCGAGCAACACATTTGTTAGTGTTTTTGTTCAAATTGCTCTCAGTGAATTCTACGCAGCCGGTAGACACTTTAACGGCTTTCGCTGTTTTCCTGCCTCCCAGAAGACGGAAGTGACTCCTAGCAGGCGGAGCGGGGAGCGCCAGACAGCGGGGATGGTGGCGCAGCTCTTTTACGGCACCGTCTGCTTTGACTTTACTTGTTTTCAGACTGGAGAAGTGGGAGCAAACCACAGGGACTCGCAGCGAGCCCACGCCACGGTTGGGGGGGGGTCGGGGGGTGAGTTCAGCTCTGGAGAATGTGGATGTACACCACAGGGGCCTGCAAACTCCTCTCATCCTGTCCCAGGGGTCTGGACCCCCCCCCCCACACACACACACACACACCCTGCAGCGATGAACCCCTGGGGGCAGGGGACTGTGTTTAAGTGGGGATGGGGGTGTCCTGGAGTAGAGACGGGAGCTGCTGAGGACGTGGCCTATGTGGGGGAGGTAGGGGGGAGACCGTCACATGGCGATGTCCGAGTGAAACAAATAACTGAGCTGAATTTTCCCTTTCTTGGGAGTGAGGTTGTTGTGCAAAGTCTGTAAGACTGAAAGCCGCAGCTGCGGGGCGGAGGGAATTAGTCCGGAGACAGTGGCTTAGGCTGCGCGCCAAGGCTGTTAGTCCCCCAGTGGGAGGGGGGTGCGTGTAGGAGGTTACCCTCTAACTCGCAGCAGGGGGAGAAGAGGGTGGGAGCGCAGGGGCCCCCGGTTTTATTGCTCTTGGAAACGGCAACAACAACGGCACGTAGGCCGGGGCCCCTTTCTGGTGGTCTCCCACCGCTGTGCTGAGTCACCGCCTTCTAGCTCCTGACACTGACATACCTGAAATCACTGCGACTGACCCAGGGGGGCCTCTCTATCTATCTATCTATCTATCTATGGTAAGAGTGACCCCCGTACAAAGACTCCCTCTCCGACCCCTGACCCCTGTCCCTCCTCCTGAGCTAACCTCTTAATCACTCCTTTGTTCTCCCCGATAATGTCCACGCTGACCGTGGTGCGTCACCTCCGACCCCCTCCTGCCAGAATGCCGGAGAACGCGCGGTCTCCTCCCGGCACGGGGCCACGTTCCCGACATGAGACGGCCGCGCACAGCCCTCACCTGCAGGTGACGCCACCGCCACCAGGAAACCCGCAGGCTTCCGCCGTTTACATTTAAAACTGGTTTCAGACGCTGCGCCGCTCTTCAGCTGCCTACATTGCGCCTTGGGGGGGGGCAGGTAATTATAGGCTTCTGCTAATAAATCCTTACACTGTTTACCCTTACAGTAGCGGCTGCTTCCTCTTGCGGTCTCGCCCTCGCCCTGAGCTGTGCTCCTGTTACAGGAAGCCCTGTGGATTCATGGGTTAGGCAGCCCTGCTGACCCAGAACTCACTCGGGCCGCTGCTTTGTACCTGGGACCGATCCACGCGGCTTGACGAAACGCTTTGCTGCACGCAGCTCTGACGGGCAAACGAAAGCGGTCGTACTCTTTCGGGACAGAGTGACCGGCTGCCCCGGGCAGCAAATATGAACTCAGGGGTTACACCTGGTTCATAGCTCCTCGCAGCCACCACTAGACATGAAGCAGTAGTTGTATCACAAGCCTGCAGAGATCTTATCATTTTGCTTAGTCCACCAACTTCAGCGTATTAAAGAAGTGGACTTCAGAGTGCTGATCCTGACCGTTGTGGATTGTACTTCAGCCTAAAGTGTTGCCTTTGATGCACCCCTTGAAGTGCTCCAGCAGGAGATGTTCCCAGCCATTACGTGTCTCACCTCCAACGCCGTGCCGTAACAGGTGCTCGGCCCCTCGCACCTGGGATCACGTGACCTCTGGCCTTGTAATTGGAAACAGAGGGTGTTAAAGGCAGCAGCGGTGGAAGCGGGGACGCTCAGCTCTGGGAGACGCCGTTACGGTGAGCCGAGAACCCCCGGGTCGCTGTCCCAGCATGCCGAGCTGTAGGCATCCACAGCCTCGCGCTGCGTGGGGCTCTTTGTCACGTTCGTGTCCAGCTGCGGCAGCTCTAGAGCTTGCCGCTTCGCCTGGGGACGTGACAATGAGATGTCTAAGAATAAGAGAGGTGACCTGATTGACACCGTGACTGGAGTGGATATCTGATCTCCTTGATGGCGCCAACCGCAGGAGCCTTACTGGTGTTTGTGACCTTTCACCCCTGTGAATTGAAAGGAACAATTTGTCTGAGCGGGAAAGGAGATCCTCCTGTTGGGGAAACTCGAGGACGCTCACACGCATCAATCACGGCGCATCCTTCGGCAGCCAGGCCGACGCAGGTTGGGTTTGCGCAGTGAGACTGCGGAAAAGTTTTCGCCGCTTGCGCGACGCCTCCGAGTCATGTAGGATGACGGTTTGGAAGTGAACTGCGATATGAACGTGCCGTAGGGGGCAAGCATAAACACTGGTTGGCAGTAAAATGAGCACAAGACAAGCGTTTTTAAAACCACCGGTAATGAACACCACATGTGGAGCGCAGTGATCAAAAGGATCTTCACCGCCGGGATGTTTCGGCTCCGTTTGCCCCTCATTATAAACCAGAGTGACTTGCAAGCACTTTGACCGAATTCCCGACAGGCAAACAGAGTACACATGTAGCCTAGTGGAGTAACCTAGTAGTGTTTATGAACAGCCTCAAAAGCGGAAGTTTGCCCACTCGAGTCCGAAGACGGGCCCCGCTCTGGTAACGTTGCCAAAGAGACATCCAGCTGTAGAAATGGGTGAAGTCGAAAGTCGCCGTCAAAAGCACTGTTTATTAATCTGCAAAATGAGAACAGAGCAACATCGTGCAAACACAGCTGGGACCAGAAGTTTTTTTGTAATAGTGTTTGTTTGTAAACCCAACCACTACATCACGATCAATAAAAACTGAATAATAATAATAATAATAATAAAAAGGTTTCCCAGTTTATTGATGGCGTAGGTTCTGTAAAAACATCAGATTAAACTATAGTATTTCTTTTTTTATTGCTGTAAGACTCTATTTTGCTTTCATCAATGGCTCATCTTATGCGGGTCGCTATATTCCAGAGCCTATCCCAGAAAAAGGGTGCGAGACAGAGATTCCAGTCTAATATTTCTCTATCTTTTATTAACTTGAATCAAACATCAGGCAGCATTCCGTTTGCTTTTTTATCTGTATAATCAATAAAAGTGTAATGGTGGGGAGGGGGCGTGAGGGCGTGATCCTGCGCTCTGGCGGGTCTGGGGTTTGAGTCCCACTTGGGGTGCCTTGTGATGGACTGGCATCCTGTCCTGGGTGTGTCACCTCCCCCCGTGCCCTATGTTGCTGGGTTAGGCTCCGGCTCGCCGTGACCCCGCTTGGGACAAGCGGTTTAAGTCCGTGTGTGTGTAATGTTGGGGACTTCGCAGAATTGAATCTGTCTGTTCCCACTCCCTTCGTATGTGTTGCATGCATGTGAAATTGGATGTGCAATGGATAGATATTTAAAAATAGAAAAGTGAAGAACACGCAACTTGAAATAAACAGGCAAAAATGTTTCTATCTTTGAAAAGCCGTAACTCGGATGTTCATCGCGGAGGACTGACCGAGCGATCCGTCACGGCTCCGGGAAACTTAGAGACGCGTTGCGGCGCGGAGAGGGCGACTGAAGAAACGGGCCTCGCTCTAAATGAGAAGTTCCAGGAGATAAGAAACACAGCAGTCTGAGTCACCGTGATACGCGGATTAAAGAAAGGAGAAGTTAAGGTAACAGTTCTGTTTTTTCCCGCAGCCTTTGTGACACTTTCCCACCTCAGGGCTGCGTGTGCAGTTCTGCTTATTTGGTATCTCCGTGTGATCGTTTCTTCTTTAAACGAGGCCCCCGTGCTCCAGAGAGGGCGCGAGGTCGGCTCGGAGAGGTGCGGCCGGCAGTTATGGCCAGGGCGTTACGCTGCTGTCCGGTCGCTGCCCCCTCTGTGGCAACCCTCCTCTGAGCGAAGGATGACCCACAGCGGTCGGTGATCTCCGCGCTGCGCACATGTAGCGTGAGCATCTGCTGTCTGGGCGCGATCGCTTGGGAGAACATTATGTCAAAATTTTAAAACCGTGTTTTCCACCGTCTGGATGCTGCTTAAAACCATTCAGATTTAAAGAAGGCGATACGTGCGCTGAGGGCACAGGCTTGTCAGCGAGGAGCGTTTCTTGCTGTTTTGTTCCTTGTGGGCTGCTTGCACTGGTGCTCAGATCTTCCCCAGATGTTCCTCAGATGCTGTTTCAAGGAGATGCATCTCAGAGTCTCAGCTGGGAAACAAGCAAATGGATGAGCGGAAGGCAGGAGTCTCTCTCTCTCTCTCTCTCTCTCTCTCTTACACACACACACACACTCGAGGAGCCAGCAGAGCTCTGCTCTTCCCCTGAAAGAAGATGACTGGCTGTGTGATGAGCAGGAGCTCTGTACCAGGTGGCTCTGAGGTTCAATTAAGGTCACACCTGCAGACCGCTATCAGACACCCCCTCCCCCCCCCGCATTCGAACCTGCCTCCTTTCGAAAAGCATCGCTGTCACAAGATGATGTGTATATTTACTCTGGCTTTCACAAACTCTGACGGGAGCGGCTGGTTTGCCTTGGCTCCTCTTCATTCTGGCGACAGCGGCACATAAACAGCGTTCGCAAATGGCCGCCGAGCGCGGCGCTGAAAAAAGCCCTTCCGGTCGAGGGTTCCGGTGCGCGAGGAGCGCTTGTGCGTGTCTCTCCGGACACCGCCGTGCATCATCCCTACAGCTACTTCTGGGGAGATCCGCATTGTTCCAGCAGACGCATGGCAGACCACCGGCCAGTACTTGGACCCGGGTTCAAATCTGCCTCAGTCTGGGTGGAAGTGAGCATGCTCGCGCAGGCTTCCCTGCACACTCCAAGGACCCGTGTGTCAAATAAAGCAGAGATGCTAAATTGCCCTCAGTGTGTGTGTTTGTGAACGGGCGCGTTCCACTGCTCTGCTGTATAAGTACGTGAATGGCTGTGGGGAGGGTACCTAACACTGCAAGTCACCACGGATAAAAGGCGCCACCTGAGTACCAATTAATAATCAATGAATGTCTGCTAACGAATGTAAATCCAGCCACGTCGCACCGCTCGCTTCGGCCTGCTCCTTTACGCTGAACATGAGATTGTCATCAGTGATGACTGCGGTTTGCTGTCCTTCCCGCTGTTCCCTCAGCGCGCGCGGCGCAACCGGCAGCGTTAAGCTGAGGCCCGGAGGAGCTCGTCCTGAGCGCGAGCCGGTTTTTTGCCGCTGATGTCCCCCCCCCCCGTGCCCAGATGTTTATCAGGACTGAGGCGAAGCCCTCAAATCAGGACACCGCCGGAAGATTCCCTGCGATGGAGACACGCTACGTTATATCGCCGCGCTTCGACTCGGCGGCATTGCTGCGTTTATGATTTGTGAGAAAGGACGTGGCTTTCTGTGACAGGCGGTTTCAGAAGCGATGCTAATAAGATGGCCGCCGTCCCTCCCGCTGCGCTAGCGCGAGAGCGCCACTCCACCCGCAGATACCTTCGCAGGCTCTGCTGGAATATGAGTTTCTGCAGATCCGTCCGCGCTCTCCCGCTCAGAATCCCGAGGCCGATGCTCCTCGCAGATGCGAATCCTGCAAAGAGGAAACCGATAGCGAACCCGAGACCCGACTCCGCGTCGCGCCTCAGCAACCAGATACGGTTTGCCGGGGAGCTAAGCTAAGCGGCGTTTGATTTCCTTTCGCTCCGTGCGCTTCACAAGCTGACGTCTCGCCTCGCTTTCGCCCCCCCGTCTCCTCGTTTGCAACATTTGCCGTGCTTAAAATTGATTTCTAATCATGTTTGTAGCTCATCTTCGAGTGTGCGATTGAAGAAAGGATTTATGGGTAATACTTTTTCGGAGGGGTAATGTTGCGTGGCAGTAATAAACCGGCGAATGTGTCGGGTGAGCGCCCCTGTGGATCAATGCCGGACCGCCGGCCCCTTCCGTCTACCGCGCGACAGCTATCTGCCGCCTACGGGATCTCGACCGGTCGCCGCCGACTGTTTGCACCGCCAACGCGCCGCAGGCGGCGGTTATTGGTGTCGCAGGTCACCGGGCGTGGGGTTTAATGTGACCAACAGAGTGGAGATGACCCATCTCACCGCAGGGGCGAATGCTTTGTCTCATCCGTTGACTTTCTCAGGAGGCCGCAGCGGGACAACTCGGCCCTCCCCCCGAACAAATCCGGTTGAGGCGGTCCCGCGTCAGTGCGAGTAACGGCTACGATTGCGCGGAGGATGCGGGCCGGCCGCAGGTAATTCTCCGCTTCCTGGAGCGCAGTGCTGGTGAGGAACCTGCTGCTCTCACCATCTCAGCCCCTCATTTGCCTGCAGGCCAGTGCTTTGGCCCTCATGGAAATCACCCTGCTTCCTCCTCACCTGCTTCCTGGAGGGACACGTGGAGTTTACATCTACATTTACCTGACGCTTTTCTCCAAAGCGACTTACAGTGTTAAGCTACTTCAAATTATTTACCCATTTACACAGCTGGGTAAAGTTACTGGAACAATTTAGGGTAAGAACTTTGCTCAAGGGTACTACAGCTGGAAGTGGGGATCGAACCTGTTCAGGTGGGTTCTTGTTGTCATTCCTCTAAATAGCTCGTATACAGATTGCAGATCGTCGGAGTTCCTCTTCCCGCCATCGACTCCACGTACAAAAACCGCTGCCACCACAAGGCCGCCAGCATTGTGGACGACCCCTCTCACCCCTCTCACGGACTCTTCGCCCTGTTGCCATCTGGCAGGAGGTACAGGAGCATCCGCGCCACCGCCAGCAGACTCCGCAACGGTTTCTTCCCTGAGGCGGTCAGACTACGAAATACCCAGCTACCTCCCAACGCTCACCTGGCTCCGTCAAACAATTAACTCATCACTACACTACAGCTCGCAGCCATGCCCGGGTTCACGTCCTGTCTTATGTATTTATTTACTGTCTTGTGCCACGTTCTGTGTCGCGCCATGGTCTCCGAAGAAACGACATTTCGTTCCGCTGTAAGCAAGCTGTACAGAGGAATGACAATAAAAACTACTTGAACCTGAACTACAGCGGAACGAGATGTCGTTTCTCCGCAACCGTGGCGCAACACAGAACGGTACGCAAAACTACGTAAAGTGCAAATACACGACAGTGTGGTACGAGTACAGGACAATGAATACGCAGGACATGGGCCGTAAACTGTAAACCGGTTTGTCGTGTAGCAGCAATAAGTATTAAGTAGCAGCAAGAAACGAGTGTCTGATGCAGCTTTGTAAAGTGCAGGTGTGCACTGTGACCTTTGGATCCGAAGACAGTACCTGTAACTTGGGCAACTTTACTGAACCCCCTTCAACAGTGTTGCTGGTGCTGTAGCGGTTAGAGTTCCTGCCTTTGGACTCAAAGGTCACAGGTTTGATTTACACTTCCAACTGTAGTGTCCTCAAGTAAGGTACGTACTTTAAATTGCTCCAGTAAAATTATCCCACTGTAAATTGATTTGGAGTGATGGATCAGCTAAACGTAATTTTAAAGTTAATACGTTGCTCAAGGATACTACAGCTAGTGCTAGGAATCAAACCCGTGACCTTTGGGTCCAAAGGCAGCAACTGTAACCACTACGCTACCAGCTGCCTGGTTTGCTTCCTTTCACAGGTTCCCACATGCCGAGAGACCTGTAAGTGAATAGAGGTGGGAATGCAGTTTAGTCGGTGACGCCTGAGAAGGTCTGGCGAGAGAATCGCTCACGATGCCTTGTGCTCAGTTTTACGAGAGCTGTTAAGCGAGCTCTGGAATTCAGGATGCGAGAAGTGATGGATGGCGAGATTTTAACTGTCCCGCGTTTTCGGGTTCTTCAAGTTTGTCCGCGAAAACACCGCACCTGCACTGTGACATTTTTGTTTTGTTTCAAGTCGGGTGTAAACCACATTTTAGGCGCGCGTGTTCCTGTGGTTTTCTCACGCTATCGACAGTTTGTCCCCAGGCTGCTTACAAGGAGGCCAGACAGACGTAGCGCTTTCGGCTTCACGGGCTCTGGCTGTGGCCCCCAAAAAGGAATCCCTCGCACTGCGTGAAGGGTCTGACCGTGCCGTCGTTGCACTGGTTATCGGCTGCCAACCGCTGGTCGGTTTCCTGCAGTGATTCCCACGGGCCAGCAGGAGGCGCAGTGGTTAGCGCTGTCGTGGTCCCATCACAACAAGCAGAGTGCAGCCTGGCGCACGGACAGCTGTGCTTATCAGTAAGAACACTGCTGTGTGAACAGAGCATGAACAAGGTTGACCACAGTCTATGGGCTCTGAACATAAAGGGGAGAATGTGCTCTCTGACACCGAGTACAAGGACAGCGTGCAGCTAGGGGGGTTTTGTTCAGCCCCTTTGTTCTAGATGGAATATACTGATGTACAGCTATCCTTTCAGCAACTGATTGCCTCCAAAGTGACTTTCGATGATCGAACCGATGCTCAATGGCACAGTCCAGGCACTGAGGCACCAGTGCTACTTCCTGTGCAGCCCCACATACGGTAGCCTATGTCCCCTGGCACTTTTGGACAGGGAGCTTGTGAACCATCGGGAAGGGGCCACCGGAGTCCTTCTCTCATGGTTCGGCGACCCCGGAGATGACCTCCTTTGGCTCGGGGTCTCCGTCCGGCAGGAAGCCGCCGCCGCCACCTGCTCTGCCTTTTTGAGATGATGGCACTCGGTGAACGACTGTGGTCTTGCGCTCTATGATTTGCGGAGGCGGTTGCTGCCGGCCGTTACCAGCGCTTGTTTGGAGGCTATTGAATCCGCTGTCGCGGCGCCGTTGCGGCGGCGAATTATAGCGAAAGGAAGCTGTGAGCCTCGCAACGGGAGATGGCCCCAGGGCCCCATTGCGGTTCTGCACGCGTTCACTCGCTTTGCACTCCGTTTGGCGGCATCTTGGGTGGCTCGCCTCCGCAGCACACTGCTGCATCTCACATCAGGCGGGGCATCGTGGGTAACCTGCCGACTAAGTGCTTTTCCTTGTACCTCCGCTACGCTCTTTGAAAGGCAGCAGGGAGCTCTCCTGCCTCGGAGGCGTTACCTCCTGCCAGTGCCCCTCTTCCTGCTCCCAGTGCATCGTGGGTAATTATCCCAGCAGCCCTGGCAGGAGGCTTTCCGCTGTGTAGGGTCTCTCCCATTTCCTCCAGCATCTTCTGTTTGCGCAAGCGACACCCTGCTGATGGCATGATGGGATGCGGGGGGGGTGCGGAATCTGTAACCGCCATCACTGCCCCCCCACCCCCCGTTGCGAGCACCACATCTGCACTAGAGAAGTCAGCCAGCAGGCGGAACAGGTGTCTGCTTTGTGCGTGTGTGTGTGCGCGTGTGTGCACGGAGGGGGGTGTGTGCTGCGACTTGCCACTTACTCATCGTGTGACAGGAGCACGCCCACCCCCCCCCAACCCCGACTCCCCCAGAGCAAATTTGCACAGGTGAACGGCAGTGTTTGCGTAGCTGCTGTTCTGCAGGCCGATTCCGGGCGGAACGGGAGGTGTGACACGGCTGTGGCTTCCAGAGAAAAGGTGGCTGTCATTTGCGTAGCATCACCTGATATGTTCACCTTGAGGATCTGATCCACACTCGAACAAGGGCACATCAGTCCTAATCCCCAGTGTCTGTGTATGTGTGCGAGTCGGTCTGCGTACGTCGCAGTATTAATATAAACGATGGATGGGGATACTTCATTAGTATGCAGTGCCTTCTTATCCCCATTACCTTGAATGGCAAATCTGTCCTGTAATCTCCCCAGTAAACAACTCCATCACACACACACACACACACACACACACACACGCACGCACACGCACGCACGCGCACACACACACGCACGCACACACAAAGTACTCCACACCATATCACTCCACCTCCTTGCCACTAGGGGGAGATGTTGGGTTCACGCTCACAAATCCATCCCTGGCCAGATGATCAGAAAGTGAACGAATGTAGATGGAATTGTTTTGTTCCCAGGATTCTGGCGCTTCAGATGTCTTCAGTCACCACTCCCCACCCCCCCCCCCGCTCCAGAAACCCGGCCTTTATCTTGACGTCTCCTTCGGGCCGCGTGAAATAACCGCAATCGGGACGGTGCAGAAGTGCGTCTGGCTCACTGCTTCTTCGCCCTGTAATCACACGCCATTAACTCCTGAGAGCCGAGTTCCCCTGCCGCCGCGTCCCTGTGTTAAACCACATATTCTCCTGAATAATTCATTCCCGCCAAACGGATTTATAACTCGACAACAAGTTAAGTAAGTGTTGTGTGCGTATGCCGCTGCGGCACCAACTCCTCCCGGCCCATCCCCCGCCCGCTCCGCACCAGACGACTCCGTGTTATTATAGACTAATGGACCCTCTGTAAGAAATCATCACTTTCCCCTCTTAAGTGCTAAGGAGTATGAATGTTACCGGTGCTTCTGTGTATTACACTTTTATTGATCCACCAGGGGACCGGCATAATTTGACCCTAAAGTCTAATGCGATTTTGGAAGTAAATGTATTCGATTAGCCTTTACCGTGGACAGTGGACTGTTGCTGTAATAGGTGTTTCTGCCGTGCGCTCTGCTGCTTTGATAGAAGCAGCACCGGGTTCGAACGCCCCCGCAAATTACTGCCGTGGAGGTCTGCCGCACATCGCCCGGGATCGATCCCGAGCTCATTTCCAGCCGACACTCATTTTCCGCAGGGCCGATGGGGAGGAGGAGCGGTGGGGTCGAGACGGTGGGCGCCTTGCTGCAGGAGGGCTGGCCAGGTACGGGTTCGAGGGCGAGATGAGGTCAAGGCCCGTGAATGAAGTGAGGCCGAGGAGGAGGAAAGAAGGGCCTGGGAGTGTAGTTCTGGAGCAGGGTCTTGGAACCGAGGCCTGTGAGGATGGAGCTCCTTGCTCTGCTCTATGCTGCGGTGCCCAGGTCACCTGTTTCGTGGTGGGAACGGCTTCCGACTCTGATCTTCATAGGAGAATGAGGGAACAGATTAATAAAGGCCATAGGGTGTCCTTCAGCCATGGTCTCTGTGGCTCTTTTTCCTTCTAGAAGGTTCTGTGGTAGTCCTCATTATCTACTCAGCAGTCCATTTTCAATAACTGCTTTTCCAGGCAGGGTGCTAGCTTCCGGATCAATCCTAAGTACAGGGTGTAAGTGGGGTCCATCCTGGATGGAAGGTCAGTCAGCCTCACAGTGCTCACACACACACACACACACACACACACACACACACACACACACACACACACACACACACACACACTGTACAACGAGTGTGCGCTGTGCCCAGCAGTGGACGTTTACATTGTTACAGGTCAGCACTCTTATTGACCTACTCATTCAACTGATACTTCTGTCCAAAGTGACTTATAGTGTTAAGATACTTACAATTATTTACCCATTTACACAGCTGGGTAATGTTACTGGAAAGATTTCAGGTAAGCACCTTGCTCAAGGGTACTACAGCTGGAGGTGGGGATCAAACCTGTGACTTTTCGCTCCAAAGACAGTAGCTGTAACCACTACGTTACCTGCTGTCCTCTTGAAAAGGGTTGTGGAGATGCTGTGGCTGGAATCGTATTCACGGAAAGGACCTGTGTGTGTTCACTGCAGCGCCCTGCCCAGTGCTGTGATTGTCGCTGTCTCCCAGCATTGCCCCCCCCCCCCCGACCCACACTGGTTCAGAGGCACACTGCTCGCCCGCCCTCGCTTCCCCCACCCTCTCTCTGCTGGGGTCATAGGTCAGCTCTCCGGAGACATCTTACTTTGTATATTAAATCACATGATAGGCTCCCCGGCTCCGCCCCCACATGATTAATGGCCCTTGGCAGAGAAGTGCGGTTGTGTTAAGAAGGGGGTGGGGTCATTTTTTAAAGGTTATCTGCCATTTTGAGGTCACAGATCCCTCCTCTGCCACCCTGGAAATGCACCCCCAGCCCCCCGCTCCCACCCGCGCTGTCCGTCAGGGAGACACAGGCAAGAGCAACAAGACCTCATTGCGTTGCCCCCCTCATTGCGTTGCCCCCCAAGAGCAGTGAGGGGAGCCTCGTTCACACACAAAGGGGCATTGACGCACGAGCGACGGCCATGCTGGGTAACCGCTGCATCGAGCACGCACACACACACACACACACACACACACACACATACACACATACACACACACACACATACACACACACACACACACACAGAGCCATCGCTGCACTCGCGGAAACCTGATAACTTAATGGCCTGTTGCGACCGTCCTTAAGGCCTGTCAGGCTGCAGGCGCGCCGCTGACACTTTTATTGGCAGGAAGGCGCTGTCAGAGGGATCGTTGCCTATTTCCAGTGCTGGGCCCTCGACTTTGGAAGGAGACGGTTCACATAAATTCCCGTGAAGGATCAGTTATCACTCCATTGAGCTGATGGCAGGCCCATCGCACGCGGCGCAATAACACAGCGCGGCCCGGCCTCGCTCGGCACGGCGCGACATTAAATATGCATTTTTTTATTTATCGCTGCCCTTGCTGAAGATGGGAGGCGTTCTCTTTTCTCCCACCCTGCCCCCGCCCCCCTTCAACTATCATTCGGTTTTACGACGCTCTCCGAGGGTGGTATATCATTCGCAGCCCCCTTTGATTGTGGGGGTGCTAATGTGTGCTGTATGTCACGCCTGCGCACTGTGACTGAGGGAAGGACCGCAGCGGGGAGGATTTGGGTCGAGATGCCGGCGTGCCAGGGACAGAAACGGCGCGGTTTGCCACCCGCTCCAAACCTTTTCAAGGTGAGACATAGCCCTTCTTTCAGGATGACACACCATCATCCTGATCAATCCAGGCCTACACTGGTCGGACAGCATGAAATAACCTGTCTGAAGAGTCGTCATTATTGGGGGGGGGGGGGCTTCGTACAACACTAATGGCTGTTTGTGCCCTTGCGGCCGACATGATGCAGACAGTATGAACAGGAATGGCTTGCCCCCCCCCAAGCACATCATTTCATTCCACCAACATATTTATTACCCTCACCATAATAAGGTAACCCTGCTGGCCAATACATTTGCACGTTTAAGGGATTTCACATGATGGGTGCTCATTCACACACGTAGCATAACAGAGTAACGTCAAAAGTCATAGGGGTAACAAAGTTTGGAGAAAATGCACTACTGTCACTGTTTACAATAGCACAGCTCTTTACAGCCCTTTCTATGCGCTCATCCAAGTAAGATGAGCATCGGTATTTGAAATAGCAGCAACGCTACACACACTTTAATAATTATATTCTTGTTTATTGTGTAGGTTGTTTTCCTTGTGGGGGGTGCGGTGGCGCAGTGGGTTGGACCAGGCCCAGCTCTCCGCTGGGTCTGGGGTTCAAGTCCTGCTTTGGGTGCCTTGTGACAGACTGGGTGTGTCCCTTACGCCCTGTGTCGCCGGGTAGGCTCCACGACCCCGCCGTGTCTGTGTTTTTTCTTGTTAAAGTTTGCTTTGTTTTGCTCGTCTGAAGCGTCACTTTGTGCTTTGACTGGCGAAAAGGTGCCGGTGAATGTGAGCAACGCTCTAGTCCTGCCCCCTGGAGTGCCGGGGAGAAAAACAAAATGTTGGCAGTATGAGGCGCTGTCACTCGCACCCTCGTCCGCCCAGATAGGACAGCTGCCGCAGGAAGAGCAGGGGCCCGTGCTTTCGGCAGATGGTTGCTGAGGGCGACCGGAGCGAATGATTTTGCATGTTTTGGAAGAAATATGTACCTTCCTCTTTATCGGCATCCTAAGCTGAGGGTAAACAAGCTGCAAAGACAGTGGGTGGGGGGGACAGCGTGCCCTGCTGGCAGCGCGGAGGGGCACGCATGCGTGTGTCTGCTTGACAATCGGTGCATGTTCATAGGTGAGGAAAGAAGAGTCTATGTATGATTATGGATGAGCAAAGCACACAGAGAGGCGCTGTGTGTGTGTGTGTGTGTGTGTGTGTGTGTGTGTGTGTGTGTGTGTGTGTGTGTGTGTGTGTGCGGTATTGAAAGGCTGAGGATGTGTGTGTATATTTGTGTGTGTTCTGCTGGGAGCAAATGACTCTCCTTTCAGTGTCTTGAAAGTAAAAGGGTTTATTTAATTAATGCCTTTAGACATGAATGCGGATGTTCAAAGAAGGCGATTTGCATTTAAATGTCATTATTCATATGGCTCGGTGCTTCAAGTAGTACGCCTCCAAATGGGCTCTCGGCCCTCTGCTCTTCATCCTCAAGTGGCACCGCTCTGACCTACATGTGTTCGCGCCCTGGCCGCACATGCTGGGCAGTCTCCGGCGGAGCGTGCACCTCCCCCACTCGCTCACCTGCGTCGCTGTGCACACATGCGGTCTCTCCGCAGGGATGCAGTGGAGATCACTTTGTGGTTAAGGTACCAGAGCACTGCTCTTTCAAGTACCAGGAAGAAAAATGCTTATATTAAACATTACTGCATTTATTCGTGTAGCGGACACTTTTCTCCAAAGCGACACGTCGCACAAAACAAACAAAAGCTTCAGACACAGACACGCGATTGGTAAAGCCACGGTCGGTGTGTCTGGTGTACTTTTGCCGGCATGCATTACTTGAGTCGCTGCGTGTAGAATTGATAGGAAATATCAAGGTGATGATGACAGATGGTGTGAAGTAGTTATGCGATCAGGAGGGAAGTGGATCTGAAAGAGATGTGTTGCGAGACCCTTCTTGCATGTTGAAAGGGATTCAGCAGTTTTGAGGGACAGACGGAGCTCCTTCCACCACATTGGGAATCGAGACCCTTTCGGCTTGCGATTTTACACATTTTCGTTTGTTCATTTAGCTCACGCTTTTCTACAAAGTGACTTACAGCGTTAAACTACTTTGAATTATCTGCCAATTTATACAGCGGGGTAATTTTACTGGAGCAATTTAGGGCACTGTAGCTGGAGGTGGGATTCAAACCTGTGACCTTGGGGTCGAAAGGCAGCAGCCGTAACCCCGCCAGCCTCCTAATGAACGAGGCCAGGAAACACCAGAGGTGGAGGAGCTCAGCATCCTTGCTGGTGTACTGGCAGTGATCAGGTCCTGTAGATACTTGGACTGTACTGTAGACCTGAACCAGAACCTTGAACCTGAAAGTCAATGGAGAGACACAAGGAGGCGAGATTGATGGGGAGATATTAATATTGCCGTTCCTGTTTCTTAACTCACGGCTTTATCCACTTGTACTCATTCGTAGAGCCAGATGTTTCTCCTGGAGCAATTTCGACAAGTACCTACTACAAGGAGATTCAAACGGAGGGCGTCTTCTGAGCCTTCTGCTCACAACCGTTGTCCTGAACCACCACTCCTCCTGCTGCCTGCTGGCCTGAGTAAACAATAAACTATGTTCTGTTTAATTAACCACCCTATAGAAATAATAACTGTATTGTTTCCATGTTTTGCTGAGTCGTTACACAGCCCCGCTTCCCAGAATGCACCTGTAAGAAACGCGTCCATAAAGCGGCCGTTCGCCAGCCGCGGCCGGGCGACGCGCGCTCTGCGCTTAACGGGTTAAGCGCTTTGTTTCAAGAGCAGCACAATGAGTCGCTCGCTTTGAATAAAATATGATGACACCCATCTGGGAAATGCTGTCATGGGTTTTATTTTTGTTTAGCTTATTTTTGCTTCTCTTCCCCCCCCCCCAAACTAGCAAGTTTTCGCTTGACTTCGACTGACAGGAAAAGAAAAATGCCGGCAGCTGCGTTCCTGTTCTTCGGGAAACGAGGGAGCGGTCTTCTTCTCTCCCCGCCGCCGGCTTTATCCTCGTCCTCCGTAGCGTAGCCCCCCGCTGCGCGCCCCAGCGACGGGACGCCGCGCCGAGACGCCGCACAGGCCACGGAACGCTTCTCTCTTTACCCCCGAAAACGCTTGAAGTTATTCTAACCGGGCTGTGCTATTTCCACACTGCGGCAGCACGCGGAAACAGTGCCGTGAGTGACAGGAGCCGTGTTTGTAGACACTCGGCGCGTGAACACAGCGAAAGGTGCCACCGCCGGAGCGGCGGGTCTCTTTGGAAGTCCCGCTTCCCTCAAAGAAGGTCCAAGAAGGTCCCGTGCGTCCGCGCGGCTTCCGTCCCGAACGAGCGGGGATCCGAGGGACGGGTCACGGGTCCCGTGGCGACAGGAAGCGGGAGGTGACCTTTGACCCCTGCTGCAGCAGGAAGTGCGGAATCTGACTTCTCTCCAGATGCTCATTTCTCTGCTTTATTCTTGACGCACGTTTAACAAGGAAGAGAAGAAGAACAGCTGGTAGCGTAGTGGTTGGAACTACTGCCTTTGCACCCAAAGGTTGCAGGTCCGATCCCCACCTCTGGTTGTAGTACCCTTGAGGTACTTACCCTAAATTGCTCCAGTAAAATTCCCCAGCCGTATAAACGGGTGAATGATTGTAAGCATGTAATAATTGCGACCTCAACATTGTAAGTTGCTTTGGAGAAAAGTGTCAGCTAAATGAGCAAATGTAAGAACAAGTTTCACTTAGGCAAGGTTTAAAGTACCGTGTTATGAATGCGTTACTGACCTCAGTGTGTTTTGGGTAATTCCTCCCAACAGCTGTGTGCGCCTCCCTCTGGGGAACTTGCTCTTTTTGACTTCCCGGCGTTCTCGGCGTGTCGGCTTCGTATAATATCAATGTTTTATTTCCCGGGCCGCTGCTTATGAATAAGGGAAATTGCACCGAGGAGCCTTGCGGCACAGAGTAAGCTAACACAGCACCTTCTTCTCATCTCTTTACCAATTTATAAACCCCCTTCTTTCGCTCCGAGACTTTTCGGCTCCTGCTTTTTTTTTCCCCCCTCGCTTAGTTCTGACACGCATCCCATTACCGTGCGTAGGGGGGTGACAGTTGAGCTCGGTCGTTCCCCTGGGTAGGGACAAAAACCCCTCCGTTCGCAGCCCGACTCCCACACCTCACCCCTGGCAGCCGTGCACCTGTGAGTTTTAGGGCCTGGACCCCCTGTGAGGCTCCCTTTCTGCCCTTTACACCATGTGCTCCAGTTTGTTTGCTCTTATGTCGAATGCAGGGGGAGGGGGGCTTCCTGTTTGGGTTTGCCCCCGGAATACCGTGCTGTAGCCTACGTCTGTCTTCTGTTTGTCTGAAAACACCCTGTGGCCAGCTGCTCTAAATCCAGAGAACAATACCCATGTTGAGATGTGATCGTACCACATTACGATGTATTACATTTACCTTGCTTTTTCTCTAATGCGACTTACAGCATTAACCTACTTGCAGTGATTTACTCATTTGTGCAGCTGGGTACATTTTACCGGAGCAATGCGGGGTAAATACCGCAGTCAAGGGTACTACAGCAGGAGGTGGGATTCAGTCGTGGGTATTTTGAATGAGAGGCAGTAGCTTTAACCACCGCACCTCCTGCGGACCCTTTGAGACATGTCTTCAGAAGACACGCCGCGAACCCATTCCAGGCGTTCGTGTGTCTACGTGGGAGCCAACGCACCAGCAAAGTGACCCCGGCCCGTTCAACTAAGACGGTGTGTCGAACCCGAGGCCGAACCAGGGCAGACGAGTTTGTGTGATGCCACGCAGCGCCGCACCGTCGGCTGTGTGCTGTGCCTCCAACCCGCTCCGTTCCACGCTAAACCCCGGAGGCCTTTTAAAGAGTAAAAAAAAAAAAGAAAGATGTCTGTCTTTAATATTTCACTAAAAGCTCATCTTCATTCAGGCACTCAGAGCCTTTTTACTCAGTGGAGATCGATTCCTTAGTCTGCATAAGTCTGTGCGCTCGGAACCTCGTTGCGGGCTATATATAGTGTTTTGTCTCGCCAAACTTTTAAACTACATTACTTTCTTCCCTTTTGTTATACAAACAAGTGTAGGATTGAACTTCACCTTCCCGTGGGTATTACATGAAACAGAGAAGGTATGTTGCCTGCCATTAAAAAGACAGACGTTCTTTTTTTTTTTAATTTTTATTTTATGCCACTGAACAAAAATAAGAGTGGGGGGAAAAACGACGAAGAAAATAAGAAAAGACTCGAAAGGTAGCGCGTTCGTGGTGAAGTTTGAGGCGGGTTGTGTGTGTGTGTGTGTGTGTGTGTGTGTGTGTCTGTCTGCACGTATGTTTATGCCTATTGTTCATAAGGTTTGTTTCTGTCCATGCGTGTCTGCGTGCATCTACTTGTGTGTGTAAAATAGGGCACTGCGGCTGCTGCAGGCTGAGAAGAACGCGTGCCGCTCAGGGTGGGTGGCACTTCTTCAGGCTCTCAGGCTGCGGGTGTGAGTGGCGGGGGTCTTTTCCTTCTGGCAGTGCCCCTGCAGGGGTGGGGTTCGGTCGCCGTGGAGACGGATTGCAAAGGTTATCTCTCTCCGCGGGGGCCGTAAATACTCCAGATTTAATTAGAGCCCGTGGCTGCAGCTCTAGTGCCACCCTTCCCATCTTCCCCATCTCCCTCTGCACAGATAAGCCGAAATCGGAGACGTTTACAGTCTTCTGGGGGCTTTCGTCAGAGGGAGGCGCTCTGTTCTGGCCCTTGGTTTGCGTCTGTCCTTCTGGTGCTCGCAGACCCACAGCGTACACATACACCGCCGTAAAGTGACGCATAATCAGCTCTGCGTGAACAGGATGAGCAACGTCTGTGCATGTTTGTGTTTGTGTGTGTGCGTGCGTGCGTGCGTGAGCGCGTGAGTGTGTGTGTACGCGTGTGCGTGTATGCATGTGCATGCCAAGCCCCCTGAAAACATAACGAGCAGCCTCGGCGCGTCGTAATGGAGGCTGTCGTGACGGAAGGCCGTGCGGCAAACAATGCGGGGAGACACGGCGAAGCAGAAGAGCAGAAATTAAAATCCCATCCCCAGTTCAGTAATTACGCCACATAAATGTGTGTTCGGAGGGGAAAAATAACAAGGTGTCGTCCCTTTTCTCACACAGTGAGGAGAAGGGAATTAGGAGACCAAACACATCATTTCGGAATAATTTCCTGCTACATTAAGCCGTAACACGGTGGAGCAGAGCCTCTGTGTTGTGACACCGCCCGCGCGCCGCCTTTGATAATGGAGGGTCGCTCGCCAGGCCTGATTTGCGCTAATGCAGCGATCGCGTGGAGGAGAGGACAGCCACGGCTTGGAATGGAGATGGGAGCATGTTTAATAACTGAGCTGCCATCAAGAAATGTCTCTCTCTCTCTCTCTCTCTCTCTCTCGCTCGCTCGCTCGCTCACTCGCGCTCTCTCTCTCTCTCTCTCTCTCTCTTTCTCCTACAGCCTTGGCTGGGGGTTGGGGGGGGTTCAGCGGTGAGGTCATACCACATGCCCTGACCAAATGGACCTGCGCAGCAGGTGGGGGAAGGGCAGGAGCCTGCGTTTTAGCGTCTCCATAATGGTCCCCCCCCCACACACATACACTCACGCACAGCACGCGCAGAGCGGCACAGCCGCTGCACTGATGGCTTCATCAGTGTCGCCCCCCCCCCGCAACAGCCCTGCACTGCTCCATTGTGCCTGACATCTGTTTCGCCAAGTGATTAATTGCAATTAGCGAGCAGTTTGAAAGCCCGCGGAGGAGCATTCGGCAGAAAGGCCGTCAAGATTAATGAAGGGAGGCAGTTGTCAGAAGGATGGGCGAGATGGCGGTGGGGGAGGTGGGGGAGGTGGGGGTGGTGGGGTTGCCGTTGACGTCGCTGGTGGCAGCTCAAGCACCATCTTGGCTCCGGCCCCTCCGGTGGTGCTCCGGGGGATGGGAAAGGGGGTGTATCCATCTGCCTTTTAACACATATCGCATGGCCCTTTCACACGGCCCTCCGTGGCACCAGGGCTGCCCGGACGCACGGGCCGCCATCAAAACAACGCAATCCCAATTTAATATGCTAATGATGACAACTAATTGACCTTATTGTATCAGGCTAGAGGCGGGGAGGAGGCCTCGTACGCAGCGGAGAATGGCTGCCAGGGAGGAGCCTGGGGAACAGCTTCCTTTGTGAGTCAATCTAACGGAAGGGCACTGGTGTGTTAAACACAAACAGTGCAGAAAACACACTTTGTTCTCTTTTTATTGGCTTTAAATAACACTGCGCGCATGCCGATGTGAGTGAGGCACAGGATAAGGAACGGTGCTTCTTCACCAGGGGTGCTGGGCGCTCCACATGTACCTGGTGCCACTAGAATGCTGCACGTAGACACAGTGTTGTCTTCAGGGTGTTTGAGTGTGGGCAGCAAGTGGTGTAGTGGTTACAGCTGCTTCCTTGCACTCAAAGGACCGGGTTGTGAATCCAACCTCTTGCTGTAGCACTCTTGAGCAAGGTACTTACCCTGAATTGCTCCAGTAAAATGATCAAGCTGCATAAATGGGTAAATTACTATAAGGAGCTTAACACTGTACATCATTTTAGAGAAAACCACTGGCTAATTAAATAAATGTAAATGTAATACATCTTAACATGGTGAGATAATATCTTAATGTTGGTATTATCTTCTGGATTTCCAGCAGTTGGCCACTGGGTTTTTTTCTGACAAATACTGGAACTGTACATATAAGATACAGCACGGTATTTCTGTGTATTTCGGGGGGGCAAACTCATACGGGAAACTCTTCACCTCATGCACTCTACACAACAACAAAGCATCTGGAGCGCGGTGGCAAAAACTAGTGTGTGTTTGTAACATGTTTTTTGGGAGCGACATCAATATGTTTCAGTTGAAAGCATCGTTTATAGTGGAATTTTTAACCGTCGGTTTATAGCTGTCATTATAAAAACATGAATAGATTTGAGTTGACATTGTGTACCAACGACCTTCTGTGAGGAATGCCAGTTTGGGCAGTTTGGTTGGTCATCGTCTGTTGTCGGTTGGATGACCCCCCCGTGGTTGCTCATTGGAGGGCAATATTCACCAACATCGATGTGCCCTAGTTACTGTTACATGCCTCCTTGTCTCAGCGCCGAACCACACAGAGCTCACGTTACAAGCCCTTTAAGTCAGTTAGTTTAGTTCGATCAAGGCTGCTGTCATATGAGACCCATAGTTTCCCAGTCCTCTTAGTTCAGGTGTTCGTTGCTGTAAAGTGGGCCTGAAATGTGATTTCCTGGGGCGGTGGCACGGAGGAGAGGCAGCTCATTTAGAAGGTTGGACTCATGCGTCTCATGGACAGAGGTCAGCCGCTGTGTTTGTCGGGCCAGGGATGTTGTTCTGCTGTGGTATCTTCTTCCAGTCCTTCAGACGTCAGGGTCAGCGGTTCATCAAAGTGCGTGTTTGTGGAACCGAGAGCGGGGAAGGCGTACTCACGGTGCGAGTCCTCCTTTCACTAAGACAATATCTCACCCCAGCACCTCCAAGCAGGTCTTTCACTGCACCCATTTGTCAAGCTGACTATTCCTTTCCTGGAAGTTGGCCCATTTTCCATCTTTCCCCAGTCTTTCCAGGTAACTCAAGCCAAGTCATGTTGTTTACTCCAAAGCTTCTGTGCCCCCTGTCTTAGCTTGGGGCGCAGTCACATAGACGTATGCCATTACCTCAGAAGTTGACCGATGATGATAGCTGGATTATTTATAGTTTAAACCCAAACTTCAGCTGAGCTTGCTGAGCCAAATGCCTATATATCCACTTTCCTTGTAAGGGCACTACTGAGTTCTCCTGAGTTCTCATTTAGACTGAATCATGGAAGGTATGGGGAGATCATGGTGGTTCAGGGGGAATCTTGTATACTCGGGTGGAATATTTACTGAAATGCCAAGGATTGTGGTCCAAACACTGTATTCAGTTTATGACTCATAAGAGAGGAGTAAAACCAAATAATTCTTTGGGTATTATCAATCTTTATTCAGACAGTATGACAGCCTGTGTTTTTTGTTAGCAGAAAGAAAAGACAATTTGATGAAGATCTCTATTCAGGAAATCTCTTAGTGTGCAAAACACTCTATCAGGAGGCAATGATGTAAATGCAAAGATAAGCAAGATTTTCCTTGTGTCGCTCGCTGTGAGCTTTGTAGTCATATATCACTCTATCAGAATTGCAAAGTGTGAGCTGCTAATATCAAGTCATAAGTTTTTTTTTTAACTCAAAGATATACAAATGTGTGACATATTTTCATTACAACTCAATCAATCTTGGGATAGTATCAGTCTGAGAAGGACTCTGAAAGCAAATTCACTGCTGTTTGAGTCAACAATTTTTCATTCATGGGTTATTTAAGGCTTCACATTATGTATTCAGTCTCATGTGTGAAACTCCTCATCACCACAGTATGGCCTGCTCATTTCCTTCCCATTGGTGAGCGTGGTGCACTAGCGAAGCCGAAAGGTACGCGCAGGAAGCTGTTCTGTCCTTACGGAGCAGTGCAGGGTCTCAGCCTGTCTGGCTAGGGACCGACTGTCGCTCTGTCGTTGGTGTCAGAAGTATGATTTATTGTGCATTTGGGGATGTGGGTGTGCTGCAAAAGAACAGGGTTCTCAAGGTCAGGTCAGAGGTTGGTAGGGGGTGGGTGTTGAGAGTAGTTCAAAAGTCACTTGGGGAGTTCTGTCACTGTGACATGACAATCCAGGAGGACGAACGTGTTTGTTCAGGAAGAAGATAATTAATGGGGAGCAGAAAAAGGAGATCGGGCGACAATGGACCCCAGATGACCCTGGACATTATGTGTCCTGGGCGGCAGCAAGCTGGCATCTACACCTCTGCCATCTGTTTATAGACCACCCCCGAAACACAAAGAGAAACACACACTCACACACAGACTTGTCCTTAGTATTTAAACACTACACAGAAACAGAAAAAAGAAACGCGTGATTTTTCCTTTTATTTCTGTGTTTTGTATTCTATTTTAATAATTTCTGTTTCTTTTGCAGCAAGCCTGCAATTCAGCTCCCAGCCGTTATTGGCACTAAAACACACCCAGAGTAAGAATGTAGGACTGACTTCATTCAGCTCACTTCTACAGTGTTTACCTCCTGTGTCTGGTGTTCCCGAGTGTTCGTGTTCAATAAGATAATGAATGTTGTACATGTCTACGGGTAAATCAATCAGCGGTGAGTACTGAAAGGAGTTTGTGGAGACAAATTATTCTTTTTCCAGTTAAATTACTTTTAATGTACTGTAGCTTGAAGTTAAAGTGAGAGTTTTGCGGCGTTCTTTATAGCTACATCCAGCACTTTTACAGAACCTACTCAGTGAATAAATCAAGGTACTTCTGTGTAATTAAGCTGCTTTTGATCTGTTAGTAATGAAGTGAGTTGACAGTGGCCAGATGTCGGGGAACAAAACATGCTTACAGGATGAATCAATTAGCAATTAGCATTTAATAGGATGTTGTGGAAGTTACTTTTTCAGTTAATTTAAAGGAGGTTTCATTTTAATGTTGCTTTGAATAAATGAAAGATAATACACAGACAAAGAAATAAACATCAAGACGAAATAAACAGAGGTCTTTCAAAGACTGGTAGTGTAGTGGTTAGAACCGCTGCTGTCTTTGGATACCCAAGGTTGTAGGTTTGAGTCCCACCTCCAGCTGTAATCCCCTTGAGTGAAGTACTTGCTCTAAATTGCTCCAGGAAAGTTACCCGACTGTATAAATGGGTGAATCACTGTAAGTACCTTAACATTATAAGTCCATCCATCCATCTTCCTCCGCTTTTATCCGGGGCCGGGTCGCGGGGGCAGCAGTCCGAGCAGAGTCCTCCAGACTTCCCTCTCCCCGCACACCTCCTCCAGTTCCTCTGGGGAAACCCCAAGGCGTTCCCAGGCCAGCCAGGAGACGTAGTCTCTCCAACGTGTCCTGGGTCTGCCCCGAGGCCTCCTCCCAGCGGGACAAGCCCGGAACACCTCCCCAGGGAGGCGTCCAGGAGGCATCCGGAACAGATGCCCGAGCCACCTCAACTGGCTCCTCTCGATGCGGAGGAGCAGCGGCTCTACTCCGAGCTCCTCCCGGGTGACTGAGCTCCTCACCCTAGCCCTAAGGGTGCGCCCAGCCACTCTGCGGAGGAAACTCATTTCTGCCGCTTGTATCCGCGATCTCATTCTTTCGGTCATGATCCAGAGTTCATGACCATAGGTGAGGGTAGGAACGTAGATCGACCGGTAAATTGAGAGCTTCGCCTTACGACTCAGCTCCCTCTTCACCACAACAGACCGGTACAATGACCGCATTACTGCGGACGCCGCACCGATCCGTCTGTCAAACTGCCGCTCCATTTTTCCCTCACTCGTGAACAAGACCCCGAGATACTTAAACTCCTCCACTTGAGGGAGCAACTCCCCCCTAACCCGGAGGGGGCAATCCACCTTCTTCCGACTGAGAACCATGGCCTCGGATTTGGAGGTGCTGATTCTCATCCCCGCCGCTTCGCACTCGGCTGCAAACCTCCCCAGTGCACGCTGCAAGTCTTGACTTGATGAAGCCAACAGGACCACATCGTCCGCAAAAAGCAGAGACGAGATCTCGCGGCCACCAAAACAGACACCCTCCGTTCCCTGGCTGCGCCTAGAAATTCTGTCCATGAAGATAATGAACGGAATCGGTGACAAAGGGCAGCCCTGGCGGAGTCCACCATGCACCGGGAACAGGTCTGACTTACTGCCGGCAATGCGAACCAAACATTATAAGTCACTTTGCAGAAAAGCATCAGCTAAATGTGAAACTTTTTTTTAAAAAGAAGTAAAAAAATATGTGTTTACAGAATCTGTGAATAAATTGAGGGATGGCTGTATCATTAAGCCTTTATTGATTGCGACGTAAAAGTGACTTTTGGCTTGCAAACAAAACAAGTCAGAAACAGACTTCTAATTCCACTTGTGTCTGGAACTTGAGGACCCACTTTTTATAAGACTTACCCACTGTAGACCTGGTAGAATGCAGTGTGACATAATGCAGGATTACTTGTAACATGCTCAAGGAATCTATATTCTTCTATTGTTATTCATTGATAGAACAATTAAAATTTTCAAAACAGTATGCTCTAATTTTCTATCTTTTTCCCTATTAATGCAAAGATAATGCATAATGATAATAATGTAATAAGATCATGCAATTTCTGACTGGTAGTTTAATATCAACTGCCACTGCATTAATATAACACCAGCTAACATATTAATGCAGTTGTGAAAATATATCTGTGTTGTATTGGGTGTGCAGTATATATGAAGACATACACCCATAGTATTAGGCAGACGTTGCGCAAAGACATGCAGTAAAACACGTGCAGACAGAAACCAAGGTTCACGAAAAGACCTTCGCGAACAGGAAGTAAACTGAAAGTGGCACAAAGTCATGCGAGGACTCGACCGCACACATTACGCAAAACTGCGATATCCGCGAATATGCGTGGATGTGCACACATTCATCGGTGACGGTATACATGGAAATTCACGCACAAATACAAACACACGTTGGTGTATCAACGCAGAACGTGGCCGAAATCAGAGACTAATATGCGCTGGCGATCTCACACACACACACACACACACACACACACACGCACGCACTGCCGCACAGGCAAACAGCACACGTTCACCCGCAGATTATGCTATAGCTCGCTAATTTCACACTCACTAAGTAACAGGCCCACTCCTGGCTGTGCTTCGCTTGCTCAGACTCAGGGACAGATGGCGACGGGGTTGGCATGGAGAGCACTGGCGGTCCTCTCTGTCTCTGCGGGCTTTGAAATTGCACTTTGTAGTATCCAAATTGGAGCCATTGTTGATGAGAATGGGAAGCCTGGGGGCGGGGTGCTTCGCAAACCCATACCTGAAGCCCCTGGATCCCGGCCCACGGCCAGGAACGCATGCTGCTTGTAAGTGAGGGAAAAAAGTAATGGACAAATATAGATTTTTCTTTTTTTTTTTTTTTTTTGCTTTAGATTTCCCACAGGATGAAATGAAACAGCAGACCTGTTTGACTCACTGTGGATCTTGTCGGTACTGGAGCAGTCCCCTTTTCCCAGCTCCTTTCCAGAGCCCAGGCTGAAGGAGCCTTAGGGAGGACTGTCTGAAAAGACTGTCAAATGACCACAGTGTTGTGTGTACTTTAGAACTATCGGTGTGGTGGGTCTGGCCCCATTAACACTTCAGTGCCGGGGTCTGCGGATAAACCCATTCCTCACATCCCTTGGCGTTTCTGTTCAGGATCCAAGGTATACCCTGCTTCACGCCCTCTGCCTTCTGTATAGACTCCGAACCTCCGTGACCCTGCACTGGACCAGCGGCTATTGAGAATGAATGAATAAATGAATGAAAATGTGACTTCAAAAAGCAGGGTAGAAATAATAATGTGTTGGGATTATCATTGCCATGCATAAAAATACCTTATATTTTGTATTATCCTGTTTTGTAACACCTTATATTTTGGTTTTGTGATTATTTTAAGGTGACAGTTTTCTTCAGGGAACCAGTTTTATTCATAAGAAATAATGGCGATCCAACCCCCTCGCCACCAGAATTTGCATCGCGGTACCATTTCTCTGAACAAATGAACCCTGTTATGTGAGGGATGGCTGTGCTATGTGAGCGGATCCAAAGATAAGGCACTACCAGTGGTGGTGCCTAACCCTAAGTATGATAGACAGTGATGGGACGCACGATGAGAGGGATACGCTGGTGGGGATGTTGGAGGAAGAAAGAAGCTGCTGGAAAGGCCTAGCCTGTATTCTGGTGCTGCTGGGGGGCAGAGATTGCTCTGTCTGGACTCCAGTTCACTTCCGCTGGAGGGATTACATCTCATATGAATACCTGGTGGAGAGAAAGGTCACTTGGCATCTGGTGGTCTAGATGGGTTTCTTTCTTTTTGACTTTCTTTACACTCCCTATATGTGTCCTGCCACAGTGCAAGGCACCTTCATTCCAAGTAATCCAATGATCTTATCCGAGCGCCTGGGAATGGCGTTGAAGTTACACTACGTGTTCCGACACGGCCCTTTCGGAGAAACCAAGCATCGCGCCATGGGCCACGGTCTGCTGGAGGAAGAACCTGCCTCGGTCCGTTTCCACGTTGTAGGTTTTACATTCCGACCGCAGCCGTCGCCGTCATAATTCTGGCTAATTAATCACCGTACGTAACAAATTTTCTCCTGTAGGCCAAGGGGGCCCTTGCTGCCAGAATTGTGGCCCCCTTCATCAAAACGGGCTGTTTCCTGGCAGCGGCCGCGGCACAGGGTTGTCTCGTTTCCCCTCGTGTGACACGCATCCCAGCGGGCGGCATCAGCTCGGCCGGGCCTCGCAAACACGGTACTGTGAGGAAACGCTGTAACGTGCTTTTGCTTTGCGTCGGAAATATAATAGCTGGAGACTGTATTCAAGGTGCGGTGATGCCCAGGTTGGGGAGGGAGTGAGACATTTCTTTCAGTGTTTGGTTCAGGGCCGAGGGTAGATGTAATTAATTATGGGTAGGAGGACAGTGGGTTTGGAGTCACTGATACCTTATGTCAGAGAGTGACATTTTCTTGACCCGCGGTGCGGGTACGGAATCGGGGCTGTCTAGGACGGAGCTCAGTAACCCCCCCCCCGACTCCCCTCAAAGGCGGCATCCATCTGTACCAGCAGCGACAGGGCGCCGGGACGCTGATGGGTGGGGGAGCACTTTTATTGGATCAGAGTCTTTTTTTCCGTGGTCGTCACTCTGGCTTCGGTGCCGGTGCTAACGACAGGCTGGCGTACGTGTGAGAATTCGCGCTCCGCTCCCAGGGCCGCATCACGTGCTCAGTCTACTCCCCCCACCCCCCGGCGGTGACATGGCCTGCGCCGGCCCTGTCATTCCGAATATGGATTCTCACCCTGCGGTAAGTTTATAAAGCAAAGGGCGACCATAATCAGGAACCAAAAAGACATCGGAAAAGGAGCACTTAGGCTTCGCTGCGACCGAGTCACTCGATCCCTCTGGACGGAATTGCAGCGCTTGACTTTACCCCAGCAAATAGGGGTCTCTAACCACATGATTTGCTCCTAACTGTCCTCCATCCAAACCCACTTAATAGCAGCTCTGCATTTCTGCATGACAAGGAATGGGAGCCACGGTCAGGTCTGCTGCATGAAAAAATGTCCTTTTCTTTCCGCACGAAGACTGGCAGCGGCGCTTTAGCCGCAGGAGCTCTGGCTGGAGCGACCCCGCATCTCATCTCTAATACATAATGGATGATGAGCCGAGCAGAATGAAAGCTGCGCGGTAACGTTTGCGCTTCCCACACGGTCCCCGCGTATCCCAGAATTCCCTCTCACTGAGGCTGCGGCGGAGCCCCAGTCAACAGGCCGCCGGTTAGCGTCTGTTAACGTAGGATTTCCGCGTGTGGCGCACCGCTTCGGGGAAGGGATCGGGGGACGGCCTTATCGGACCGCGTTCGCTCGGGCTGTCGGCCGCATTAGCATTTCAGAGCCGGCCCGTACACAACAGATTTTGCGGTTTTCCTCCGTGTTATTTGCTCACAGCCCCGCCGCCTACCAGCCTCCACCTACTAACCAGCCCGGCACGCCTCCGCCGCGCAGCCCCGGCGAGTCGCGCCGTCTCGGAGCACCATCCCCATTGAAACGCTTCTTAAACGCGCTGAAATTCCATCCCGACAATTTTCACAGACGAGAGCGTTCCCTGATTGATCCCTCTCCCTGTCCGTGCCGGGCTTAATGGCAGACGCTTTTGCAGCGAAATGATAGGCAGCCTTCGGCGACCTGTCAGATCTTCTCCGCAGAGGCGCGTCGCCTGAGCCCGGCACCCAGAGTCTACGCAACGGGCAGCCATCCTGAACCGGGCGGCTGGCGGCAAGAGGGGGGGGTGGCGGCGTGTGTGTGTGGGGGGGGGTGGGGACTGGCTGCATTTTAAAAAGCCGTGGTCCTAATTCCTGAGTCCCTGGAGCTCTTAAAAAATGTCTGGGGAATTTCCTCTTATCTTCTCTTCCAGGTTCTTAGAGGTAAACAGCTTTCAACTCTGGAAACTCGAAGATCTGGCTCTTCCGAAAGGCCTTTCAAAACAGAGTTATGCAGATGGATTAAGCGTTCCTTTTGGGTCTCATTTATTTATTTCACTTGTGAGTCTGTTTGAGATCTTTCCAAATGTACACAAAGGCCTGGAAGCATCATTATTGCTTCCCACATGTAAGGTTTAATTGGTATTTGTTGAGTATTTCAATTCTCGTCGCGTTATTAATATTTCCGTCTCGTTTCTTTGATCGCGCTGATGTGTCCTCCTCCTCGTCTTCCTTTGCGTCGGGTTGTCACGCTTTGATCCCGGGTGGGGCAAAAATGGGAGCAACGGGCGTAAAAACCACGGACGCAGCGGCCCCTTTGTCGTATTTTGGGGCACGGATTTACTGCTGTTTTGACTGGTGGTGACCGTGCCTTCCCGTGCCTTACGGAAATGCGGTGCGGTCGGGCCCAGGCTGCAGGCGACGGTCGGACGCTTCGGCCCAGAAGTTGGTCTTCGTCGTCGCCCGGGGGCCCCGTTTCCTGTTGTTCCGAGTAAATCATTCGTGCCCTTCGGGAGCGCTGGCTGATGCCGCGGTGCCGGTCCGAGTGACCATCTCCTCCGTGACTTTATTAGCTGCAGACGGGCCACTTTTACGTGACTGTCTTATGGGGGAGGCAGCCCCACTGGCTGTTTCGAACTGGATGCGGATGGGGGCAGCTCAACATCAGTCTGCGGGGAAGAGATGCCCCTCAGCGGAAAGAAAGACCCCATCAATTCCTCAGCCGGGACCCGGTCTCTCCCCCCCGGTGGGCGAAACAAATTCCCGTGACATGACGGTCTTGGCAGGAGAGCCGAGGAGCGGGTCGGGTCCCGACGAACAGGAAAGCGGTGGCGCTGACAGCGCGTGGAGGCCCACGTCCGATCACAGGGCGCAGTTAAAAGCGGCGACGTTGCGGGATCGGAGCTGAGACAGAGCGACGACTCGGTGCCGTTCCCTCCTCTTGGCACGGCCTGCTTTCTGCCTCTGTGCTCTTTCGGCTTTTCCGTCTCGGGATACCTGGGACTCGCTGATGGTTTGTTAAATCCTTCTGCGCACGAAGGTCGGAAACGTATTGATTGCGGGCAGCTGCCGGTTGAGTTTAATGGTTGATGGGCAATGTGTTCAAATTGTGGCTCGGTGTCATTTGGTAAAGGTAGATATTGTACGTTGACTTTGGAGGAAAGCGTCAGCTAAATGGATAAATGTAAAGGGCCTCTGACCTCTGACAGTAGGGGGGAGGGGGGCCTCTATCCAGAGCTGATGGATGTTATTCATCTGCGTGGGTTTTGAAGCGTCAACGTTCTGGTGACACGTCCAGATCTAGTGTGAACACCTTCTGGGTGAGGGATCCTCGGGGTGTTGCACTTGGGATGGGAAGTGGAGAACTTGGCTTTCTGGGTGTGAACAGCAGACTCCCTTTTTCTTAGTTTTAGTAGTTTTTGGTTTTGCATGCCCCGTTGCAGTTTTCCATATCTCCAACGTATACATTTTTCTCCAGTTTTTTATTTGAATAACTTTAAAGAAATGCTTTCCGCTCCTTTGCTTTTAATTTGTCTTTTCCCACTTCTGTGCCATATCCACATTTCACAGTTTTAAATGTCCTCAATGGGGATATGATCAGTTTTTATAGAGTACTGTAACATTGTTTAATACAGCAGTTTATTTATCAGGTGCTTTTCTGCAAAACAAGTTACAATGTTCAGGTATTTACACTGATTTACCCATTTATACAGCTGGGAATTTTTAGTGTCTCGTTTCAGGGTAAACACATTGGCGACGGGTACTCAAGCAGGAAGTGGGATTCGAACCTGAGCCGCTCAAGTTTAGAGCAGGGGCTCTAACCACTACGCCGCCTGCTGCCTCCTACCTGTTGGGTAGACCTCCCCGTGCAGAATGCCAAGTGCACCCTCGCCCAGCTGCCCTTCAATGGAGTGACTTGATAATGAGTCTCACTCGCTGAGGGTTCCTGACCTCACAGACCCTCACCCAACCCCCTCCCTCCGAAAAACACACACACTCACACACACACACGCACACGCACAAAAGAGGGAAGTGTGTGGGAGGTTGCCGAGGACACAAAACGTTTTCATTCCTCCTCTCTTAGGAGCGGTTGCCAAGTGCCGCAATGAATGCCTCAATGGGAAGCTGGTCTCTTTGTTGGTTCAACAGCCCCCCCGCCGGGCCTTGCCCTGCAGTGAACCCTGAGGATCGGGTGGGGCGGGGTCGAGATGCCCGAGGACTGCTGAGGGGACGCCGCCCGTGACTTCATAACCACCGATCGCTTGTGGTGGTGTCGCTAGTGGACGGACGGAGACGTATTGACTCTGTCCCTTGGTGTCCCGCTCATGCTCTCACAGGGGGGTCTTTGTGTGTCTGCAGCTTTATCATGTGTCCCCTATTTCTGGGACTGGGGTCACTTCTAGGGTTCCACCTTTAGCCACTTGGTGGTCCCATGCACAAACGTCCAAAAATGGTTTAGCTCTGATGCGATGGAATGAGCTCCCCCCACCGTTCCTCAGAACTGCTGAGTCCCTTTCAACATCACTTTCAGACCCACTTCTCTCCTCATTGCCTAACTGCTCCACAAATTTGCATCACACCATTTCTCACCATCGCCTTCTATACGCAGCTTCTGGTGGCAAAACCGGTGGTATTGACAGAGCGACTGTGCTTTCAGAATCACGTCTCTATATCTAAAGCTCTTTCTCCGTTGGTTAAATGCACTGTTCTTTACTTTGATTCGTACGCCGTTTTGGAGAAGCACACAATAATATGTACGGGCCACTGCATGCCATTGTCTCCAGCTGATCCTCGCGGTATCAAGGTTCTCTCTTGGGCTGTGACCTAAGAAAGTGGACAGCTGGTCTGCAGCAAACATGCCCACCTTCCACACAGATGCGTTACGCAGTGGACAGGCACAATGGCTCGTGCACAAAGCGAGGAAAGAGAGAGTCGAAACAAAGTGTGGCTCACAGTCCAGCTATTTAGAGTCCAAGTATTTACAGTCCAGCTATTTACAGTCCAGCTATTTACAGTATGCGTCATGGACTAATTAAGTCTGCGCCTGAAACCGTCTCTGCTTTCATTTGTTGTGGAAACTTCAGTGCTGTGCTGTCTCTTTCTCTCCAAACTCTCAGTGAACCCCCGCACCAGACCGTGTCCCTGTGCGTAGTGTGCAGGTCGCCATGGTTACAGAGCATGTCACACTGAGCGATGTACGTGCGGTGTTGGAGTCTGGGACAGGGGTGTTTTTTTTTTTTTTAGTCACCTGCGCCCCAGATGGGACCCATGAGGCTAAGGAGGTGTGTGTGAAGGAATGGCCTTGGGTGGGTTCTGGTTTGCTTGCACCGTCACCCTCTCCCTCCATCATGGCTGGAGCTGAACCATGTAGAGCTCAGAAGGCCATGTGGGGAGAAGGAAACATCTATTTATTCATTTATCTGACGCTTCTCTGCCAAGTGACTTACAGTGTTCGGCTACTTTCAGTGATTTACTCATTTATGCAGTTGGGTCATATTTACTGGATCAATTCAGGGTAAGAGCCATGCTTAATTATACTGCAGCAGGAGGTAGATTTGAACCCAAGTCCTTCAAATGCAAGATGGGAACTCAAACCACTACGCCCCCTGCTGGCCTGTTCTGCCCTCACCATAATGCTGGAAAGGATCTCCTTTTCAGGCTCAAGGTTGGTTGACTGACAGAGACTTGAGACTGGTTGACTGACACTAACCCCCCTTTACCCTTTGACCTGCTGGGTGACACAGACCAACTCGTGGTTCTCGCCCGTGCGCGACGGCGCAGGCCAACCCACAGCACCGAAGGCGGACAGATCCCGTAGTATGGAGGCGGCAGAAGGAAGGGTGCGAGAAAAAGACTGGGAGGGAGGGAGGGAGGAAGGGGGAGCTCATCCTCATTACCCTGCTTTCCCAATTCCACTCTGTTTGTCTCCCCCTTTGTTTTTCCAAGGGGTCACCGAAGCCTTTCGCTTTCCTGTAGATCCCCAGGAAAAGGAGACGCAACGGAAAGGGGCCGGGGCACCTGTGCGAGGTATGCAAAACGGCACGCTGGTTCACATCCTATCCGGAAGGCCATGCTCACGGTGGCTGCAGGGCCGATCGACTGGCTCCCGGGACGCCTGACTGGGCAAAGCCCACGTCGCCCGGGGACAGGAAGGCACGGCCGTCGCCCCGCTTTCTCTTTTACCGTGTTCTGTCCTCTGCGGATCGAAGGCTCGCTCCTGCTGGACGTTGCGCTTAGACAAACGGACCAGTGCTCGTGCGTGTGCCGTGGCAAGCTGTTGTCGTTTGGAGCCGGAATACAAAGTGAGGAGAGCCTCCATCTGCAGGACATCAGCGTACCGATGGCTTTAACAAGTCCAATCTGCCTCGCGTCCCATTCGTACACCTTCGTGCCATAGAGCTCCTTCGTGCCAGGGGTACCTGCGGCAAATACCGCGCTTGCGCAAGTTCCAGTCACGTGTCACGTTGCGTTATTCCCACGCTCAGACACCTGTGATCCAAATGAGGCCATCGTTGAAGAACGATGCCGAATGTGGATATGATTCCTGTCTCATGGTCAGCTCGCCTGGTGGCAGACGCGGTGGACACTTTGCGGTCCAGCCTTGGCTGGACAGAGCAGGCCTGGTGTTCACAGCGATCATCTCCCTTAAGTTGTTTTTTTTTCTTTTCAAAAACGTGCACATGCAACCAGCCGGCCTTACAATGTGTCTGTGTGTGTGTGTGTGCTCAGTGAAGGGTATTGGGTGTAATGTGGCTCCAGGCAAGAGATTTTTATTAATTTCTTTTCATACTCAAGAAGCAATCTTGACTAACCGGGAGATTGCGGTATAAGGTCCAAAGAGAACCGCTCTGGGTACCCCCAAAGTGTCTTGCAGAGCCCGGAAGAGCAGCGCACGCCGACAGGTCCGTCCAGAAGAAACCGGGGGTTGAGCTCAACTGAGCGAGCTCAGAGATGAAGTCCGTCTTAATGTTGTACTTCTCAGCTGCTTCTTAGGACACTTGGCCAGTGAGGTCAAAGGTCACATAGGGATGGTTGGCTGACAAGGTGTCCACAGGGAATTTGGGAACGGCTTCCTTCGGCCCTCCTCCCGACCGAGGGGAACACACGTGGTATGCTAATGAGGAAGGGTCAGGGGTCAGCGCCGCAGTGAACCGAAACTAGAGGAGCAGTTTGTGGGAGGTAGGTTGTAGCCCGCCCCCTAGAGGCCCCATGATGCCATTTCTTGGACGGATGTGAACTCAGAGCCACGTATTCCCTTTCCAGAAGGGGGCTTAGGGCCAGGGGCAAGCGGGGGCGCTGTGGTGAGGCGGCAGCGGAGGGGGAGCCGAGACGCTGCTGATGTATTATTTAAAGACTCTTTGCTGACCCCTCGTACCCTGGGCAATGTGTCAGTAGCTGTAGGGAGCACGGGGAGACAGGAGCTCAGAGGTGTCAGCGCTCCTGAGCCGCGACTCCTTTCGGTCGGGGGAGGATTGTTGTAGCTGGCGGACAGCGAGGCAAAAGAATGCGCCCTCTGTCCCCCCCCCTCGGCCTTTTGGTAAATAGAAAAAAGAGCGGGCTGGAGGAGGAGGAGGAGGAGGAAGCAGAGTGCAGGCGGAGGGGTTCGAGCGGCAGCGGAGATGCCGTCATCTTTGCTGCCCGGCTCAGCAGCTCCAATTAGACGCTCTGGTTCAGCAGACTTGATTCAAGGTACTTGAACTGTCACCACGGAGACTTAATTAGCGGCTCCGGGTGAGAGGTTGGCCACAGTTCCACCGACTGACAAAACACTCATCGAGCGCAGAGGAAGGGGGTTCAAATAACGGGGGGTGGGCGGGGGGTGGGAAACTGGAATAGGAGAAAAAACAAGCTTATGGTTAGGGAAATATGTGGAGGGTAAAGATGGGTAAAGATGTGTAGTGTAAAGACATGGGAAGAGCTGTAAAGTGAAGAGTGGTGTGACTGTTTGGTGTAAACCATCACACCAGGAGGCCTTGCTGAGGAACCCTACAGAGTAAAAACAGAGTAGGCTTCCTGCTGCAGCGTGGGCCATTCTGCCATTGTGTGTGTGTGTGTGTTTGATGGCTCCAGGCTCACACAGCTAATGAAATATTTGGATCCTCTGAAAAGCAGTCAGAAAATTAAACATTATACCTGTCAGTTACTTGCTATAGAGGAGCCCTCTGGATGTACTTTATAAATTGTTTATTGTTTTAACACATTCATAAGCACTAAATAAAAATAGCAATATCAATTTTTTTATATATGTGTAAAAAGCTTGACATTGTTGTAATTATACTATGGTAACTGCTTCAGGTATACTAACCCCATCAATCGCGTGCTTCGTGTTCAGGTGCGTTTCTTCGGAATGACAAAGTTGCACAAAGCGTTTCTGTTCTGAATGGTAGGAGCCGGTGTGTTTCCACTGTTGTTACCGCTGTAAACAGGTAAAAATTCATATACTGCAAGATTTAATCAGTTATGTAATTCTTACTGTACTATACAAGCTAATGTAGCTCTTTTTTGCCCTGTCCGATATGAGTCCATTTCTTGTTCATTGATTTATTCTGTTTTAACATTTTTTACGTTGTTTCTTTCGTTATTGACTCGTAAACAAAAAATTCCTTTAGAAAGACGAGTCTCCCAGCACATCAAAGCATTTGCGCCCTTTATTTCCGGCACTTTATTTTTTAAAAATCCGCTTTCATTATGAGCGTAAGTGGAAGTCGAACCCTGGAGCTCGAAACTCGGCTCTTTGTTTGCTTTACCGCGCTGCTGGACAAGGTGTGCGAAGACCCTCATCTGGGAGTGATTTTCCTGGAATCAGACCGCAGAGTCACTGTTTGAGTAAATAAACAGTAAATAAATGACCCCCTCTGGTACCACCCCCCCCAACCCCCACCCCCACCCACTGACAGGATGCTGACAGATATACTGGCAGGACTGTTATTCTTCCTCTAAACCTGCCACAATATATGCATCACACAATCAGCCATTTGTACTGATTTACCAAAACAACAAAGTTGTTGCATGACATGTTGCGTCGTGCGTCTCGTGGGGTTTCGTTTAAGTCCCGTCATCGCGCTCCGTCTCGTGGGCTTCGATCGCATTTGGTCTTCGCATCGGAAGCAGGCCTTTTGTTCCTAAGACGAAGCACGGCGATCGGTGTCGGCGAACGCCGGACACCAAACCCCGTGCTGTTCCCACCTCCCCGCCTCGCTTCCGCTCCACTTCTCGGCAGCCAGGAAGTCCTGTTTGACTGGAACCCGGGCGACCGCCGGCCCTTTTCGCACCTCCTTTCCGGCCGTGTTAACGTCACCCCTGCTTGGTACAGAGCCCTGGACTCGCTTGGTCTCAGAGCCCACAGGAACCTTGTTTGGAGGGCGTTAATGGGCAGGTGTGGACAGACCCTTGCCGGCGGGCTGGAGGCTCACGCCCTCCCGAAGCCGTCCGTCCTGCGGTTTCCTGTGCCGTCCAAGTAGTGTGACTGCGCTCAAGAGACACCCTTCATCTGCTGTGTGTCTTGTGGCCTTTTTGGTCGTCTCCTGCTGATGGACATGGAGATCCCTTTGGAGGTCGGCATGAACTATCCATGTCCCTTTAGGAGTAAAAATAATAGTGACCCTCAGCTGTCCATTTGGGTGGTGGATGGGACGGAGACACACCTTCAGCTGACATTTTCTTCGAGGTGACTTACACGGTTAATCTGCTTACATTTATTTACCCATTTATAACTTCACTGGATCAGTTTAGGGTTAGTACAGTTGGTAGAGCAGTGGCCTGTGGGCCCAAAAGGTCACGGGTTCAAATCCCACCTTGTAGTGCTCTTGAGAAAGGTACTTCCCTAAATTGCTCCCAATTACCAAGCTGAATAAATGAGTAAGTTGTTTTGGAGAAACATGGCAAATTGATGTAAATGTAGGTACCTTGCTGAAGTATACTATAGCTGGAGTTGGGATTCGAACCTATGACCTCTCGGGTCCACAGGAAGCAGTGCTAAGCACTACACTACCAGCTGTCTCATAGTGGTCGCCGGTTGCGTGTTTACATCTTGAGACACCGCTGACCCTTATGGACACTTTATCATCTCAGTGACTTTGCTCAGTCAGAGGGTCCAGATCGCGTGAAGGCCCCGGGTTCCTCACGCCACTGTCCCGTGATCCCTCCTGCCGGCTGGCACCGGGTGCTCCGTGCTCTCGGGAAGAGACGTGTACGGTATAAATAAAGAAGCGGGGCGCTTTGTCCCACGTGCCCCTCCTGCCTCTGGACTTCACGCGAGTCCTGTCTTGTCGGTTTCCTCGGCTGGAAAAGTGCTCTTAGTGGACGGCATTAACTTTTCATGCCCCGGAAGACACCGGAATGAAAAGCTCATTTGAGACTAAGTCCTCAGCTGTCGGCTTCAGTTTGGATGTGGCGCTTGAGGCACATGGGAATGTGCACAATATTTGGATATATTACATATACTGTATTATACGTATATCTATATACGTGTGTATTTTTTCCCCTGTAGAATTAAAGGCAGGGAGCCCTTGGCGACAGAAGGTTCCGCCTGTTGGTGAGGAGGTGGGCGGACCCCCGCATTGTGCTCGCTGTCTATGGAGATGGGAGTCCAGCTGTAGCGGGGTCTGGTGTTGGCACCAGCCACTGGCATCTGCCCCTGGCACCTGTGGGGCTTCCTGGTCCCTGGTACTCGCGCGAGCCCGGCCACCTGCTTGGGCTTCGCTGCGCCGCTGCCTCGCGAGCAGGAGGAGCGTGCGCTCACACACTCGGGACGTATCCAGCGGGGCGGGGGGTGGGGTGTAAAGGCCAGACTGCCCTACCCGGGCTGCCGCCACACCGCTGACCGAGCCTTCCGCTCCACTGTCTCCCAGAGGCCCCCGTTTCCTCGCATGGGGTCTTCAAAGGTGAGGAGCGCTTCCGCTTTGGCCGCCGTTCGTCGGAGGACGGATGAAAATGAGACGCTTTGAGCGTGTGGTCTTCGGAGCGGTTATCGCGCCTGGGAAAAAGGAGCAAGAAAATTCCCCTGTTCTAGAGGTCGGGGTGGATTTCTCGCATCCAGTCAGGGCGACGTGCCTCTCTCGCTCAGAGGAAAGACGCCACGCTGTCCTGCTCTCCGGCCTTTCGCCGTCACAGCTGTCCTTGTTAACAACCAGCTGTGCGGCGACCGGGCCGCTCCGGACCGGACTGCGCCGGAACTCCGAATACACTGAACTCCCAGTAGCCTGACCTTGACCTTCCTGAGGTCGGGAGACACGGGCTTCACCGTGGTCAGTGAGGAACACTGCTAGACTAGTATTGTTAGTCTCTTTGGAGAAATGCGTCAGCTAAACGAATGGGTGTAAATATGGGCCTGGACACAGATGTGAGGAACATCTGCAGCACATGCCACTAGGTGGTGCAGTGGTTAGGGGTGGTGCCTTTCCAGTTGGCATTTATTTTTACATTTATTCATTTAGCAGACAATTTTCACCAAATCCACTTAAAGAGTTAAGCTCCTTACAATTATTTACCCGTTTACACAGCTAGGTAATTTTACTGGAGAGATTCATGGTCAGTACCTTGCTCAAGAGTACTGCAGTCGGTGGTGGGAATCGAACCTGTGACCTTCGGGTCTAAAGGCATTAGGTCTCGGCACTACACCGGCAGCTGTTCCGTAGGTTGTAGGCTTGAATCCCACTTTCTACTGCAGTACCCTTGATAACGGTACATGCCTTGAATTGAGTGTTTTGCTCATGGAACTACCTGGTATAACTAAGTCATGGCCCCCCGATGATTGTTTGAGTATCGCGCTCATCTTCCTTCCATCGCTAAACCATGATGCAGTACCACGTGAATGACTGCTTCTGGAGAGGAAGTGAGTGTGCTCTGAAAGGGGGCCTCGTCCTCAGGGGTCTCACCTTAGACATTCCTGACGAATTGTGCCAGTTGCCGCTGTCCTGCAGGTTCACCGGACACGAGTTTGCGTGTCGCATCGGTCGCGTTTGCGAGCAGGCTGTGGGGCGTGGAACCAAGGATACACAGGAAGGGAGTCTAGCAGACAATAATACACAGCAGGGGTGAGAAATCAACACAAAGAGGTGTACCGGAGAACCCGTGGGGTAGCCTGTGCCTGTCTTTGTGTTCAGACATGTCTCCAAAACAGATGATGGACAAGTTGTTCATACTTTTTGGTTTGTCCCTCTCTCCCTCAGAACTGCTGAATCCCTTCCAAGGTCGTGATCACTTTTGTATTTCAGTTCTGCGTGCGGCTACTTGGGAAAAGCACTGCTTTCGAACGCACTGACTCTGCTTAGACTGTCGCACGTCTGCGTCTATAACTTTGCCTGCTGTGAAAGGTACTTCTGTTTACCTCGATTTATACGTCGTTTTGGAGAAAAGCGATTGCCAAACGAATTAAAGCAAATGTAAACGTGTATGTTTTTGTTCAGTAATCACAAACAAATGTCTTTTGCCCTTAACTTGGAATAAAACGAGATATGTGTGCGAACCGGTGTGGACACAGGAGACTTTGGCATGTTTTTGTTTAACAGAGACGTCGTCTGACCGTGTATTTGTGCGAACCCGAGAACAAAAGTGTTTGTGTGCACATGTGCGTGACAGAGCATGTGTGTTTGTGTATTCTGCTGTGTGTATATGTGCAAATGTTTGCGTGTGTCATTTGAGGGGAAATAAGCTGTTGGAGGGCTCAAGCTTACACAAGACAGTCCTGCTTCTACGTGGATATTTGTCTTTAATTTCCTTTTCATAAACCCATCTGACGTATTTGTACGGGGAGAAAGCAATACCTTCGCGCTGCACTGTTATTAACCGTTAAATATTACCGCTCTCTTGCGCTCTTTATACGTTAGTATATGTGCTGGTAGTATTTTATGTCTTTGCTGATCTGTAATGGCTGAAAGCTTGAGGAAAAGGTAGAATAAGTGGGCAACGACCCCATTCACGACATCTCACAATTTCTTGGAGGTTTACACTTATTTATCTGACACTTTTCCTCCAGAATGATCTGTAACGTTAGTCTACCTTCAATAACTTATCTGTTTATACAGCTGGGTAATTCCACTAGAACAATTTTTGGAATGAGTATGTTCCGCAACTGTACTGCATGTGGGATTTGAACCTGTGACCAGCAGGTCTAAAGACAGCAGCACTAACCTCTACACTACCAACAGATTTCATGCGGAGTGCTTTTTGCCTGATTGAGAATTGAATGCTATTCTAGACCGTTCTTGCATGTTGAAAGGGATTCAGCAGTTCTGAGGGAGGGAGGGGAAAAGACAAAACACTTGATATATACGAACACTTACACACACACACAGAGTCAAACAGCAGCGAGCCAGTACCCCACTGCACCTTTTTGTGGCGACTCGGATTGAGGTGGTAGCACTTGCTCGGGGGGCGAGAGCCGCACAGCCCGGCAAGGTCATTAGAAGGACAAAAGCTCGCTGGGACAAGGACATCGCCACGGTTAGCTCACAGCCATGGCGTGTGACTCGATGCTGCGCCATCCTGGGGCGGCTCAGGTCTGCAGGGCACCATGGCTCAATTCCACTCTCCTCCCGCAGTTGACAGCTACGTAGCCGGTGGCAAGGTTGCTCGGATTAGCCGCACAACGCTTTCGGCAGGCAGGCTCCTGCATCGATAATCTCCACACAAAGGTGTCGGTGCGGTTCTCTGGTTGCTGGCAGGCTGAGCGCGGTGCATTCTGGGTGTTTTCGCTCTGGTGTTTTCTGGGTGCAGGGTCTTCCGCTTAGGGCGCCCCGTCTTGCTTCGCGTGTGTTAACGTTTACATTTATTCATTTCGCACGTGTTTTGCCGTGTGTGTGTGATGTGCAGTGATGATTATCTGGTATTGAACTGACTCCCTTTATCCAAAGTGACTTACGGTGTTCGATACAGTGTGTTAAACTCCCTGCAGTCGTTCGCCCTGTTTATACAGCAGCGCAAACACACACACACACACACACACACACACATATAGTGTGGGCAATTTGGAGTCACCAGTTCACATGAAGAAACCCACGCAAACACCAGGAGAGCATGCCAAACCGAGCTGGAGTGACACCCACAGCCCAGGTGCGATGAGGCACCGGTGCTACCTGCTGTGCCGCCGCGTCACCTGGCGCAGCAAGAGACTCTTCCACTATTAACCTGAATTGGGTGCCGAACAGCGGTGAGCCGGAGCCTCAGTTGCAACAACTGCGCATCCGGTCTTTCCTCTGTCGGTGGCAGTGGTCGCACGCTCCCCGGACACCGTCCTCAATATGTCGTTATTTGCGTGACGGGGAGATCGCATACGGGTGCAGGGTACAGCGGTGCACAGCGCGGTCCTCGGCCAAGTGTTCGAAACACTGCCAGTACTTCGGTTCCTTGGCGCATCTTCCCGTAGGTCTGTTTCATCGTTCTCTCCGGAGTCGGGGAGGGGGGTGGGGGGTTGAGTAGGTCCTTAGATGTATGGAGGCCCTGCGGTAAAACAGAAGGATGGGCTCACTTGTTGGGTTCTTCCTCCAGTCCTGTTTGACTTCTTGTGCGACAGGGAGGAGGGTTGCGGCGGCGACGGGACCGTTCAGGCATTCCGCTGCGCTGTCAGGGTGAGGTCAGAGGTCGCCACGAAGGGACTCCAGGCGTTTATGGGCTCTCGCCTGATCTGTTGACCCCACGTGACCCGTGCCGACCCCTGAGTCCAGATGGAGGGCCAGACCTTCGGTCCGCACGCTCCCGGAGATCGCTGACCCTGCAGCTCGAGCCCTTAATTGTTCAAGCGGGACTCTTCTGCATGAGCCCTGCTTCCCATCTCCGATCGCTTGGACAGGCGCCGTGATCCCGCCCGTCCGTAACCAGAAAAGCGCTGCGATAAACATTTTACCGCAAACGGGGTGAACGACGGAGGCGGTCTGTAGTGTAAAAGTGTTACTTCCATTACTCCATACCGTTTAACTCGCGTGACTCTCGCTGTCCTCCGTTAGTCCAGTTTGCAGGTGCATCGTCCGAGCCTTTCGCTGGTTTGCCGTGGGGAAGCAGCTGGGACGTGAAGTGGTAAAAATGAACAAGGTGGAAAATGAGCGTGGTGCCGCTGTGCTTTGTTGCCGTTTACCTTTATACCGTCTCTTTTGTTGCTCGTCTTTTTCTGTACTCACACACCCTAAACGATGGATCTCCTTCTGTGTCTCAGGCTGACGTTTCACCTTACCGTGTTGCGGTGTAACACGGGGTTAGCGATGTAGCGTGTGAGGCCATCGCTCACTCCCCTTTATTCCTGCTCTAATTTATTGGGTGCGGGGCGGCTCGCTCCGCTGTGCTCGTGGCTCGGGCCTCGGCTCCCGGTAACTCCACCGTCAGTCATCGCTCCTCCCCGCGTTCTGTTCTCCAGATGTCTCCAGTCCGCCGGGGCCATTCCCGCTGGGGTGCGACCCGGGGGTCCCCCGGGCAGCGCTAATATGCAGCCCGTAAGGCAATAAATCCTGCCCCGGAATAACATTTCCCACTGCTCTTGCTGACCCGCCTGTGACTCCGTGCCCTGACCTCCCCCCCCCCGGAGTGATGACAAACGCTTCTCCTCAGATCAAGGCCCCGCCTCTCACGGTCCGCTCTCCTTCCAAGTAGCCCTTGACCTCCCCATTCCACAGTGCTGCCTCTAAGGGGGTATGAGCTGAGGACAGTGCAACCCCCACAGTGGCCTTTATTGGCTGCTTCTAGCCTCCCAGAGCGGTCGGCACAAAGGGTGGGGGGGGGGGGAGGTCAGTGCTAGTGGGAGCTGTCCAGTGTTTCCCTCTGGGCCGGAGTGAAGGAGAGCCCATTTCGGTCAGCCTGCGTTGCCATATTGCAAGCGGTTCTTTATTATTATTATTATCATTATTATTATTATTATAATACTGCTGCTCCTATCTTCATTTTATTATTACTTCATTTCAGCCTGCACGGTATGTCCATGCACTTAAGTTTTTTCCACTCATCCCGAGCAGACGTACACATTCCATAATTGCAATAATACACTTGTGTGTTTGCATCTGTTCTCCTGCTCTGAAATGCACTTCTGTTTCCTCTGAGTTGAGCATCTCTTCTCGAAAAAGTACATTATCTGCTAAATGAGTGAATGCAATATATATATAAAAAAAAAAATATGTTTGTCTTTCATAGCCGGAACCAAATTGGACCATTTATATGGTTGAATAATTTACTGGTGCAGTTCAGGTTCAGTTCCTCTCTTAGAGGTACTTCAGCAGCCCAAATATTTCAAACAAATAATGCAAACAAATTTAAATAATCTGCAGGCACTTGTAAAAAATCAAAAAAACAGAATCTGACTGTTAGGACTTCAGCTCTTAGCTCAGATTTGTCAAATGCAGGTCAAAGGACAGTAAATGATTGCATAAGGGTATCAAGAGCACTCAGTAGTCTGCTGGTGGGATATGGGTTCACTTAACCCCAAGGTCACTGCTGTGGCTTCACCTTCTCCCAGTAAACAGCTCTTCCCCTGGACTGTGTCACATTTATGCTCAGTTGCTTAGCGCACAGTTTTCTCCAAGTTACCTACAGCGATTGCTTACCCCATTCCTCCATCCATAGTGACTTGCAGTACTATATACATTTATTCTTCCAGCTGATGCTTTTTCACATAAACAGCTTACACTGTTATGCCACCTACTACCAAATACCAACCAATGTCAACAACCGCTTGTCCCAAGGGGGATTGTGACGAGCCAGAGCCTACCCAGCAACACAGGGTGCAGGGCTGAGGGGTAACACCCAGGGGGGATGCCACTCCATTGCAGGGTACCCTAAGCAGGGCTTGAACCCTTGACCCACCACACAGCATGCACTGGTCAAACCCACCATGCCACCACACTCCCCTCTGAATACAACCTATTTACCCACTTTAGGGTAAGTACCTTGCTCAAGGGTACCATTGGGGGGGATGTGAACCTGCAACCTTTAGGCAGCAGCTGTGATCACTACACTAAACTAAACCCCCTACAGTCATTTGTTTGTTTTTACAGCACACCCATGTGATACATACACTCTACAGGCAGTTTAACATCGCATATCTATCTGAAACACGTCTTCTGGGGGGAAACTGGAGCTCCTGGAAGAATTACACATGAACACAGGGAGAACATGCAAACGCCACGCAGACCGAGTGGGATTTGAAACCGTGTCGGAATGCACAATTTATGTGCTGAGGGGCACCAGCGCTACCCCCTGAGCAGCTGCACTATTCCATACAGACTCTACTTACACATAACTCGGGTGGGGTTCTCGAATCAAAGCAAGTAGAAGACAGCGGAGACGCGCTGTGGTATTGGGTACAGGGCGTGCTGTGTTTGGGGATGTGACCTTGAGCTTCCTGTATGTGTTTCTGTTTGACAAGAAGAGTTAGAGCCTGGCGCAGAGCGTCAAAGATGAATTAGGCAGCCGTGCCCCCGGAGAGGTTTACACGTGTCCATTTATGCAATGAAGGATGTTCACACTGTTCTGGGCCTCACCGGTGTGTGGCCTAAAGCAGCCCGTCTGCCTTAGCAACCATCCCCTGTGCCAGATGCACGTAGGTGTGAAGGCCCAGGCCTCTCCGGTGTCATCGCGATGAAAGGTGCACTCGTACCGGCACATCTGAACGGGAGTCACACTCTTTACGCTCCTTCTTCCCAGTTTTGAGCTCCGACTGGTGGATTCAGGACAAGAGATGTCATCCACCCTTCACAAGAACACGGGTGGCATGGTGGTAGAGTGAGCAGCACTGCTGTCTTGCAGCACCCAGGTGGAGCGAGAAGGCGGAGGTTCGATGCCTGCTCAGTCTGTGTGGAGTTTGTGTGCTCTCCCTGTGTCTACATGGGTTTCCTCCAGGTGCTCTGGTTTCCTCCCACAGCCCAAAGACATGCTGTTCAGGTTCCCCCATAGTGTGTGAGTGACAGAGAGAGAGAGTGTGTGTTCCACTGATGTATGGATGAGTGACGTAGTGTATCTAGCAGTGTAAGTCACCGCGGTGAATAAGGTGTGTGGGCTGATACTACTATGTAGAGTTCATCGGAAGTCGATTTGGAGAAAAGCATGTGCTAAATATGTAAATGTCATCCTCCAGAGATAGCTGAGTGCATGCTTGTACTTTTTAGCGAAATTACAGGGTAAAAACACGGTTCAGGTCAATGCAAAAGCCAATGGATAACTCAGCTGGACACATGTCAGGGAGGATGAAACATTAATGTAAATGAAGCCAGGGTGGGCTCTCTATACTGCAGGAGATACATTGGGCCCCTCAGATTACCAACATAACTGGGACTGGAATTCTGTCCGCAACTCGCTTTGTTCGTAAATCCGACCGGCGAGTCTCTGTAAGCTCTCCGAACACCACGCGGCACGGACTGCGGCCGTATTCCTTCGCCTGGGCTGTTAAAACTAAACAGGCTGAGGTTACCGGTACAGTGAGGGGAAGAGATTTCCACGCAGGCACCGGACAGCCCCCGACACGGTGGGAGGGGGGCGTTTTTTGCGGCGCCACTGCAGATCTTCTTTAAGGGCGCACAGGTTGCGTTTAATGAGCAGGCCTCCCGCACTGGCTCAGACAAAGGCTGGATGGCTGTGGGGGACGGCGGGCTCTACAACGGCACTCATAATTGCGCCTCGCTCTCTGCCGGCGAGCAGAAGAGGGAGCCTCTAATGGGCCTTTAGTACAACTGGAGGGGCACTTTGTACCTGACGACTACAAAGGCGCTCAGCCCTCTAATGATCGTGGCACTAAAAATGTAATGTGGCAGCCAACAGGAGTGAAACGTGCACAATTTCACACGTGGCCCTTTTTTTTCCTGTTCTTTGGCCTTCGGAAATTTCGCCCGAGCGTTTCTTGCAAGTTGCGCGCAGCCAGAGGCGGATTCTGCATTTCATCTCATAACAAGGTAACAGGGGACAAAAAAGGCAGGGAAAAGGAAGGAGGTTAAATCAGTCTGACACTGAATATTGACAATCCTTGCACACTTTTTTTTTTTTTTTTTTTTTTTACAGCTTTTGTGCTGCACCCCCACCCCCCCACCAGCAGGATGAGTGTTGCTCCCTGCTGATACTCTCCTCCGGTGTTGTGTGCTTAGAGAGATCCCCTTCGCATGTGGCGTCCTCCGACTTGTTCCGTGTTCCGACGCAAGTCGCGGTTTGGGAGCGATGTGAGCCGACTCCTCGAGTCGGGATTTGTCCCCCTCCCCCGTGTGGGCCGAAGCGATTGTCTGGGCTGGGAAGATCAGCCTGTAAGAAGGCGGCTTCTCCAGACCCCCTGCCGATTCCCTCTTGGTCTCCACTCCAGTGTGACGGGCTTTGTCTGTGCGTGTGTGTGTGCGTGCGCGCTGAGGAAGTCCAAGGTCTGTCTGCTCTAGTTTGTCCACAGCGCTTTTTTTTCCCTGCCTTCCTCGTGTTTCCGTAGTGGTGGCGGGACCCGGGAACGAGGCACCGAATTACAGCGTTCCGCTGGAAGGGCGAACCCTGGCGCTTCTGTTCGACCCGGTCAATCACGGGGCTCAAGTCGTCCAGCGCAGCGTTTAGATGGACGATGAGCTCGGTGCGTAACATATGAACTGCGCGGCGAATGTGCTTTGCGGCGCCTCCGAGACCCGTATCGCTAAGCATTCATTTCCGTGACAGTTTGCCTCCCCCCCCCCCCCCGCTTTCGTGACCTCCTCTCTTTGCGCATCGACGGCTGCGTGCCCGTCAACAAAGGATTCCCCTGGAGATCTCTATGGCAACTCTGCGGGCCGCGGGGTTTCTTCACGGCGGCAGACCTTTTCGGGAGGCGCCGAACGCTTTCCCTGCTTCTCCTTGAGAAGAAGGACCTGGTTTGTGCCAAGGGTCACGGCGGAGCGAGCGAGGAATCGTAAAGAGCCGCTTGTCGTCGGGTCCCTCGGTTAAAAGCGGTTTTCGACGACACGGCAGACCGCAGGGCGTCGGAACGAGAAACGTGCTCCGGCGCTGGGGGGGGTGGAGCGAGGCGGGTCGTGACCCGCTGCCCACGTGACCCCGTCCTCCGGCACCGGCGTCCCCCTTCAGGCCGCAGGCCGAGGAAGCGCCGCCAGGATTAGGAACGCGGCGGGACGCCCTGGAATCCCTCTCTGTGCCGACCGTCCCCGCCGATGACCTCAGAGCGTAGCTGTCGGGGCGGCAATTAATGCCTCTGCACGCCACAGAAAGCTGGAGATGTTTCGAGTGTCTAAAAATGAAACATTTTCTCCGCGAGGCTTACAGAGGCTGTCGGATTTGATCCACTGCAAGACAAAAGGCTTTGCCACTCAGCCCAGGGAGAGGGAGAAAGCAAATGCTGTAGGTTTAAATTTAAGATGAGACTCGCGCTAAAGGATGAGCTCTTAGCGCGGCACCTCCAGAGTCAGAGCTCCGCATCACCGTGTTCCACAAAGAATGCAGTAAAAAATACTGCAGCGACACCCATTCCTCGCATAACTCGGTTAAATCGTCCCATGAAATCAGCCCGTTCGGCGAATTCCCGTTGTGTTGAAACACCATTAATTCCTTCGAGGGAGGAAAAAAAAAAATTAATCGGTCCGGACGACAAACGTGCCACCTAAATTAATTAAAATGCCAAAATGAGTGGTATTTTATGCATGGTAATGATAACACCAACAAAACAAAAAATGATTCTTTCTGGCTTCCTTTTTAAAGTTCTATTTTCATTCCTTTATTCATTCATTCCGTTCATTTTACGTATTTGCTTTATTTATCAACGGCATGAGAGGGGGCACAGTGGCGCAGCGGGCTGGCCTGGGTCCTGCTCTCCAGTGGGTCTGGGGTTCAAGTCCTGCTTGGGGTGCCTTGCGATGGACTGGCGTCCCGTCCTGGCTGTGTCCCCCTCTAGCCTTATTCCCTCTGTTGCTGGGTTAGGCTCCGTGACCCCGTATGGGACTAGCAGTTCAGACTGCATGCGTGTGTATCAACAACCCTTCCGGCGCAGGGTTGCGGCGGTCTGGGTTCTCTCCGGGACGCGTGTGACCGCTTTTGACCGCCAGTGTGATGGGAAGCAGGCCGTGTGTACAGAATAGTGTTTATTATGGGAGTACAGCAGAGCGAATGAAATACCGTCCCTCCCGTGGGTGTAAAAAACACAGCGTAACCAGGCAAAAATGCTGCTGTACTGAATAATAAGACCTTTGTATGAAAAGGACTATACATTAGTATTATATGAGATGCTGAAGGGGATTTTCATCGTACGGGACCCAGCTGTTCGAGGGCTGAGTGGCCAAGGTTTGAAATGTAAGCGAGTTACCGCTTCCGTACGATTTTCCACACTAACTATAATGGCAGCGCTCTTCCTCTAGTTGGATTTGACTGCCTGTCCAGTTCATGCTTTGAATACCTTACCGTGTTGTGCACCTGTGTATTTTCTAAAAGTGACAGATAATTAGGGCCCATCGCAGAAATCAGCTGGGAGAAGTCATTATGCAAACCTGTCTCTTTTTTTTCCCTTTTGCTTTTGAACCTGATTTCTAGTTCGAGGACCCCACATCAGCCTGTGAGAAAACAGCGCTTTCCCAGACAGCTTAGCCGAATTTATTCTGCAAATGGGAATAGGGCATATTGTATAACCGTATCATATATTTCTCGCATGAAGCCTCGCTGTTGCTGTTAATCAGCGGAAGAGAGACGGAAGGGCCGCGCAGTTAAAAGAGATCCGTCCCCAGCGATCAGACGGAGACAGGATCGAGATGAAGGGATGTTTCGACGCTCTATCCGGGGCGCTCAAGTACCCGTGCCAGGACAGCTCCGTGTTCAGCCTGACGGGGGAAAAAATAACTCATGTTTTCAGGTATCGGGAAATATGAGCGTTTTTAAATGCACGCGTTATAAGATGAAACACTGGGTGTGTCTGGATGAGTTGTTTACAGATGTGAGTGTATCTGCAAAACAGGACGGGGGGGCATTCAAATTTCAGTTTCATTTCATATTTAACTGTCTGCCACCATTCACACCGACGGTAGTTTGGTGACTTAATAAACGCGTTTACCTTGCATACTGGCACATTGAGAAACATTCATGGCGAAATGATCATTAACCCTTTCTATGCAGGCATGGCAAATTAGCATCAGCTGGTAACTATTTTTCCAACTGCCAGTATTAATTTGGCCCTGAGAGGGTTAATTGCAATTCCAAAAACAATTATTGAAAATTTAGATGTAAAATGTATGACTTTCTTAATGGCTGTTTTCACGTGCTAAGATACACACACACATCCTCTGAACCGCTTGTCCCATACGGGGTCACGGGGAGCCGGAGCCAAACCCGGCAACACGGCGCAAGGCCGGAGGGGGAGGGGACACACCCAGGACGGGACGCCAGTCCATCACAAGGTACCCTAAGCGGGACTCGAACCCCAGACCCACCGGAGAGCAGGACGAGGTCCAACCCACTGCAACACCACACCCCCCTTGTTAAGCTATATATATATATATTTTCTATTGCAGTTCATATAATGAATTTTTTTATTCCGGTTCAAAAGTGACAATAGGTAGTTCAGCAGTGAGCACAGTAGTTCGAGCTTCTCTGTTGCACTCAGAGGACTCAGGTTTGAATCCCTCCTTTTGAGTCAGGCATTTATTTCTGAAGTGCTGCACTAAAAATGATTCAGCCATACGGAAGGGTAAATCATTGTAAATTGCTTTGGAAAAAAGCATCAGTTAAATGAATAAATGTGAATAATAAGAGATCCTTCGGAAGAGGTGTGTGACGGCGTGCGGAGAGCGTGTGGTGTCCATCGCTCTTCTCGAGGTCCTCTGTGTATCGGCATTTACTGCTGAGCTTGTGACCAGGCCTCCGTGCCTAACCGAAACGAGACGAACTTGGCCGAAAGACCGAGGAGCTTCGAAGGCCGAAACCACACCTCTCGAGTGACAGGAAAGGAGTTGTACCAGGGTGTAGTGTGGTATCCACACCGTGTCGCCCGACATGCTTCCCACAACATCCAGGGCGGCCGTGAAGAAGAGTCCCACAGTTTTTCGACGCCCGCTGTTTATCGAACGCTTTTCCTCTGAGCCGAACGTGATTTCCGTTACCCTTTGAACATGACCTCAGCTTCACTGTGTTAAAGATGCTGGGGACGGCGCCCGGCGGCTGGACTACGAAACAGCATCCTGCTTCACTGGACATGGACACAGTGGAGGAACCCCAGGAGAGGCGTGCACCATTCCCATTCAACCCACCATAGATTTGGCGCCCGTCTCAGCTGAATGTGGGGACCTTTCAGACATCCCCGTATGTCCCCGAGAAGGAGCGGTGTTCTCGTGTGCGGCCCCCGTGCCCCACAATGAATGGGCTGTCAGCGGAGGCTGATTTGTCAGCGCTGGGTCCTATTAGCGCCCGCGCGTGATCGAATTAACGTTCGCCCGGCTCGCTTAGTGAGGTCAGCAGCATTAGCCCGGCGCATGGCTCATCGAGCCCGGCGCCGAGTGGAACGGAGCACGCCGAGGGAAGGAGCGCGGGCACAGCGGCTGTGAGGACCTTGTCACTACTCGTTTGGAAGAACCCCTGTAGGCCAGTGCGTCGCCACTCGCTCTCCTGCCTTCCCTCATCAGTTGGTCTTACCCAAGCACACCCCATCCCCCATCCCCATCCCCCTCCACCCCGACAGATGCCCCACCCAGCTCGGCAGCCACCCCGCAGCCATCGTACCTCATTCCTCTTCGTTAACCTTCGGTGCCAAGGATGAAAAGCTGTCTCCCCTCAGAGTAATTTATCTTCACCGCCTGCGGATGAACCTGCTAACCTGACCTGTTCATTTGGGGATGGGATTTGCAGCCGGGTGGGGGAAGGGACACGAGGGCAGCCGTTCGACACGAGGGAGAGCAGATGTCACCCCGCTCTGTCACCGGGAGCATCTGATCTACTGACGGAGACTTGTGGAGGAAACCGGCCTGCGGTCGAGTGAGCGGAGCCTGCAGCTATCATCACGGCATCTCAGGGCCATGCACACCTACGGGGAACAAAGGCTTGACTCTCAGTTCTGGGGGCACCACGGGGAACACGCAGATGGTGTTTAGAGATGGCTGCTCCCACACGGGCGACGAGGGGGCACCACCGATCCTTCAAGCACTGTCTGATAACTCACCTTGAAGCACCTCCTTGCCCAGGATCATTCATCTGTGGACTCAGTTTTCCCTCCATTTTTGCTTGCAGAAAAATGGCCACCTCCTGTTAGCAGGAACTGGCCAGCTAGTTGTAGCTTGCCCAAGCATTATTTGCTGCAGTATTTTGTAGCTCAGGGAGCCAATTTGTCAAATCTGCAGCTGATGTTTGCCACAGCCAGTTAAGCCTCTGCAAATGAGTATTAATCGCCCGCTGAAAGCATTCCTCTTATATGCGGAGCGATGGATTTTTCCTTGCGCCAACAAGGCCTCCGGAGAGCCCCGCACCAGAAGGATCCTGGAAATCAGGGCGTCAGCTAATTTGTTTTCAATCGCTTTTAATCAATGGCTTGCTGGTTTCAGGATGATGGCGGAGTGCACCCGTAATTGTCTGGAATAAATCACTTTGCCCTTTGGTGGTAAAATGGACGATAGGCGGACCTCGGGGTCATTTAGCAAGTGGGCTAATCGGCCCACCGCTTAGAAACCTGGGTTTGGGGACCGGGATGGTGGTGGGACTGGAAGGATATGCAATAGGGACCATCCCAGCTATGGGACTCAAGCGCCACTCCAGCCTTAATCTGCTGAAGACCCTTTTCTTGGGTCCGAAATCCGTGTCGGCCGAAGCCAAGTATCCAGCACTTCCTTCCCCCCATATGTATCGCACCGTCCACGTGGCACGTTGTTCGGCGTCTCCCGCATCTTCGGGTGGGCGCGGTTCTCTCCGGGTCCCTTTCTCCTGCCGAGGACTCTCTGCATTGCACAGATGCCCTCCCGGTGTTAATGTGGCCGGATGATCTTTTAATCGCAAAGAGGCTGTGTTATTACCATCTCTCCTCTCCTCATTAACCTCTAATGAGCACCGTGACCGCTGTCTCTGGAGCTTGTCGAAATATTATTCCTCCAGAAAAACCATCACTCGGAAACGTTTAATGCTCGCCAGGCGACGCGGGTGATCAATCTCCAGCTCCGTGCACTCGGAGTGGTATCGGTGCACCTGCTGCCAGCTTAGCGTTATTGTAAGTTACTACCCTTGACACAGAAATTCATGACCTGTTCGCCCCGCTAAGGCTACAAAGAAGGCAATTAGCACTTCCCATTACAGCAGATCGGCTCTCCGAGGCGCACGGCCACTCCACGGCGCGCGAGTTGGACCCTCTCCCAAGAGGGTCTTCCCACTCCACCTGTAATTAGAAAGGACTGCTTTCACCACACCGTCCACGTGATTAAATTTTTTCCGTGACCTGTTTTTTTTTTTTTTCCTTTTTCCATCTCGAACCCTTTTTTTTCACACCCCTTAAAAACTCTTTGCGTGGTTGTCCTGTTTGAAAGACGTCGCCATGGTAACTGAGTAAATGCTGATGTCACGGATGCGAGCTCGTACATGCCTCGCAGTGTGTGTTCATCACCGTCGACATCTCACGGATGGTGGGAGGCGGTCATTATGCACAGAATTTAGGGAATCACTGCTAGCCCAGGGACAGCAGGAGGTGTAGCGGTTAAAGCTCTTGCCTGTCAATCAAAGGACCCAGGTTTGAATCCTGACTCCTGCTGTAGTACCCTTGAGAAATGTACTTACCATGCACTGATGCTGAGAGTAAAAATTGCCCACTTGTATAAATGTTTAAATCATCATAAGTACCCTAGCATACAAACCGAACATTTTAAATCAATTTGGAGGAAAGCGTGAAATAAATGAAAAATAATACGGTGTAACACTGTTATGAGACTTGACTGGAATAATAACCTATTGATGCTACGGGTTTTTTCGATAGGACGAAAAATAGACCGGCCACTCATTCGCTTTCATTAACCGCTTGTCCAAGTGAGGGTTGCAGTGGTCTGGAGCCTATCCCCGAAGAACAGGTTGCAAAGCAAGTCGAGGAACCCCCCTGGACGGGACGCCAGTCCATCGTCGGGTGGATGATACACCATTAATAATATGAAGAAGCGCATCATTGCCCGGCCATATTTCAATATCGCGCTTCATGTGGGCGATGTGGAGATACAGGAAACTAAACGGCAGAACATCAATTTGAAGAATTTACATGCAAATAGTTTCTTCTTGCTCAGTGCTCTGTTTGATTAACAGTGACGGCCCGGAGCGAACGCGCTAGCTTTCGGGGTGTCGTCTTCGCTCCCGAGCTGTCGGCGCGACGGTGTGCTGATAAACAGCCCGGCTTCGTCAGTCCGCCTGCCGCCGCTCAAAATCGTTGCCGGGCCGATCTTTAAAAGCGCCGAATTACCCCGCCCTCCCGCAAGCTGTGATAAATGGCTGCCGTTTCTTCTAGGTGGGTGTTTGCTGTCTTGCTCGTCTGCCCAAAGGCAGGTTCCCCGCTGCGTTCGAACCGTGCGTGCGTGCGCTCTTTCGGGCCTTCCTCCGTTGTTTGTGTGTCTCGTGCGTCCGACAAGGGCGGTGCGTAGTTGCGAGGCCCTTCCTGTCGATGCGCATCGATCGGCGAGGAGCACGTTCATTGTGTCCGCTCTGCTGTTACAATCTCCCCCTCCGGTTCTCCCTCTGCTGCACCGTGGCTATCGGGTCCAAGCCCGCTCTCTGTGCCCCCCCCCCGACACACCCCACTCTCTTCTCCGCAGTCCAGCCGTCCAGCTTCAACTTTTGCTTCGCCGCACAACTTTGGAGGCACGTATCTGATCCTCTTGTTGGTTTTACCTGATTGATGCCGTGCCGTCGTCGTACAGTAAAAGGGGTCGGCGATAAAAACAAATCCATAGTTTGGAGTCCTATGCAAGCCCGTTAAATCTGCGCAATCGTCCATCATCCATCAAGCCAACCCGTAGACGTTGCCGACATCAATTTTATGTCCTGTCTCAGGAAGATCTATCTCACCATAAGCCGGTGTCGAGGCGGATAAGTGAAATTTATGAAGAACCAAATATTAACAACCCGGCCGCCATAAATTCAGTGACATCACTACTATGAGAAAAATCGATCCGCCGCTGGACTAACTCATGATCCCACCTTGGTATCAATAATCTCTGGGGCTAATTGAGGGTTTTGAAAGGCAAGAGCGCCATAAATCCCAGGCAGCTGGACGCTTTTAACGCGCCTGTCCGGGTGACATATTCCGTTGATTTGGGCGGGCGGACAGGAAATCAATCACCGCCCCCCCCCTCGCGCTCTGAACCGCACCCTGAACTGCCGCTCCGACCCAGGGGCTCTGGGCACCTTTCGGAGGGTATCCGTCAGCGTTTGTGTCGGGGGGCCGCCGGATCCAGCACCGAGACTGTTTAATGAAAACATAGGAGGCCAATTACGGGCCGCACCACAGTGGCAGCGTGTGCCAGATGTCCCTTGTTTGCGCAGTGGCTGCTTTCGTGTATGTCAGCCTGGAAATTACTCACCCGCCTATGTTTGACCTCGATTAAACGCCGTTGTAGCACCTGCGGGTGTTTGCGTTCGGTGGGTTTTCTCGAGAAGCTAGTTCTTTCGAAAGAACACACCTTTCTTTACCCTGTTCCATGTCGAAGAGCGGCTTAATCTTGAAAATGACCTCCAGCGCAGCGCTTTGTCTCTTTGCTGCTCCGCGCACCTTGTTTCCTCTCCTGGCACACGCGGGGCTCAGTGAAAGACATCATCTTTCTCACATCCTTCTTGCTGTAGCTGTTGAAAGGATTAACCCTAACGCTAAGGGTAAAAACACGGCCAGAGCGGAGCAGGGCCCAAGGACCGCAGGCCATTTCCTCGCTCCGGGGCCCGGACCGATGGAGCCCTTCCGACTCTTTTCACCTGCGGCGCGGCATCGCGGGATCCGCTCGGCGTTGCGAGAACGGCACGGCACAAGCCATGGATCCTTCAGCACCCACTTAGCAGCGCGTGAAATGCGAACGTGTGCGACGCGTGTTTACGGTAAAGGATGTCAAAGAGCCCGTGTTTACCCAGCGCCGCCGCCGCCGCCGAGGGAATCCCCAGCGCCCGCCATGCGGTAGCGATCCCGGTGCTGCAGCCCCGCTCGTAAGCTGGTTATAAACGCATTTGTTAAACAGTCATTAGCGTCAGTAGCATCAGCGTTTGGCAACACCCAGGGGAAGGGCTGCTCCCCCCTCGCCAGCGCCACCTCCCCCGCCGCCCTCCTCCACACACAGATGGCCTCCTTGCTACAGGAAAAAAAAGGAAGAAAAATCAGAAGAGAAAGTGAGGTGACAAGTAATTTCCGAGATGGATTGATTCGATTTAGTGGGAGGAATTGGGGACACGTGGCACCCCTTCTCCCCTTCTAGTCCAGCTCCCATTTGGCGGGGGGGATCCGACAGCAACGGGTGCCGGCGCCATCCATCTGCCGCGCAGGTGACGCTCCTCCAGCTGTCTCCGGCCGAGGGGTGTCTGTTAAAGAAGGGAGCGGCGTCGGTCCCGTGATGACCCCCCCGGGTGCCCCCCCTCCCCGCACTCCAGGCCCGCGTGCACTTCGGAAGCGTGGCGCGGCAGTAAAAGCGCATTAGTGTAACACGGGGCTGCGCTGTAAATTAGCGTGCCGCAGTAATGACTAGTGAGAGAAAACAATCTAAAGTGCGTCCGAGGCCCGGATGCCTTAACATGCGCCGGAGGACTATTAAAAGTAAATTGGAGCGGTATCTTTAGCTTCTCTTTGGATCGGCCGGGGGAGCGGAGGCTCGGGGAGAGAGTGTCCTTTGGAGCGATCACCTCTAATGATTCTCATTTCAAACAGGAACCCTGAATGGGTTTTCAATTAAATTTCAATCGAGTCGTCCGTGTTGCCTTAATCAGCGCAAATAATCCTCTCCTGCTGGGAAATTATTGCCTTACTTTGATATCCAGGGTAAGTCGCCCCGCCAGAAGACGTGTGACGGTGCAGGGAGGAGTCGTGCCGCGGACTCGGGGGGGCAAAGGAAGAGCGGGGTGGGCTTCCGGCAGGTCCGGACGGGGAGGAATGGAGCGGCTGCGGGGCCGGGTTCGAGGCATGTGGGCCGGGGTGCGAACGCTCGCGAAGGGCTCAGCAGCGCCGACCGCGAGCTCCCTGCAGGATCGCCGCGGTCCCCTTTTGCGGGGAAACGCTTGGCACCGAGCGGCGCGGCTTCAAAGCCGCCCGGGTCAGAGCGGGCAGAGCGACGGGGCCTGCGCGGTCATTGTGGTCATTGTTATTCCTTCGCACGACCGTTTTTCATATGGTCTCTTTCTCACGCAAATGGCTGATTGATTGCCTTTCATCTGGCACTTTTGAGTATCTACGAGAGGTACTTTTTTCGTCCACATCAATTATGCCCGGGTAATAAATCAGGCTTCTCTGCGGAGCCCTCTTCTCATATCAAAGCGACTGCCTCGCCGCGCCGTTGGGGGATAAAAAGCAGGAGTGGGTTTGAGGGGATGGACCGCGGGGTGGGATACGTCTTATTTTCTGGCAGACGATTAAAGAGCTGTTAACTCGATCGTTTCCCGCTTCGCGCTGCAGAATGTGGTCGGACGAGGCTGCTGTGGGTGTGACGGTCTAAAGAATCGTGATGCGAGCCAAGGTGTGAATGTGACGCCCTCCCGTAGCAAAATATGGCTTGTGGTCGATCTGTGTTTTCACCTTTTAACCGACGCTGTTCTCCAGAACGACTTAGAGCCATGTAAACATTTGCACAGCAGGGTGTTCTTAGTGTGAGGGGGCGCAGTGGGTTTGACCGGGTCCTGCTCTCCGGTGGGTCTGGGGTTCGAGTCCCGCTTGGGGTGCCTTGCGACGGACTGGCGTCCCCTCCTGGGTTGTGCCCTGCGTTGCCAGGTTAGGCTCTGGCTCACCGTGACCCCACTTGGGACAAGTGTTTCAGACAGTGTGTGTGTGTGTCAATTTAGGGTAAGATGAAGAGTTCTGCAACCAGAGATGGGTATTGAACCTGGGTTCTTCAGGTCCAAAGGTGCAGTTCTAACCTCCTTATACCTGCGGTTCGTACCCAGGGCAGTGAGCTTCACGGAGGTGTGGGATGAGCATGGAGGTAGGAAGCGGCCCCTGGGATCCATGTGTGTTCCGATGGACTCTGTGACGGTTGCGGTGCTGTGACACCTCCGGCTGCGGACCGTACCGAAACTGTTCCTGCACTCTGAGTCCGTATCCCCAGCGCAACCCCCCCTCCAGAACCAGGACCTGTCTGCTGGTGGATGACACGCTGTAACAAAGGAGAGTGTGCGCCGCTCCCGTTGTCCACACAGGGAGAGCATGGGAGAGCGCCGTTAATTGGTGCCGCGTAGTGGAATCGCCTTTAATCGGCTTCCGCTCAACGGCTCGCCCGTTAATGGCGGATGTTCCGCTGCACGGCCCCGGGGACTCCTCCGCGAGCGCGGACTTACCGCGGTAAACAGAGGCATGCGAAACAACAGATCACCATGACGCATAAATCTGCAGCAGTTTGCATCGGTCTGGATGGTGCTGTGTTTGTGTTTAATCAGGTGTGTGTGTGTGTGTGTGTGTGTGTGTGTGTGTGTGTGAGATGGGGGGGGGGGTTGGGAGAGCCTGTGAGATTTGAGTTGATTTCAGGCCTTTATGCAAAGTACTACAAGTGTTGTATTGATCATCTGTGGCAGCTCTGGTTTGGTAATGAGCACAGAGAGAAGCCCTTGGGCACTTTCTCTCTCTCTCTCTCTCTCTCTCTCTCTCTCTCTCTCTCTCTCTCACTCTCACTCTCTCTCGTTCGCTCGCTCACTCCCTGTCACAAACGGGAAGCTCTGGCACAGGGTCAACGTGTAAAACGTAGAAACCCGGCGCATGTCGCGAACCCCATCCCCACGCGCAGGCGTCCCCGCCACCCCAGCCGGACTAAAGGAGTCGCACCCATTCCGTCGTCGCCGAATAAAGGAGGGTCTGCCGTTTTCTCTTGCGGACGGAACAAGGACCTCACGCTGCGATGACGCTGACGGCGCTGTCGCCCTGCTCCTCGCCTGCTTGTTCTGCCGCTTGTTTGTTTTTAATTCACGCCCGGCCTTGCAGCACAGGAGCAGCTTATGAATTATTTAATGTTAAATTGCCGTTCGCCTGCTTTCCCGGCTGATTTATTTTAATGATTCGTAATAAAGGCTCAGGTTGCCATGAACTAGTGCGCGCTCGGAGAGATAATTAATCACCCCGACAGGAGCGCACGCGGTTCTGCGGCTACGGCGCCCCGCTCTCGCACACGCGCGTTCGGGTCAGAAAGCAACCCGGTATCTGAAGCGAGGGCGCGCCATTCGCCCGGCCTCCGACGACAGCGGCCGCTCGGCACGTTGCGGCGACGGCGCGGCCGCCGTCGGACACGGCGAGGCGTTATTTACCCGCCGCCTGGCTGTGCTCTGCACCGCAGCAGTTCCACTTGATTAATCCACTTGAGCGGCTTAGTGGATCATCAATAGGCATTGTTTAGAGATTGCAGGGTTTTCAAGGAAAATCCTATTGGCTTCAGCGTAGTTCAAAGCACACCATAATCAGGAAATAATATGCTGCGCTTGAAAAAATGGGGAGGGGGGGGGAGGAATTGAGCTTTGCCAAACGATTATGAATGGGAGAGCGGGGAAATACTGCAGAATGCGTGCTCGTTGCTGTCGGGAAAAGGCCCGTGCTGTGTTTCAGAATCCAGGGAAGCAGCTTTAAGCAGAATGACCTACCCTGTTCCCACCAGCCTCTGCTAGCCAGCCGCCTTTCCTTGCGCGAGCTTGTCGTTGTCTGTGCAGCCTGTAGGAGTGACTGGGCACCCGCTCGCACTGCAGCTGGGATCCGCGTTGGCACGCGTTTGGGAGAGTCCATGTGAGCGGCATCGGCGTGTCGAACCACTCCGATCCCCATCCCGTCCCCCGCCCATTGCTTCCCGTGTACACAAACAACACCTGCCGAGGATCCCAGCATCCCTGCGCGGAGGCTAGGTCGCCCTCAGGACCAGGGAGAGCATGGCCAGGCGCCAGCTACAGAGCTAGGAAAACAAACCTGGGCACGGTGGTCGAGCCAGGAGCCTCTTATCCTCCAGGTGTCCCGGGGCCAGCTGGAGAGCCTGGTCTCTCCCCCAACCAGGGAGCGTCTGGCCCAAATCCGCACCCCCCTTTATCTCCTCGTCCAGGATATACAAGAAGAGCGGCAGGATTTTGGCGGGTGGGGGGGGGGTTCAGGGGTGCCCTCTCGCCCAGCCCCCGCTGCGCCTTTATGCTCCATTTCCCTGTCCCTCCACCTCTCCCTCCCGCTGGCCGTGCACTGCAGCGCGCTGACAGGCACAGTTAGCATCTCGCACAGCGGAGCCTGTCCTCTGGCTGCCGGGGCTGTTTATCTCTGCCTCGCAGAGAGCTGTTATCGCGTTACTGCTCTGTTGTTATGGCCTTGTCATTTTCTTTCTGCTCATCTCTGGGAACTGTTTCAGCCCCCACCCCACCCCTCTGTGGCACACGCATTGGCCCGTGGGTCAGCGCGCACATGCAAGCAGCTGCTTTCTGCTCATCCCCTTTGTCCTCCCCACATCGACAGGTCAGCCCTTTGTTTCCAGTAGCGGGCAAGCCCCGTCTCACTGCTCGGATCGCTTCGGTGGGCGCACCAGAACGGCGTTACGTCGCACACCTACGCTTGCGATGTGTTTAAAGGGTGAAACGAATAAGCGCTCAGTCGTCCGAATGTCGCGTCCCCGGCGCTGTGCGCCCATCGCTTCTCCGGGGACGGCTGCGTGCTCCTCAGGGGGTCTGTCATTCTCTAAGGAGAGCATTCGACTACACATCCTTGCAGCTGCAGTCTATAGAGCGAAGGCGGTGCACTAATTGTATTGACCCCCTGTCGTCCCCAATTAGTTTCAGGGTAGCATTACCCAGCACCATTGCCGCAGCGATGGCTCATATACCACTTGTAAACAGACAGTGGACAGGAGTTGTTGCGGACGCCATACAAACGGATGAAGTTGTTAAGCTGAACATTTTTTAGGTGATGCTTTCCTCCAAAGTGACGTACGGTGTCTTACGGAAACTACAGCAGGAGGTAGGATTTGGGGGGACAGCGGGTGATGTAGTGGTGGAAGCCTCTGCCTTTGGACTTGAGGGACCAACGATTGAATTCCACCTTCTGCTGTAGTACACTGGAGTACATACCCTGCAGTAACAATTACCCAGGTATGTAAAAGGGAAATCGTAGTACAGTGTGATGTCACGTTGACCTGTGGCATAACACAGCTGCAGAAAGAGCCACCACCCCAACTGGAAAAGTAGTTTCTTGTAGGAGGACATGGGAGAGCATTTTTGGAGACACTTTGAACCGGTGGTCACCATACCACACCATACCCATGGGAGGGAATGAAATGTGATGTCCATGAGATGATGCAGCAGAACCTGCAGGCCCGGCTCCCGTTGTGCCTGTTTGCACTCATTTGGGAGTGTTACCTCTGTCCTCAGCTGGGAGACACAGCGATGCGAAGAGCCGGCCGCCCGGCACCCTGGGGTCTTCTTCATCCGCTGAGGGGGAATCGCCGCACTTAGCGGTGCCTGGGTCACGGCACCGTGGAGAGACACCCAGCTGGGAGCGAGACTTGCTGCTCTCGCCCGCACCCCCCAGAGAGCAAACGTGACCCCGCGGGGACCCACGGCGGTGACAGGAACCCACCCGTTTGTGAGGCGTCACCTCTACGCGGCTTCGATGTGAGCAGTCAAGGTTCGCCTACGTTCGTTAACGCTTGCGGATGCTGCGAAAGCCCCGCCCGCAGACCCTCCGCCGTGTCTGGCTCCCTATCTTATCCCTGCAGCTGACGTGGGAGCAGCCCTCTTTCCAACAGGGAGTGCGGACACTCCTGGTTCAGGGTGACACGCGATGCCGTTGGTCGTCTCTCTAGACTTAACCGCGGGTCGCCTTCACATCCAAACAGACTTCGCTCCCACTCATCTACTTTCTGGGCTTAAACCGGCTGACATCCCACATATTATTTGTGTTACTTTCTTTGGAGAACGGGAGGGCAAAAATACCGACTGTCTCCCTTTTGGATTACCTAAATCCCCAGACGCCCACCATGTTTCGTTTAAGTTACAAAATTAAATCATAATATACTGCCTTGTTTACACCTGTATGCGTGGAATAGCTGCGGTTATGAGGCTAACTTCAGATTCCGAAGAAGGAGCGGGGATTTATTACCGGGGCGGCACGGCCCACGGAAGAGACGACATTTTTCATTTGCTTAACTCCGCACATGTGTTCTCAGCCACTTTGGAGCCCCATAAAGAGTGTGTCTGCTGGAAGGCGGCAAGAACGCCCAACCCCCCCCTCCACCACCACCACCACCGCAACCCCCCACCGCAAAGCACATGTATAAAAAAGCAAACAAAAGCTGAAAAACTGCACCTCGCTTTCATTTAATCCGCTCTGAACTTTTGCTCTGTATCACCGCAGATGATTTATTGGCTCGGAGGGGACCCCCAAGCACGACGTCCTGCTCTGTTTACCCCCTGCACCTTGGCAATTTGGGCCGGGGTCCGGGCCAGGATGTTGCCGTATATCTTTCTGAGAAGCTGCCGTTTGCCAGGCCGGTGTGCTTCGGCTACACGTGTAATGGCTCCGGCTCTCCCGGAAGCACAGTGGAATCTTGGGTCTTGGTTTAAAGCGAACGTGGTGGGGAGGGGGTGTCGCCTGTGTCCAGCGCTGCTCTCCGACCGATAGTTAACCGTTTAAGCGGGACCCGGCTGCCCTCGCGGTGAGAAGCCGTCGGGTTTCTCGCATGGGAACGAGAGCCGATCGCCCCGGTCCTCAACTCCAGCGACAAGGTTGCTGTCGCAGGACAGCGGGGGGCGGGCTAGCTGGCTCCTGCGTCCGACACACACTTCCACTTGGTGACATCAGCTGCTGTTGTCGTCGCTCAACCCTCGGCGGCCCACAGCCTATTGTTCAGTCTATCTCACGGCCGCATTGTACGTGGAGGAAACCACCATGCGCCGCATTTGATTGTGCGCCCTGGTGTTTGGAGGGGATGTACCGTTACCCTCCGCACACCCACGGGTGCGGAGCGGGCCCCGTGCCACACACGGGTGCCGGGGCGCACGGTACGGGCTGGCCGGGCGAGTATGGATCGGAGCGACTGCGTAAAGGAGACGTCCGGCTTGGAAGCCTCCCCCGGAGCGAACCCGGGCCCTTCTCTGATGTCCGCACAATCTGTTTGAATATCTATTTATTCCCGCGCAGATTAGTCTTTAAAAGAAGTCGCATAATAGTTAATTACATGCCTATTAGTGTGAAATGAATACCTCTTCCTGAGTCCCTCTTTCATTGCTTTTCCCCTGCCGGCGGAGATCAATGGCGTTGGGCCATGTGAGCAGACAGGCGGCGAATGAGGAGAAGGCTTTCTTCTTGACAAAAACCGTGTTTGACATGTCGTTATGCGGCGGGGGGGGGGTTTGGAAATCTTTGCGAGCGCTGCATTAAAACTTGCAAATTAGCTCAGGGTCTACGCCTGCAGTTATTTTTAGCCTTTGTCGGAGGCCTTTGTTTCTGAAAGCCTTTTTGTGTCTGCGCGATGACATGTTTTAAAGTCAGCTCGGAATCAAAAAGATCCCTTCTGTGGTCTGTTCTCATCTTCATCTCCATCATCTGCCGAGGAGCTCCGGAGGAAGGCGCCGGGCCGCGCTTCCCGTTCGCGCGTGTTTGCGTGCGGGCGAGCTGGAGCAGATGTGTAGGAGGAAACGGGCCATTCCTCGGTCAGTCTTGTGGCCGAGCTGGCGGTCGGCGGAGGAACGTTCAAGGCCGAGGTAACCACCGGACTGGTTTCTCCAGCCTCGTGACATCGGCTTTACCTAAACGTTCCAGGCGTGGAGCTCCCTCCACGTTATAGCGACCCCTTTCGCGAGCATCCGCAAACACATCCGACGCCCAATCCTCGAGAAGCCCGGCGGGTGACCTTAAAACTAATAAGATGGAATTCAGTCGGAGGCAAAAGTCGTTCAGACCTCTAGCCGGGAACAGGTCTGATAATCCGCCTTGGAACACCTCTGAGCTCCACCAAACACATGTCATATTCATCGCTCCCTATCTGTCCTTCTGCGAGCTTGCCGTGAGAGGATTGTAGAAAGCTGCTTATCGACGGGGAAATAACGTTCGTTGTGTGTTCGGCGCGTGTTCGGCGATTGCAGGCGTGGAGCAGCAGGTAGTGTGGCGGTTATGGAGAGGAGATTGTACCTTCGAGGATTCCCTAGATTCCCTCGACAGACCCGTCTGTGATTGCGGACTGAATTTCTCCAAGAATTTCTGACGATGCCGCAGTCCTTGTCTCGAACAGTCCTTCTTCAGATTGTGTAAGAAGCATCTTCCCATCGTAGGGGCGGGCCTTCCTGCTCGTCCGCTGATGGTTCCTGGATCCCAGTCTTTGGGCCCCGATTGTCCTGCTGGTGTCTTCCATTCTTTCTGTTTGACCCGCTCGTTTCTTTTTACTGTCATATAACGTTTCCACAACATCTCCGGTTCTTGTTTTTTACCGTAGTTCTGAGTATCCGATGTGGTCCGTGTCAAAATGCTCGGTCGGTAACATCGCACGTACCAGCTGTTAGGGCCACCAGCTCAGGTTGTCAGAAGATTGTATTCAGGGATGCCTACAAGGAAAAAAAAAAAGGTTTGGGAACCACTACCTTCTGTGGTTCGTTCCTCGTCCGTTTTGTTCAGGGTGTAGCTCATTCCAGCCTTTTCAAAATTGTGGCTAATTTTGTTGAAATCTCCTCCCAAGTCGGATGGTCCAGAGGAATTCAGGATTAGATAAGCAAAGAAGCAGCCTGTTTAGGGTTTCACCATCTCTGTCGATGCTGTCCTGCATATACATGGCAGCTGCTAGTGTAGTTGTTAGTGTTGCTGCTTCCTTTGGCCTCCAAAGGTCACAGGTTTGAATCCCACCTCCAGCTCTAGTACCTTTGAGCAAGGTACTCACCCTAAATAGCTCCAGTAAAATTACCCAGCTGTATAAATGGGTAAATAACTGTAAGTAGCTTCACATTGTACGACGCTTCGGAGAAAAGTGTCATCTAAAAGAATACATGTACAGTATGTGAAGTCAGCCTGGAGGCTAAGGGTCTAGAACCCACTCTGCAGAACAGCTGTAGTGCAACTGAGTGAGGAACCCCCTCTGCAGTCCACCCCCCATGGTCAGGAAGGGCTCTGTGATGCCGGGTAATGCGTCGTGGAGGGACGCCCCGCTCAGATGCGTGTTTCTGTTCTTCCCACCACACCCACCTGGCGGAGCTGGAGATGGGCTTTTAAAGAATTGCTTTCATATCCCCATATCGCTCCCTCTTGCTCGATGGCTCACTCCCTCTCTGACAGGAACCCCCACCCCCCGCCGCCGCGCTGCACAGCTCTCCAGGTCAGAACGCATCTACGCTGCCGCTGCCGGCCATGTGGCCGCCAGTTTTTGGACGTCCCCCTCCATCCCGCCGTTGAGGACAGTCTCTTAGCAACAGCAGGCGAAGCGGTCCGGTGCACTGTGGGTTCCCTTCCCCTGAAACGCCGCCTTTGATTTGTGCACGCGCAGCGTTGTTGTCAAGGTGCTGCAGCACACATCCAATGAAAAAAAACCCCATCTGGAGAGGAGCCCGAGCCGCAGCGGGGCTCATTGTCATGTGTACATTCATTATCACACTCCTTTGGCCCTCTTTTGTATTTTTCGTGCGTGATTTTTTTGTTGCCCCCCCCCGCATACCTAAATTTTTCACACGTTTAATACACCTCTGCGTTCAGTGAATGAGCGCTGCCGACAGATCTCATGACTCACACTGGAGCCTCGCATGTCGTGTCCCTCATGTTTACTGTTTACCGTAGTCTGACCACACTGCTCACTTATCTGCGTGTCTCATGTCACACACTGCTAATTGGGTTTTGTCCTCTCCTTTCTTTTCATGTTTCTCTCCGGGCCCACGACTGTTACGGGAACTCCTCTGTCCCGGACACAGGTGAGTACCCGTTTTATCGAATATATATGTCTGTGCCCGTGATCGCTTTAAGGAGCCTGCGGGAATGTGCGCTGCGTGGCGAACGAAAGGGCGTTCCTAGGCTGTCAGGAAGCGGGCGGCGTGACGGATCGCGTTGGGGAGCGCGCGCACCGTGACAGCTTGGCAGCAGAGTGCTGGCGACGGTCCCATGGGGGTGGGGGTGGCTGGAGGCCCGCAGCAGTGATAAGCATCAAAGTTTGATGAAACCGCACGGCATATCTCCCCACTCCACCCGATCCTGTGGGCTGGTGCTAACTGATGATCTGCCCCCAGGCGCCCTTGCCCCACCCCCGGCCAGTAGGCTCTCACCGCGTCCGCAACTGCGAAGGGCAGGAGGCTCTCAGATAGCCGCGCTAAGCAGCTTGTGGCCTGGTTCTCCCATCTCCTTCCCTTCACACTTCCTCTCTGTGTGGTGTAGCCTGTCTGCCACAGATCCACACATCCCCTTTCTGTGTGTGTGTGTTTGGCTGTGCCCGCATGTTGCGTGTCCCTGTGGGAAGCAGTGAGATCTGATGCCCAGTGAGAAGCTGCTGGAAGGAAAGAGGACAGCCAACACGCATGTGGCAGAACCGCGTTACCACGTCGGCCGCGACAAACAAGCAAACACAACGTTGAGGGATCAACAGCAAACACGCGAACACAGTGTTCCCGCTGCAGGGGTTGCGAATGGTCACCGCCAGCCTCTGAACTGCGTGACCGATGGTCCGCGTCCTTCGCGCGGCGCCCACTAGTGGCCGTGCTCCGTAGGCGACGGCTCTCGGCCGTCGGCTCCCGTGGAGAGCAGAAGAGGTGCCGCGAAGCCCCGTCACATGGCTGCTTCTCAGCCGGATCAGGTCCTCTTCCTTTTTACATATTGCTTGTCTACACCCTATGACATATACTAAAGCATATCGAGTCTAGTGCATTTTCCGCGACTGGAGCTCCTGTTGCGCCCTAGCAGTTTATGGTGATGGATACGGATACGCGGCTCGGTGGAAGTCGTGCGTTTGGGCAGGTCACTCTACCACGAGAGGTGCACGATACCCGCGTGGCGTGCCTTTTGGATACACAGCGCTGCTCATGTTCGGCGATGCCCTCGAGTACACGTTCCATGTTTAATGTGTGCTGTATGTGTAAATGCATAATGTATGCGGTCAGTGTCCAAGGTGCCCGCAGGGTACTTGGCCCGGGTTCAGTGGGTCTCTGCGGTATTGGGCTTACCTTGTCTTCCGAGTATGTGCCGAGGGTTCCGCTTTTGTATGGAGCCAGTGCCTTACGGGTGTTGCGACAAGTGTGGTATTTTCTGGGGTGTGAGGTCACTGCTGTATGGCTGTTGGATTTAAAGGAAATTACACGAAAGGTCCACTTTCGTCCTAAAGGAGGACGTTAAGAAACCTGTGTACGGTGGATGCCGTGCGAGCGGAGCCGCGTCGTTTTGCCATGCGGAGGAATAAGCTAATTGGGACAATTAACATACCCGAGCGCAGGAACGAATTGGTCGTGTTAATTGAGGCTGTGCTGCTACCTTTAATTCAGTGAACAATTAGGGTATTTTCTGCTGGAAACAGTGTAAACGGCCCGATGAAAGAGAAAAGCAGAGGACAGTAATCTCACCAGAGGCAAGTGTCTCAAAACCTCCGAATGATAGAGATGCTAATTGGCCCGATATTGATGTGTTTTAATCCGCGACTCCGGGGAGCTATTTTTGTTATAGATGTAAGCGTGGCTTTGCTAATGATGCTGGATGATGTGACTAGACATCAGCTCTAATGGTTTATTGACTGGAAGTGCGGTCAGACTTCTGTTTTCAGACGGCGGAACGATTCTGTGCGGAGCGGGACGTTTGTGTTGAAAGAGTCAAATTAGCCGCATTCTACGCTCTGCGCATATTTATTCTGGGAAGCATTGCACGATTTAGCAGAAATTTAATTATGTCGAATGCTTTTTTGCATTTTCCATTCAGTTTTGTTAGATTAATCGTGCTTTTGGCGTTAGTCCGTACGATATGTCGGTTTTTAGAAAAATATTCCACATTCTTGAAATTAGCACATTTTGGCGAATATTCCAGTACCTTTTGGGATCTGATGCTTTCTAGAATGTTCCGGACAAGTTTTTGATGCCTTCTTGAACCCTCCAATGGATTCTGTGTTTCAGTGCTTTTCTAGAATGTTCCAGTGCTTTGCTGATTTTTCTATAATGTTCCGACACATTCAAAATATCTGTGTAATTTTTTTTGTTGATTAATGGTGTTTAAGATCTCTCAGTATAGTGCCCCTTGATTGTGTGAGTGAAAATTCTCATAAATTCTTGAAAGACTTCATAAAAATAGCGAAAGCAAGATTCTAGGGCCGAAACTCTACAAGAACTAGTGGTATTTTTGTAATCCGTAAACTTTAACAGATCGTAATCAACAGAGAAATCGACATAACTAAGAACTTTGAAAAAATGTTTTTTCTTTGTGTTATTATGCATTTGTATGAGACATGCAGGTCTGTGTTAGATTTCAATTTTGCTGATACTTGCCGCTGGCAGTTCCGTCACCTTTTGCACCGTCCGCACATTTCGTGAAATTCGGACGCAAGCGGCGAGAACATGGCGTCCCGCGTCTCAACTCAGGGTGCGACGCCACGCTCGGGAAGCTTCCGGAGACGTCCGGGCCGCACAGCAAGCAAATGGGATCGGACCAGCGGCGGCCAGAAGCAGGCTGATGGATCGCTGCCATAACGACATGTGTCATAGGAGCGAGGCTTGTCAAATCGATGAGGTCGCTGCTTGCATGTGACTGGGATGTGACTGAAGCGGAGCGGGGAGCCGGAGGGAACGCTCCCTCCCCCGGGTCACATGACTCTCACAGGGAGGCACACGCCACTCGAGTCCCGTACTGGAGATGGCGGCGGTAGCCGTGGCAGTTTCGAACAAAGGAAAAGAAGCCATGATTATTCAAGCAAAACAAGTTTCATGCAGTCAAAAACAATGGCTTACGATCCACCGTGTTAGTTACTTATTACATTTATTCATTTAGCTGATGCTTTTCTCAAAAGCCCTTTATAAGGTTAATCTACCTACAATTACATACCCATTTGTAGTGCGGGGTAATTCTAGCGTAAGTACCTTGCTCAAGGATTCTACAGCTGGAGGTGAGATTCAAACCCACAACCTTTGGGTCCAACAGCAGGAGCTCTAATTATGCTACCAACTGTCCTCAAAGAACAATAGATTAAGTGATAGATTATTAATAGATTTTTCTGATGCTTTTCTCTCAAGCAGTTTATAGTGATAAGCTACTTACAGTGATTTACCCGTCACTACAGCGGGGTAATTATTACTGTATGAATTCAGGGTAAGTTCCTTGATAAAGGGTACCGCAGCAGGAGCAGGGATACAGAGGATGTGTGTATTTGAATTTTTAAAACACGCCATTGATGAGATGAGGAGGTAAGAAGACGCTGTCCTGGAGCTAAACGGGTCTTAGTGTGCCGTAGGTGGTGTGTGTCGAATTTCTTCGTTCCAGGGGTCCTTCTTTTGCAACGCAGGCGCCGACGTCCCGATCGGACCTCTTCTTGCGCGTTTACAGAAGGATACAGACACAAACTGCGCGTACAGCACACATCAAAGTGTCAGAATGCGTAAGCCCATGCATCCACACACACACACACACACACACACACACACACACACACACAGGTGTGAGAACAGTTGTTGTTACTGGACATGGAGCAGCTGTTCGATCGGAGTGACATTTCACCTGCCTTATAGAGACCAACACCGAGACGTCGACTTTCCTGTCCCACCGATCAGCCGAGGTGCCGATCAGCACTTTGACTCCGCCCCCCTCCAGCCAGACACTATTGATTGGAATAGACTTGGACCAGTTCCCTTGTATCGATGACCCCCGAGCGCCCCGAGCGCCGAGCTTGGTTGCTAAGAGACCACGTGGCTCATGTTCGGTAGATCGGGCGTTCGATGCTAAGTGTCACGAGAGCGCACGCAATGAAAAGGATCAATAGACAAGGGGTGAATTGGACTCAACAGTTTGGTTTCCGCCTCCATCGCCACCCGTTTCCGCTCAAGGGACCACGCAGGGGGGCCCTGGACCGGGAGCAGAGGCCGTCGGGAAGCCTGATACACCGCTCCCACCTCTCCTTGTGTTTGTGACCTTTCCAAGGTATCGCTTCACAGCTGAAAAGCAAAGAAACTGCTGACCCTTGACCTCTGACCCCCGAGACACAAGGCTGGGTAAATAACGCCGTGCTTCATGCAGATGTTTGGACATGGAGGACACCACACAGGAAGTCGGTGTTTTCATCTCATTCAGAGTTTCGGCTGCTGTTAATGTTATTGTTATGGGCCCGCGGCCCATGGGGTGACACACACACACACACTGTTGCGCTCCGAGCCAGGGTTCGGGGGTTACCGGAGTTCGCTGGGGTTTGCTTGGAGTTCGGCCTGTGTGTCACATGGGGAAGCAGCACCTTTGCTCTGCCTCCCGGCAACATCATGTATGTAGCAGTACGTTGGCGCGTCACCTGCGCGTCGTTCATCCTAGAGCGTGTGTGTGTGTGTGTGTATGTGTGTGTGAGCGCGACTCTCCCGCTGCTCGCCTTTCCAGGTAGCACTTGACCCGTTTGAAAAGGAGAGCGTTTGTTTGTGTCTTCTTCCTCTGATCTGGATGTTGTTTCCGCCACCCCCCCCCCACCACCCGACACATCCGAACAGCTTGGCGGTGTGACCCGCGACTGCGCCGCGCCAAATGATGGGCCCATAATTACAGGGTTATTGCTGCTAGCGCTGATGGGTAATGACACATTTGCAAATTAATTCTTTGAGCTCTGCTACAATTAGCATATGGAGGAAGATTTACTCGTAGCCACCCCTGGAGCCACTGGGTAATCAAGAGCAGAATTTAATAAAAAGCCACAGGAGACTGGGGTGGGGGTTTGGTGGGGGGGTCAGCGCAGTTAGTCATCTTTTGTTCACGACACACAGGCCCAAATCCCTCATTTAGCCCCTGTTCGTGACACGACTTTCCCCTCTGATTTGGGCGGGCGCAGTCGAGTACATTAAAGGCATATTTGTCGGGAGGAAGAGGGCTGTTAGAGGGCAGGGGTGGATGTCGGCGGGGGGCGGCGGGCGGGGGCGGCTGCGCGCGGCACGGTTTGGGAAGCCGGCGCTGGAGCGTCGACCTTCGGTGAGCGTCTGCAGGAGGAGGGCGCTCATTACCTCCGGGTCGGCCCCTCTCGGGCGAACCGGCGGGGGGCGCGTCGAAGGAGAGCCGCACGACTCTCATTAAGCGGCGGGGAGCGGGGAGCGCGCGCCGCAGCACCGGGCGCCAGCTGCGCTCCTCACGCACGGCTGCACGCGCTCACAGCCACATGTCCACCGATGCGGCGCTGCATCTCGCGTGTGCGAAGGTGTACGAGTGCGTTTCCGCCTTTTCGTGCGCGTTTTACTCCTATCCGTTTCGCTCCTCGTCGCGCTCCGCGGTGCTCCCTTCCTTCTGCGTGGAGCACAGGTGTCGTGCGCGTTCAGCCGTGTGCGAGCGTGCGTGTGCGCGCGCACACGCGTCTGTCTCTTGCACATGCATGCCGCTTTTTAGAAACTGATATATGAGATTGTGCACGGGCCGGAAGGAGCGCGCGCACACACACAGACACACACACACACACACACACACACGCGTGCGCGTACACAAACGGGGGAGAGTCAAGCCTGCTGTCTTTGGCTGACAGAAAAAGGAAAACAGAAGAAAGAAATCCCAGATCCCCCCACCCCTCCCCCGGCTGGCGCTGGGTCTCTTCCCGCTCCGCTCCTCGACAAGGGAGGCTGTGTGCTGCAGAGAGATTAGGACACATCTTATCGGCTTCCCGTGCTGCCCGAGCCGATAGCCCCGGCCACTTCCCATTTCCCGGGCCAAAGCCACGTCCCCTGCCGCCCGGGTCGATAGCCCCGGCAGCAGGCCGTGAGCCCCGGCCACTTCGCACGCGGCCCGGGTCCGGGCCCGCGGACGTTCGACAGTCGCCCGGCCTGGCGGTCATCTGCGCTTTGGTGGGGGAGCAATACCCACATTAAAGAGGCCTGTCGTGTACATCCCCTGTATCCTCTGTACCTCGGAACTGCCGATTTGCCGAACCTGCACTTCCTGCAGGTGGCGTAGTGGTTATAGCCGCTGCTTTCCACTTGAGGAGTCCAGGCTCGAATCACTAATCGCAGAAACTGCTCCAGTCAAAGACATGCTTTGCTGTACACATGGGTAAATCACTGCAATGATCTCAACGGTCTAAGTTACTTTTGGAGAAACGCATCATAAAGGTACAACACTATCACAATATTGGTAACAGTATCTGGATTTTTAGCAGTTGGCCCCCTGGGTGCTGTCAGAAAAAAATGACAAAAAATAGATATACGCCAAGGTGTGGTATTTCAGGGTGCAAACTCGTGCAGGAAACCCTTCACCAGCTGCACAAACTGGAGCACATGGGGTAAACAAGCTATCTATCTATCTATCTAATTTAGAAAATTAATATATACATCCACAGATAAACATAGACATAAATACATACATATACAGTATATACACACATACATACACATCCACAGATTCTATATATACTGTACTGTATATATATATCCATCGATCTTAAGCTTTGGTCATTCTGTCGGTCGAAGGCACTGTGTTTTCGTGCCACGTGCGCCGCTCACACTCCAGGTGCCGACGGGTCAGTTTCACTCGGCATGGATGTTAAGCAAAGATCTGTTTACCGCTTCTCCTCGAAAGGTGTCCGCCAGGCGGACGCTATCGGCTCCGCTCGGCCGCGCGGAGCCAAACGTTAAAGGTCACGGCAGGGGACTGAGATTGAGGCGGGTCGCAAACTTCCACGACCTTCTCCTGACCCATCCCCAGCTCCCCTGAAACGCAGTCATGCGTACTGAAAGAGGAGTGTTGATGCGTGCCAGGAGTGTACCGGTTACCGTCGTTCATTCATCATTTATGTAGCTCGTGGTCTCCCTGTGTGTTGCGTGGAAGCGCGGTGTGTTTCGGGTACGTTTTCCGTCTCCGGGGCCGAGCGGAGGGCTGAGGGAAGCCCACGAGAGCCTGCGGAGCCATCGTGCGGGGGTGTGTGATGCTTCGAGTCGGAATGTGACGCAGGCGGGTTCACATCCGCTGGGGGTCTGTGACGTGACGCCCAGGAAAGCCAGTTTACTACCATTCGCTGCTTAGCAGCGCCCCCCCCCCCGCCGACCCACCCCCCTCACCCTCCCCTACCCCAGCTCAGCACGCCTGTAGCGACCTGCCCCATCGACAGCCTGCCCGTCACCGATTCCCCCCCGGGCGCCGGTGGCGGGCGCGAAGAGAAGCGCGAGGGCCGCTTGGAGGACGGCAGGATTCCGCTTCGGCGTGCCTCCTCTGTAAAGAGGCTTCCCGTGAGAGACGGAGCCCGTCGGAGGTTAGCGCCCCCTGTCCCCGCCGAACGCCTTCCCCGCTGTGAGTTTGACACAGAGGATTTGAGAAGAAAGCGGCCTCCAGAGGACGTTGTACACACACAGCCCCCTTACCCATCTCTCTCTCTCTCTCTCTCTCTCTCTCTCTCTCTCTCTCTCTCTCTCTCTCTTCCCCCTCCTCCCCTCCGAGCTCTCTCTCTGGCTCTCCCACTGCTCCTTGCTTTCTTGTGTTCGGTTCCTCTTCTCTGTTGTGCACGGCGGATCCCCGGCAGATAGTTACCTCCTCAGCCCCGCCGCTTCTGTCAGAGCGCTGAGTACCAGGCGGGGGGGGGTTCACGCAGCGGGCGAGCGAGCGAGCGGGAGCGAAGGCGTGGCGCGGCGAGGGCCCCTCGGCGAGCCACACGCACGCAAGCCAACTTTCAGCCACCCAGGGTGGAGGGGGAGGGGGGGTGTCAGGGAAAGCTGGCCTCTAATTTTGAGTTCATCGTGGGGGCGGGGGAGGACTGTCTATTTTTCATTGTCCCCCCAGCATCTCTTGTTGTTTAATTGTCCCAGGAGCAGGCTCTTTCTCTCTCTCTCTCTCTCTCTCTCTCTCTCTCTCTCTCTCCCTCCCTCCCTCCCTCCCTCCGGCCGTCGCCCACGGCACACGCTCAGTCCGGGAAACCTTTGCCGTTCCGAAAGGAGGAGATGTGCTCCGTGAGCGGCGGCGGCGCGGCGACAGCGATAGCGGCGGTGGCAGTGTGATTGAGGGGGATCACGGGAACAGATGCCTTGATGCTTGGCTGGCCCCTCTCACTTTCATTAAGGGTGACAAATCAGCTGTCACTCAGGCAGGAGTCCAATTTACAGATAATGACTCTTGCATGAAAATTGATCAAGGGGCAGTCTCTCTCTCTCTCTCTCTCTCTCTCTCTCTCTCTCTCTCTCTCTCTCTCTCTCTCTCTCGTGCACCCTCCTTATCCACCTCTCTCTCTCTCTCTCTCTCTCTCTCTCTCTCTCTCTCTCTCGCTAGCTCTCCCTGCTCTATCCCTCCCTCTTTACACCATCTCTCTCTCTCGCTCTCTCTCTCTCTCTCTCTCTCGCTCGTGCACCCTCCTTATCCACCTCTCTCTCTCTCTCTCTCTCTCTCTCTCTCTCTCTCTCTCTCTCCCTCCCAATCTGCCTACCTTGTTTCCTGAAGGGAGCAGACTGTCCTGCTCCTCCGCGCGCTGAGCCGCCAGCGGGACCCGGCACAGGGAGGTGGCGCGACAGAAAGGACCGAGGAGACGAGAGAAAGGGGAGAGGAGAGGAGAGGTTGAGCGGGAAGCCGTACTCTCCGCTCGCATCGGGACATCTGGGAGTTGGGATGAAAGGCAGCCCGTGTTTCTCTCAGCTGGAGCAGCGTTCGGTTTCGTCTCCGTCACGGAGGAGCCGGGATTCGTCTTCTCTCTGTCTTTGGCACTTTGGGCTCCTTGTCGTTCTCCTGGCTCCGCGTGACCCTCCCCTCTTCCCCTGACTCCAGCACCCCCCCAATCGCTAATCCTGGACTGACACCGGCACGCTTACTGCTACCGCTGACGTGCATCCCGAGCTGGGACTTGTTCGCCACCGGGCCCCTGACACACACGCACGCACAAACACACACACACACACACACACACACACACACACACGCACAGAGGCACATATACACAAACACTCAGACACACACGGACACACAGTCACCCCTCCCGTGCTCTCGGCTGTGGCCCCCCACCAAGTTCTCTCTCGGAAACGCCGGCGTGGAGTGGAGAGCCACGATGAAGGGCTGACTCCCAGGGAACAGACCCCACACCCTCCCGGGTCTCCGTGCCCCACAGGAGCGGACCCAGCCGTCTTTGATTCCATTTCTTCTGTAGCGATTACAATGGAGCTGTAACGGAAACCATGTTTGGACTGAAGGCCCCGCTGTACTACCTGCCAGGTAAGCTCACTGGGGGGGGGGGGGGGGGGGGGGGGGGCTGGGGGCTCACTGGGGCAGGGCGTACCCAAGTAGGATGGCGCCTAACTTCCAGCGTCCTGCTCTGAGGCGGTGCACCCGGTTTCCGATGCGCTAGCACAGGCGTGCAATGTGAGACACGCGCTGTCGGCGTCCTGGCGTCCCCTTCTCCTTTTGTTTCCGCGATTAGCGTGTAAGCGGTAGCCGTGTTTCGTTTAACCGCGCGCCGCCGCGGTGATGCGCGCGGGATCGAGCGTGGTGTGAAGTTACCGCTCCTCGGCCCCGTGCCCCGGGTCGGCGAACCGTGTCGCCGGCGGGAGGTCGGACTGGAGACAAAGTGGCGGCGATAAAGATGGACGCGGAGAGGCGAGGAGGGACGAGGGAAGAGTTCCGGAGGCCGCGGAGACGTGCGGGGCGGAGATGGGCACAGCCGGGGCGCGTTGATGCCGGGCTCGACGATGTTGCTCCCTCGCCGTCGAGGAGCTGCAGGCCGACAGGGAGCCGAACCCTGACTCCGTGGATTGCGCGTCCGGTACTCCGTCCTCCTCCCGCTCGCAGGTCTCCGTGAACCGTACAGCAACAGTGAAAACGGGTCACGGTGCTCTCTGTGGGTCGGGGGCAGTGCAGGGGTCAGTACGACACAGGCGCCTTCTATAGGCATGTGTCCATCCATCCATCCATCCATCATCCATCCATCCATCCATCCATCCATCTACTGTGTCTATCTGTGCAGTTACATGTGTGTATGTGCATGGGTACACCTTGGATGTCTACACGCACAGCTCTATGCCTCTGTGAGAAGAACCAAGGAGACTTACTGATCTCTGAGCCCTTGTGCTGGCCCCCTTCCCTCCGTGATATTGCCCTCTGCTCTTGGTGGGGCTTCCACATCCGAGAGGCACGGAGAGAGGAGGGGGGAGACGGGGAGAGAGAGGAAGAAAGAGACAGAGAGAGAGACCCCCCCCCCCCCCCCCGAGGAATAAAAGCCCCTCCATAGGGTGGAATGGCCATTTCCGCTCACCTGTAGACCCGGCGGGTCACGAGGACCCCTGCGCGTCTGACACATTTCAGCGGCTCCCGCGGCGCCGTGCAGCCACTCGCACCCGCTGACAGGCACCTACCGCAAAGCAAATTAAAATGAGAAATTGAATTAAGACGTGGGTCTTTGGGTTTCGCTGCATAACTTTAAATAGCGATTTTTTCTAGAATGGCAGTTTCGGTAATTTGCTTGCACGGCGAAGAAGAAGCGCGTTCAATTAGTCAAAAATTATTTAATGAAGATCAAAGTGAAAATAAGCTGCTTGAGAAATATTAGTAAGACAATGAGCACTTAATTGGGTGTTTTGCTCCGTTCGGCTGTTTTGTGCTGTTGGACACACCTGCTGAGAGCAAATGAAAGGCAACAGAGGCGGGTAGGAAGTGCAGGAGCCAGGTGCGGACCGTTCGAACCCGGACACCTGCTGCCTGAACGGATGATGGATGTCCGGGGTGGCGATCGTGGCGGCAGAGGCCGACCCCCGACGGCGGGCCGTAAAGCCCACACTTTATGCGCCTGAATTATTCACGCCTGCCCTCGGCAGTGCCGGAGCGCTTCCCGTTCTGCGCACAGGGGGCGCTGTGCCTCGACCGCCTCTGCCCCCTTTCTCGGCGTACCCAGAAACACGCCGTTCTGCACTGCACGCACCTATAACATCGCACATTTCACGCTCTGCCAGCTTCCGGAGCTCGTGCTCTCATTGTAGCATACAGTCCGGAGGCTGTTATCCGCATTCCACACACACGCGGCCTGCGTAACACACCCCCTGCGCGTGCCCTCGCGGTGATGCGGGAACTGCGAAGACTGCCTGTTTTGTGCAACTGATTTTTACAAAGGGCCACACTTGTAACCTTTGTTGCATGAAGCCATGCGCGATTAAGAGTTCTCAATTTGCGTCTTTGGACAGTGAGAGGAAACCAGAGCAGCCACAAGAAACCCACGTGAACACAGGGAGAACAGGCGATGCCCATCCGTTACATTCATTCATTTAGCCGATGCTTTTCTCCAAAGTGGCTTATGATGTTAAGCTACTTATAATCCTTTACCCATTTATACAGCTGGGTAATTTTACTAGAGCAATTTAGGGTAAGTACCTTGCTCAAGGGTACTACAGCTGGAGGTAAGGATCGAAGCCGCGACTTTTGGGTCCAAAGGCAGCAGCTCTAAACACTACGCTGCCTGCTATCCGATATGGACTGTGATGGATTAAAACCCAACTCCAGTTGTACAGCCCAAGTGCTGTGCGGCACCAGTGCTACCCGCTGATCCACCGGGCCGGCCTTGCCCTTGCTCTTCCCGTTCCCCATCTGTGTTTCACGACAGCAGCTCTGTAACACAGAGTGTTGTTCCGTGAGCGATGACACCAGGTGAGTTGAAGAGTAGGAGGTCTGAAAGAGAAGAGACGCCCAAACACGGGTTCGAATCTCTCTCTCTCTCTCCCAAACACGGGTTTGTATGTAGCGCCTTTCCTCCGAACACAACTGCTGAGGCATCGCAGCCCATTGTTGTCTTATGTTTCCTGCGCTGGCTAATATTAATAAGGATAATTATAATCACTGTAATGATCGGTGTTTGGAAGCGGCTTCCTGCTGAAGGAGAGGCGCCTCAGGTGGGAAAGGCGACGAGTAAACAATGTTCAAATCCCACTCAATAATTCACAGCAGAGCCTGAATTATACATGCGGCCCCATGAATGATTAAAGGAGAGTGATTACTGGCATCTTTGTCGTCAAAGCGCGTGGCGCTCGCTAGCTGACGCGGGTGGGTTCGGGGTGCCGCGGGGGCACCTGTGTTTACCTGGGCACCCCGACGCTCCGCACGCTGGGGTTGCCCCTCCCCCACGACCCGGGAGAGCGTGCTCCCGTCCATCACCCGGCGAGTAGTAAAACGCACAGGCGTACCGGCTGATGGAAACATCACAAAGGCCTGTCAGGTACCGCACGCACGCACGCACACGCGCGCACGCAGGGGCTTCCAAGTGCTCTGCAGCTGGGGGTTCGAGAGGGAAGGAAAAGGCTGACGGCCTGTGATCGCGGCACAGCGGTGCGCGGGGGAGGTGGGAGGCGGCTGCCAGCTGCCAGCTGTCACCTTGGTCCCTTTTGCGGGGTGATCCCGGCTGTGACAGAGGCTCTACCAACTGCCGGGGCCATCGGGGGTATCGCGGGACGAGCGCTGGGTGCTATCCCCCTAATCAGAGCTAGGGGTCGCTGTCCCCCCCCCCTTCATCGGTTCACACTCGGAACGTTCTGGATGTTTACCTGATAAAATTTGCCGCTGTCATGTGTTTCGGATGGCGCGTACTTGCGGTTCAGCGTACCTCTTGTGTGTGCAGCTGCGTATTCTGGAAATGTGCGTGCGTGCGTGTGCGCGCGTGCGTTCCGCACCCCCTGCCCCTGCTCTCGTCTCTGATCTGCTCATCGCTGTGGGTTTCCGAGCCGAGTCTCCGCTCTCTCCTCTCCGTCATTCACACACAGAATTAGCTCCCGCCCGCCTTCTAGTCTTAACTGCCGTTGCCTTGGAGACGGTGTCAGACACATGCTAGTTTTTCAATGATTATTTGACAAGAAAAAAGCAGAGCGTTAAAAAAAAAAGAAAGAAAAAAGGATAAAGGGAAAAGAAATTGCTGCCTGGATGAAGCCCACTAATTACTACTCCTCCGGAGGCGAAGCGGAGCGGGGGCCCGGGGAACGGGCTGCCGGGGCGACGGCGTGCGTGTCGCTGCCCCGTGCTCACGCTCGCTCCATTTCCAAGCCCGAGCGCAGAAGGTGCCGGGCGAGGGGGTCCGGAAGCGAGCGGGCCTCGGATCGCTTTGTCAGATACCCCTCCGGGACCAAAGTCCCATCGTGACAGCAGATGAATATGTGCGCTCGTGTGTGCGTGTGCATGTGTGCGTGTGTGTGTGTGAAAACAGTCGCAGACAGCCCTTTGTTGTGTATTTTCAGTAAACAGTCCACCTGTTAGTTTTCCGGGATTCTGGATCGTCGGCGCTGCGACGGTGAAATGAGTCACAGCGATGCAGGTGGTCAGACTTTGTGACCGGACGCCTGGCAAACCCCCCCACCCCCCGCCGTTGTCCCCCTTGCGTTCAACCAAGAGGCCACAGAGTGCTCACGTCCTGTACGTGTGTGTGTGTGTGTGTGTGTGTGTGTACGGAAAGCACAGGCTCTGTACGGCCCTCCATGCTGTAAACCGCCAACACACAACGTCACGATGCTACCGACTGCGTGCGTGTGCTGCTCTTCGCTGCCCTGGCTCCCGTGCCAT